>NC_080844.1:6900530-7203560 GCF_030435755.1 Ochotona princeps | reverse complement strand
GTCAGGATTAGCCAGTTGAGTCATTGTACCGGGCCCTCTCTCTCTTTTTCTTTCTCCCTCTCTCTGTCACCCTACTTTTCAAATAAATAAGATACATCTTTTTAAAAAAATAAGCTTTTAAACCATATAGTACTATTAAATGTTGTTATATTGGCCAAGCTGTTTAATAACACAGCAGTCTTCCTTTATCCAAAGCTTTTGCTCTTTGTAATTTCAGTTTCCTGTGAAACTGTGGCATGAAAACATGAAATGGAAAATTCCAGAAATTAACAGTCCATCTGCTTTCCTTTGTATGCTTTATGAGCAGCATGATGAAAATCCCATGCTTTCTGTCCTACCTGGGCTTCAACCAGCCCTGCACACAGAGGAGCCACGCCGTGGGCACTCCCAGCCCATGAGCCCCTCCACGGCTGTCTCGGCAACCACACTAGCAGGCATCACCTCACATCACAGTGCTTACGAACCGTCCCAGAAACCTTTA
The DNA here is from genome assembly GCF_030435755.1 of Ochotona princeps. Taxonomy (NCBI): domain Eukaryota; kingdom Metazoa; phylum Chordata; class Mammalia; order Lagomorpha; family Ochotonidae; genus Ochotona; species Ochotona princeps. The sequence goes on along the minus strand of NC_080844.1, from coordinate 7,203,079 downwards.
TTTTATTAATGACGTCCCCCAAATGCGAACTTTAGCTAAAATCATTCTAGCTGATTATTATAATTCTTACTGTGCCTACTTTACACATCAGACTTTGTTCCCCAAGATGTATGCCTGCATAAGAAAAAAAACCCATAGCAGATCAGATACATGCGTCTGGTGGGGGGTCTGGCGACACATTCCCCACACACCAAGGGCAGGTGTTGTGATCACTCCCTTGTTCCTCTGGGTGGATATCAGGAGATATAGGGCACAAGTGCTCAGGCCACCTACTTGCCATATAGGCCCTTGAGGACATGGGCTGATGGGAGGGACGCTGTTCTGCTGTGATGGGTCCAAGTACCAAGCAGGGTGCTGTAGGAGATTTGGTTCTGGCCTCTAGCTGTGACCTATTGGATTTGAGCCTGCCAAGAACCCCAGTAAAAGCACTCACGGAGTCAGGTCACCTTCTCTGGGTGGCCTCCGCAGCTGCCTGCACCGGGAGTGGGCCCATGGCCTCGCTGGAAGGCCCAGGGTTCCATGCGGTGGTGTGGGGTTGGGGTGTCAGGGGAGAAACTGTGATGCGCCTCACTGCTGTGTCCGGCCGTGGTAGCCGGTGGCTACACCCAGTGCTGCCATTGAGGTAGATGTGGCCAGAAGCTCGCCGGCCATCAGAGGCAGGTGGCTCCAGACCTCCCTGCACCTGCATGGACGCTGCTGTGGATTTCAACCTTGCCTCGCTGCTCACCTTGCCCTCAGCATTTCCGAGCCTGCTTGCCAGGCCTGGAACAATCTGCAGCTCCCTCAGAACTAGCTGCTCTGGGCAGGGGCTGTCTGGACCCTGCCCCTCATGTCAGGAGGTGTTGGTGGGGACACCCCACACCCCGTTCCCCGGGTTACAGCTCCAGGCTGGAGGCTGCTCTTCCGTGCCTGCAGTTGCTCCTGCCATGGTTTGCGGGCTGGACAATGTTTCTGGGCGCCTTCCCCCTCAGTGACTGTCCTAGCCTAGGGGTCGCTGGTCATGGGGCAGAGAGCACTTAGAAATTCCTGAAATGAAAAAGCATTTCAGAAGGCTGAGCATTTAGCCTGGTGGGTAAGATGGCTTTATCTCACATTGACACAGCTGGTTGTGACCGCCGGCTCTGATTTTTGCTTCTGGCTTCCTGCCTACACAGACTGGGAGGCAGTGGCACTGGCTCAAGTGACTACTGGCTTCTGGTTGTCTGGTGGGAGCCCTGGAGTGAGTGCTTGGTTGCCAGCTTCGGTCCTGGCCCAGCCCTGACCAACGCAGGCATTTGGGATGTGAAGTCGTGAATGGCTCCTCCTCTCTCTCCAGTAAATAAAAAGTTAAAAAAAAAATAATTGAAATGTATGCACTTTTTTCCCATAGGCATTTTCCATGTATTTCCCCATTTTTTTTTTCCATGGAGAGTGAAACATCATACTTTGTACCCCGTATGCCCAGCTCCTGCCTGGAGTGGCCTGGTTCGGTCGTTTTTATGAGAACCTGGCAAGGCTCTGAGGTACACGGTGCCTGTGTGGGGGAGGCCACAGTGCTGTTGAGTTGAGAAACAGTAAGGCTGGGAGGTGTGAGGGTAGTTTGATAAACTGACCTGCCCTGGCCTGACTGTGCCCAGTGCACTTGCTGGGCACCTGCTCCAGTTGCTAAGGACGCACAACCCATCTGCATCCTTTCCAAAGGCTGTGATCCATTCAGAAAATGTCCCCACCATCACTGGCAGCCCTGGCTGGGCAGCAGTCCCACAGCAGTCCCACAGCAGCCCATCAGAGCGGGCTCCATTATGCTGATAAACTGTCCTGCAGTATTCTACCAGTGCATTAAGGACCTAGAATGCCCAGAGCATCAAGAAAAGCAATTTATGCTTTTTCTCACAGTGAACAGAACTTGCTTCTTGGCCATCTCTGTGTCATCAGGTTCATTTTTCTGCCTAGTAATTGACAAGACTCTTCTAGCCATTACTGAAAATTATCTGGGCCTGACTGAAAGCAGGATTGATCTGTTGCAAATGGCAAGACACATGGGCCCTGAGAGCTAATATCTGCACTGACTTCAATGAGCAGCCCCACACAGAAGCTCCTGACATTTGCGCAAATGACCAGAGATGACGCAGGTAGCTCAGAAGTAGATTTCAAGTAACTCTCTCCCTGACAGCAGTGAGCTCAGGGTGAGTGCTGAAGAACTCAGGGGGTGGGGGCAGTGGTGCAGCCAATTAGGCCACCACTTGCAAGGCAGGCATCCTATATCTGAGGTTCTGGTTCTCATCTCGGCTGCTCCGCTTCCAACCCAGTGCCCTGCTAATGCACCTGGGAAGGCAGCAGAGGATGGCCTCTGCTTGGGCCTCTGCCATTCACATCGGAGATCAGAGGGAGTTCCCAGTTCCTGTCTTTGAACTGAATGAGACCAGCCATTGAAGCTATTTGGGGAGTGAACCAGCAGGTGGAAGTTCCTCTACCAGTCTGCCTTTTAAATAAATAAATGCATTTATATGGATTTATAAATAATGCAATAAAAAGGATCACTGTGGGGGCATTTGTCACTTCACTTTATTCTCCCTGGAGGCGTCACCACAGTCACTTGCTCTCCTTTCCCACTGAAGTGCAGAAGAGCGCCCAGCACTTGTTGCTCTCAGAGGTTCCCAGGTAGGGCCCTTGCTTCCGCTCCCAGCTCCCTTGATTCAGTCTTCTAACTCGGCTTCCTTCCACCGAATCTTTGTATAGTCCTCTCCATTCAAAAGCAAATGATTAATTTTTTTAGCTGAAGGGCAGGCTTTACAGCTCATCTTAGCAGTGCTCCATTCACCTGAATCTCAAAGCTCATACCTTCCTTTGCTGTCAATTCGCCAGGTACGCTGTTGGCATGTTAATGTCATCAAAAGCAAGGCAGAGAATGAAAAGATTATAAAATTGCATCCTGGGGCCACATTGATTTTGTTTTGGGGGACTTGGATGCTTGGTGCTGTGCCTCCAGCTATAGGCTGCAGCCTAGGTTGCCTTGTACCTAGACAAGTGCTACACAGCTGGGAGAAAAGCAGCCAACAGCTGGTGGGCATCCTGGACCTGGTTAATGGCAAATTTGTGCTAACTATATCAGTGTGCCAGCATAGTTGCATTTTATTTCATTTCGCTTCTTGCATTTTATTAAGATATGTGGGGGATTTTGGAGCCATGGATCCCCAGCCTGGCTCTGGCTGGCCTGCACAAGTGCCATTTGGCACCAGGTGCCCCATGTGCTCCTGCGCGCAGGGACTGTGGATTGAAACACGGAAAGGGGTAAAGTGATGTGTGGGGTGGAGGACTGTTGAGGAAATATGTTGCAGGTGATGAATCATTTCTGAGGGACTTGCATCGACAAGGCTGACCATGGAATGCATGTTAGAACTGGGCCTCCTTAGTAGCTCAGACAGAGCAGTGGACAGCATACCCAGATGCACATGGAGGATCTGGGTCTGCAAAGGCTATTTGGTACCATAGCAGTGAATGGAGGGCAGAACAAATTGGTCAACTGCTCCAGCCTGGCATTGACAGCAAATATGTGGGTGAATGGAGACTCTAAGGTGGACTGTGTAAACCAATTGACCTTGGAAGGATTTCTTGATCCTTGGATATGCCAGATCAACAGCATTGCAGAACTATCAAAACCACTTGAGCAGAACCCTTGGAGCATACTCCACATCAGGGACCCTGGGATCCACATTGGGTGGGCATTCCCCATCCTTGGGTACTGGGGCGGTTGGGGAGGATGGGGCTACAACTTCTCTCCTAATCTCCCTTCCCCCAGATATGGGAAGAAGAAAAAGAAACAGTGGAAACAATGGTCTCACCCACTTTCCCCTAACCCTCGATACTTCCCACCCTAACCAACTATGTAAACATCATCAAAAATAAAACGAAACAGTATTAGAAAAAAAAAAAGAGTGATGCCGCTTGTGACGTTGACATCACGTATCAGAGCACAGATGTTCTGCGTCTTATGTGGTCTCTCCCTGACGCAGCTGGGAAAGCAGTGGAGGCTGGCCTGAGCGCTTCAGCCCCTGCCTCCCACATGTGAGACAAAGGATGAAGTTCCTGACCCCACTCCAGCTGATCAGCCATTTGGGGATCATAATTCTCTCTCTCTCTCTCTCTCTCTCTCTCTCTCTCTCTCTCTCTCTCTCTCACTGCATGTCTCCGTATCCATCTGTGGTCTTCCCAAGCATTCTGGTAGTAGGACGGTAGGTCCTCAGAACTGCCTGCACAGCTTCTGTCTCATCCTATTGGTCAGACTCAAGAGGAGGGGAGACAGACTCCATGTGTCAGGAGAAGGTGTGCGTGTAGAGGAAGGGGCAGCAGTGGGCAGCCCCACCTTTGGAGAACTTCCAGCACATACTGCTGGGAGAAGGAAAAATTAACACAGAGCACTGAGAACAGAGCCTGGCTTGGGACACACAGGAGTTAGTTTTTATTTTTATCCAAGCTGTCACTCCAAGCCACGAGGGATGGTCAGTGCCAGTTGCCTGCATTCGACCCCCCAGATGGACTGGCCAAATATCCGTTGGGTCCAATTCCACACAGGTGTGACTATGCTTATGTGTAAAAACAAAACAAAACAAACACAACACAGGAAGAGCTGGGGTTCAAAGGATGAGATACCTGAATTATCTCAGTGCAGGTGCCTGGTTGGCCACCTGCGGGTCCTTCCACAGATGGGTACGGAGGGGGCTGAACCCCAGGCACTGTGATTCTTTCCTCTACGCTGCAGTCCTGCAGACCACCTACTGAGCATCAGTTTTTCCACCTGTACAATGGAGATTAGTTGTACCTGCCCTTGACAGAGAGCTATGAGACTCAGAACATCATGGCTGTTTATTTAGCAAGTATTTGCCAGGCTTCTGCGATGTGTCAGGCATTGTTTCAGACACTGACACACAGAGATAAACAAAACAGACAAAATCCCAACCCTGATGAGCTTACCTTCCAATGGAGGAAGGCAACCCCCAGGCACCTACACACACAGTAAAATATTTTCTCCCAAGGCTCTGACGTGGGGCACTCCTGCATTCAGTCTCATTATTTCTTAATAGAGTAACACGTATTCCTAAGCATCCACGGTATGTCAGGCACCTTGCTAGGGGACGGGAAGAGAAAAGTGGGAAGACAGACAACCCCCCAAAGATGGTCACAGCCTAGAAAGGAATAGACATTTCGGTAAGGAAGCGTTCCAGAGAGCAATAGCAATGGCAGAGTAATTGCAGCAACTGCCTCCAGCTGGTTTGAGAAACAGCTTACACAAGCAACCTGCTGGATGTACAAAGCCTCCAGGCGAAGGTAGGCTGTTGGGTGGGCAGCCCTGGGGGGCTGTGTGCACAAGAGACAGCGCCTCAGTCACACCCAGAACCCTGAATGCAGAGCTCTGCCCGGTGAATGCCACCACAAGGGTTCACAGGCAGACAGGCAGCGACACCACAGACGGCTGCTCACCGCAGAGGGGTCTGTCTCCTGGTGCTCCCACAGGGGACCCTTCTGCTGTGGCCTGATGCCAGTCAACCCTCTACCCTCATCCAAAAATGGGGACGGCCCAGGCACTTCTGTCTCTAGCTCCAGACACCTCTGTCTCTATGTACGTGACATGCGCTTGGCTGTGCTTGTCTGAGAAACAGCAGCCCTAGGAAAATGGCATTGGTGGGACTGGAATCTACTCTGTGGCCTTCCTCCCTTTTAAACATGTCCGGTTTCCGTCTGTCGGTGTTAGTGTTCACTCCCAGAAGTGCACCTGCTTTCCCAGCACTTTCCCCTCCTCCGATTCCCAAGCTTTCACTCTAAATGTTAAATCAGTTCTCCAGGACTTCTTACAGCCTGGTGTCCCAGCACTCATTATCCAGGGAGGAAAACAAAAATAGCACTGAAACAGCAGCAACGTGGCCTGCTCTCACAGTGTTGTTTACATCTTCCTTGCTATCACCTGCAGGTGCACCAGCCAGCAGGGGGTGGGGGGGAGGGTTCCTACTCTCTGCCTCACCCTCAGTGGCCAAGGGCTCCATCTGCCCCCTTGCCCCAGCCCAGCGGGGGCTTTCCTGGTCTCATCTGCTTGTTTATACCATCCCCTGCTCCTGTTTTGTGCCGTGGGACAATCACTTCCCTGTAGGAGCTCTGATCTCCAACAAATCACCCCCTTTGCCACCCTGAATAAGGACCCTTGGTGTCCAACCTGCAGGTCCCACTGCTGCCCAGCTCTGTACCTCAGGAACTAGGGCTCCTCCTCAGGTGTGGGCGGCCAGACACATGGTCCACCAGGCCTCCTGTGGCATCCTTGAGTTTTACTCACACTCATACCCCTCTTCCTGGCACCTCCACGGTGCCAATGGAGCAGAGAGAGCCTGTGCCACCTTTCGCCTGGCTATGCGAAGAATGCATGGCAGTGGCCCGGTCACATTCTGGTTTTGACTTGATCTTTTCCAGTGTCATTTACATTTTAAAACAAATCTAGGCTCCAGTGCCATGACAGAGTAGGCTAAGCCTCGGCCTGTGGCACCGGCATCTCATATGGGCACCAGTTCATGTCCTGGCTGCTCCACTTCCCTTCTAGCTCCCTGCCTGCAGCCTGGGAAAGCAGTGGAGGATGGCCCAAGGCCTTGGGACCCTGAAGAAGCTCCTGGCTCCTGGCTTAGGATCAGTTCAGCTGCAGCCATTGTGGCTATGTGAACCAGTGAATGGAAGATGTTTCTCTCTGTCTCTCCCTACCTCTGCCCCTCTTTAACTCTGACTTTCAAGTAAAAATAGATACATCTTTCAAAACTAACCTAAAACATGGGCTTAAATGAGCACATACTTAATTTCAGCACTGTGAGCAGATTAAACAACACCAAGCATGTGTTTTTAGCACCTTGCTCTGAAAGCCTTCTGCAGGGAGCACTAAAATCAACACTTTGTTCATTCCACCTATTGTAGAAGTTAGACTGATGCCTGCATGTGGCTTCGGCAGTCAGATGGTCCTCCTCCTCCTCTACTACTGCCTCAATCTTTTTATTTTTTTTAAGATGTAATTACTTTTATTGAAAAGTCAGATTTACAGAGAGAAGGAGAGATGGAGAGAAAGATCTTCCATTCGCTGGTTCATTTCGAAGCTAGGAGCTTCTTCCAGGTCTCCCTTGTGGGTGCAGGATCCCAAGGCTTAGGGCCATTCTCGACTGCTTTCCCAGGCCACAGGCAGGGAGCTGGATGGGAAGCGGAGCAGCTGGGACACGAACAGGTGCCTGTACAGCATCCCAGTGCGTGTAAAGCGAGAACTTCAGCCACTCAGGCTACTGCGTCAGGCCTACTGCCTCACTCTTTCTCCTTGCTTACGTGAGGATCTTTCTTTAAAAATATTTGTTGATAAGTAGTATGTTTATGTCATGAATTCCTGATTTTTAGAAAGGGTTATTTATTTGCTTAAAGGAGCAGCAGAGATGGAAAGGAGAGGCAGGTTCCACCCTCTCTCTGGCTCACTCCCCAGATGGCTGCAACAGCGAGGCCTGGGCCAGGCTATAGCAAAGGGCCTGGAGGATGTCATCCCTGGGTGGCAAGGTGCCAAGCCCTTGGCCATCTTCTGCTGTTTTCCCAGGGGTGTTAGCAGGGAACTGGGTTGGAACTAGAGCAGCTGGGACTCAAACAAGCACCCCAATATAGGATCATGGTGTCACAAGTGGTGGTTTAAAGTGCTGTGCCACAGCGCTGATCCTAATTCCTGATTCTATTTTACTCTCAAGTTTTTTAACCTGCTTAGGTTTTTTGTTTTTTGGGTTTTTTTTTTTTTAAAGATTAATTTATTTGAGAGTCAGAGTTACAGACAGAGAGGGAGACACATGAGAGAGAGAGATTCCATCTCCTGGTTCACTCCCCAGATTGCCTCAATGGCCAGGGCAGGTCCAAAGCCAGGAACCAGGGGTTTCATTTGGATCTACCATATTCATTACAGGGACCCACATACTTGGACCAACTCCCGCTGCTTTCCCCAGGCCATCAGCAGCAGAGAGCTGGCTCAAAAATAGAGCAGCTAGTACCAGAACTGGCACCCATAGGGGAAGCTGGCATTGCCAGTGGGGGCTTAACCCACTGTACCATAACCAGCCCTTAACCAGCATTGTAACTACCAGGCCAAATGCCTGCCCCTCTACTGCTAATTGTTTTATAAATTTTCTTCTTTTTCTTTCTTTCTTTTCTTCTTCTTCTTCTTTTTAGAGACTCATTCATTTTTGTTGGAAAGGAAGATTTACAGAGACATCCACTGAGTCACTCTCCAAGTGGTCGCAACGGTCGGAGCTGAGCCGATCCTTAGCCAGGAGTCAGAAGCCTCTTTGAGGTCTTCCATGTGAGTGCAGGGTCCCAAGGCTTTGGGCCGTCCTCTGTTGCTTTCCCAGGCTACAAGCACGGAGCTGGATGGGAAGTGGAGGAGCCAGGACATTAACCAGTGCCCATATGGGATGCTGGTGCGTGCAAGGGGAGAATTTAGTCAACAGGCAACTGTGCTGGACCTGCTTTTTAAATTGTCAAGTGGTATCTCTGCTTTGAGGTCCTCTTTGGTTTTCATTATTTAAAAAATGATTGATTTATTTATATTACAAAGTCAGATATACAGAGAGGAGGAGAGAGAGGGGAAGATCTTTCGTCCGATGATTCACTCCCCAAGTGAGTCGCAACGGCTGGTGCTGTGCCGATCTGGAGCCAGGAGCCAGGAACTTCCTCCAGGTCTCCCACGGGGGGTGCAGGATCCCAAAGGCTTTGGGCCATCCTTGATTGCTTTTTTTTTTTTTTTTAAAGATTTATTTATTCCATTACAAAGTCAGATATAGAGAGCGGAGGAAAGACAGAGAGGAAGATCTTCTGTCCAATGATTCACTCTCCAAGTGAGCCGCAACGGAGCGGTGTGCGCCGATCCGATGTCGGGAACCAGGAACCTCTTCCGGGTCTCCCACGCGGGTGCAGGGTCCCAAAGCTTTGGGCCGTCCTCGACTGCTTTCCCAGGCCACAAGCAGGGAGCTGGATGGGAAGTGGAGCTGCCGGGATTAGAATCGGCGGCCATATGGGATCCCGGGGCCTTCAAGGTGAGGACTTTAGCCGCTAGGCCACGCTGCCGGGCCCTGGTCCTCATTTTTAAAAACATCCACTCAGTCCTTCTCATCCCAGAACCTTTGGCAAGTGCTGCTTTACAAAGTGGATGAATTGCTGTGGTCTCCTTCACACTGGCTGAGAAGTCAGCCTGGGGCCGGCTCAGCCTGGCCTCCTGTGCCGCTGGTTCCCTGACTGCCTGAAGCCGTCGTCTCTCCAACTGTGTGAGGCTGTTGCCCCCAATTCTCCTTTCCCTCGAGGCCTGCAGGTGCCTCCAGAGCATCCATGCTGTCTCGTGGAGTTCTGGCCCATGAGGAACCAGAGGCAATGTATTGTTCTTTTCTTTTTTTAAGGTGTATTCGTTTGAGAGGCAGAATTATGCAGAGAGAAAGGAAAGGAAAAATCTTCCATTTGCTGGTTCACTCCCCAAATGGCTGCAATGGCTAGAGCTGAGCCGGTCGCAGGCCGGGGCTCTAAGGGTTTCTCCCACCTGGGTGGGGACCAACCTCTGCTGCTTTCCCAGACACATCAGCAGGGAGCTGGGTCGGAAGTGGAGCAATCGGAACTTGAACCGGCTGGCACCCAGATGGTCTGCCGGCACCAGAAGTGGAGCCTCTACCCCTCCAAGGTTTCTCAATCTGTCACCCTTCACTGGAAACCTGGATTTGGGTTTGGTTTTCTCATTCTGCAGGAAGGTAGCAGGTATGCGTGCCTGGAGCTCTCGGTCTTCCTTACTTGCATTCTATCATTTAATGTTGTTTTATTATTATCAAATTCCTTTTTGTTTTCCCCTTTGGTGCTATCATCAGCTACCCTGACTGTATGGTTTCATTTTGAAATTAAAAAAAAAATTTAGGAGAAAACAAGGCTCTTTTGCTGCTTTGTTTTATATTTATCCCCAGCAGTCTGTGGGTTCCTGAGCAACCCACTTCCTCAGCAGCTTGTCACCCCTATTATTATTATGGGCTGTATCTTTTTCTTCCCTTCTGATCTTTTCACTTTCAGTCCTGCTCTGTTGGACGCTGCTCCATCTGTTTCTTTCTGTTCACATGTACTTGTTTATCTTCATTGTGTGTTTCAGCCCTTCTGCTGATTCCTGTCTTTAATTGTATCTCTTCCTTTGAAAGACAGACACAGATCTGCCATCCTTGGGCTCATTCCCCAAATGACTGCAAGAGCCAGCGCTGGGCCAGGCTGAAGTGTAGAGCTCCAAACCCAATCTGAGTTTCCATGCTGGCAGGGACCCCAGCCCTTGACCCCAGGGTGTGCAGTAGCAGGAAGCTGCAAGTGGAGGGGGATCTTGAACCCAGACACTATGATAGAAACCATGTGCATTCCAAGGTATATTTTTTTAAAAGATTTATTTGTTTTTATTGAAAAGGTAGATGTGCAGAGAGAAGGAGAGACACATAGAGGAAGCTCTTCCATTTGCTGGCTCTCTCCCCAAGTGACTGCCTCAGCTGGAGCTGAGCTCTCCAAAGCCAGGAGTTAGGAGCCTCCTCGAGGTCTCCCATGCAGATGCAGGGTCCCAAGGCTTTGGGTCATCCTCGCTGCTTTGCTAGGTCACAAGCAGGGAGCTGGATGGGAAGTGGAGCAGCTGGACTTGAACTGGCGTGCTTATGGAATAGGTTGAGGCTTAGTCTGCTATACCATGGCGCCACCCCCATTTCCCAGGTGGTGTTAGGCAACAAGCCAAACACCTGTCACTCCTTTGGTTTTCATAGACTTTCTTTTAAGAAACAGGTATTCTAATTGCCAGAGTCTGCCTACTCTTGCCATCCTGTTGCCTGCTTATTTATCTTTCTCTCATTTTCCCTCCCACTTTCTGGATTATTGTATTTAATCTGTTACATTTTCCATGTTGCAATTTGGAAATGACGCTCTGCCTGTCTATCCCATCCTGCTTGCACATGAAGCAAGCCAAGAAACCCGTAGGCAAAGGACCGAGAAAGCCAGACTCGAGTGAGTCCCCAGGCAGGGGAGAGGAGATGGGCTGTTGAGCCAGGCGTCCAGCACAGTTCTCAGGTCTCCAGTGGAGGCTCCAGGCACGATGGTGGCAAGAAGACCCGGGGTCCCCTTTAGGGAACCCAAAGGCTGTGTACGCTGGGAGCACTGGGGCCAGGGATCGGGTAGAGCTGTGGCTTAAGGGCAGACTCTCTTTGCCTTGTCTTTGCATCTGAGCTCATGCAAACCACCTGCTCCTTCTCCAACTGGACTGTCCTTCGTGGCTTTATTCTCTGTCAGATCATGACCCTCCTGCTTGAAGGAGGAGGCGGGGGAGAGGTGAAGGCTTTGGAGAGAGCCCCAGGGGCTGGGGGGACTGGAGGGAAGAGGGTGATTCAGGGTGAGGCAGGCCTTGCACTGAGAGCTCTGGGAAGCATTGGGGAGGACGGGCTGACCTCTCCCTGACACTCCCATCAGCTGTGGCAGCCACCTGACAGGAAGGGCGCTTTGTCACTGTAGACAACAAGCAGGGCACAGGTTTCCAGGAACCAGATCCTGGGAATTAGTCCATTACATGTAGCTCATGCAATTACACAGAAATGCGTGGGGCTCTTTTGTGGCGGCATAGAGGGAGCGAGCTGAGAATGACTGGACCAACAGTCCCCCTTGAGAGCGGGGCTCAGGAGAGGGGGCTGCATTCAGAAATTAGACTTTGTTGGGGAGAGGGCTTTAGCAAGGGGAGTGAAAGTTATAAGGTGCCATGAGACTTTTGGAGTGTTAGCCAGGCCTGGGTGGCCACAGCAGCCCTGGGCAGAAGCTGGCACCTGCTGGGAGGAGCTGGCTACTTTCACAGACCCAATGTGCAGCCTGATGGTGAATGTCCTGGTGCCTGGTCCATCCAGGTGGCTTACTTGGGGTACTAACGCCCCTACTTTATTGGCTGTTTCCACCAAAAGCTGTTTGAGGCCTGGGAAGAGTGTCAAAGGAGGGAGACAGATGTGCAGGTCAGGAAAGGGTGGGGGCAGAAATGCCTTGTGGCACCAGCTGATGGGGATGCCCGTGGCAGGTCGCTCCTTCCATCACAGGTGCAGCCTGGGTGACCTCAGGGTCATTAGCACCTGCCTTCAGGCACCTGGCCAAGGATGGGCCGAACTCCAAAATGCTGGGGATCCTGGCAGCTTCTGGTCACAGTCATTGGAGTGACTGGCCAGCCAGGAAAACCGACATACTGCGGAAGGGTCATGGCAGAGGTTGGGAGGGAAAATGGTGGTGCCCAGCCTAGAGGAGGACTCTAAGACAGGGCTGTGGGGTGGGGGCAATGGCAGGTGGCAACATAGGGAGAGTAGGAAGGTTATGGGGCAACACGTGGGCTCAGATCTAAGTGCCCAGATGCCGGGGTTTGTCCTCGGTTATGCCAATGTTCCCCAGTTCGGTCCTTCTGCAGGCAGCTCTTGGAAGTTGGAGTTGAGCAGCCATGCACACTTCCCATGGGTGTTTTGACGACTCCTCGTGTTCTCATTTTATAAACGAGAAGGTCTAAAGCCAGATAACAGCTCAGCGACTGCAAGGGACTGCACGGCTGGCGCTGCAGCCAACGCTGTGATGTGGGACTTCCGGGGTCCTGCTGGCTCCCCGCTGAGACCCTCTATAGCAAATAAGATGTTTTCTGCCACTTTCCATTCTCCCAGGTCCCTCTCTGGGAGGCCAGACAAGCTCAGAGCCTCCCCCTTCTCCTGGAAAGCTACCCTACCCTTGCCCCAGATCTTCCTTTGGGGCTACCTTCGCCTTTTGCTTGTGTTGCTGTTCGTGTGAAAGTTGATTTTTCTGTTGCATTTTATGGTTTTAACCTGGATATATTTTGTTTTATTTATTTATTTGAGAGGAAGAAAGAGAGATAGAGGGAGGGAGAGAGAAGCCCCTAGCTGCTGATACACTCCCCAAATGCCTACAGTGGCTGGGGCTGGGTCAGTCTGAAGCCAAGAGCCAAACACATCTCATCTCCCCTGTGGGTGGCAGGGGTCCAAGCACACTGGGGCCATCGCCTCTGCCTCCCCGTGCCTGCACCTGTGGGGCGCTGGAATCACAGCTGCAGCTTGAGCTCAGGCAGCACAACTGAGCTCTATGTCCTGACAGATGTCTGATTTGCTAGGCCAAACATCTGCCTCACAAATAGATTTAATGAAGGTGAACTTGATGTCACTGCCATAAATGAAGGCCAGACATACTCTGCACATCAGAGGTGACCTTTAGAATAAATACAGGAGGTATTGGGACTGGCATGGTGATAGAGTGGATTGCTCTTCCACCTGCAGCACCATTATGCCACATGGGGCAGTTCCAGCCCTGTTGCTCCACGTCCTATACAGTTTCCTACTGCTAGTGTGGGAAAGCAGCAGGGGACGGCTCCAGACCTTGAGCCCCTGCAGTCATGTGGGAGACCTGGAAGGAGCTCCTGGTTCGTGGCTTTGGATTAGCTCAGTTCTGGCCATTGCCACCATTTAGGGATTGAGCCAGCAATCGGCTTTCTCCTGTGTAGGCCCCATCTCCCAAGGGTTAACTCCACAGTTTAGCTTGTTTCTAAAGGGTAACAGGATGGGCAATCTTGGCCTGATACATTTAGCCCCTGGCTTGACTGCAAGTTACTCTTCCCTGCTTCCTCTTTGTTAAGATGCCCCCAGGGGAGCTTAGGAGTTGCTTGAGCATTGGGATAATAACTGGGAGGAACTAGGAAGACTATAAAAGATGCAGGCTGACCCCAAATAACCGGCATTCTGTTTACAAGAGTGACCCACTGTGTGTTGTCTTGTGTTGTCTTGTGTGTTATCTTTTTGTAACCCTAGTCCCTCCGCTCGGCTCGGGGTACGCTGCGACGCGGGCGTTGCCGACACTCCTGCCCTGTCTCACCCCGTGCATTATTTTAAAGAGAGGAAAGTGATTGGCCACCCTCATTCTGCACAGCGGCTGTACTCTGGCTGACCTGGGAGAATGGAAAGTGGCAGAAAAGGGCCATTTCTTCGCCTGAACTTGACATCAGCCCCAGGCTGGCTCCCAGGTGCCTCCTGACGACCCCCCCACCCCAGAGGCCCTCTCTCTGCCCCCACATCGTGAGGGCTACAGACGCCCCCACACCGAGGCACTGAGGCTCTTGACACTGAATGAGGGAGGGGGTCTGACAGCTCCTTCTGACTTGGTGTCGTGCCAGGGCATTCTGGGAGAGCATCATTTTGGATTCCTCTCATGGTTCCCCCTGATGAGACATGGCCCCGTCTCCACGTGCAAGGAAGAACAAGGCCCCGCCTTCACGTGCACAAATTTACTTCCAGCAGCCCCACGGACGGCAAAACCCATGGCCATGCCAACCCCATTATGCACAGTGTAGCATTTGTGTGTAAGGCATGCATATACACCTTATACACTGGACCACCTCTACATGACTTCTTTCACTTCATACAGTATAAATGCCGGGGAGATGGTTGTTAATGTTGCATTGTTTGCGAGATGAGCAGTATTATACAGTAAAAAACAATATATGTTCAATATTTGATGCTATTTGTTTCTTTTAAAATGGTTTCCACCTGTGGTGAGCTGAACCCGAGCATGCAGAGCCCATGGACAGGAAGCGTTCAGGGTTCTGGGTTGCTCAAGTCCACGCTCCTTGCGTGAGCAGCATGTAGTGCCCCAGGTCACGCATGTGCGCGGTCCAGACATGGCCAGGACACACCTGTTGCTCTGAGGGAGTGGATGTGTGCAGCTGGCATGAGAGGGCAGGTGGTGGAAGCATGTTGGGGGGTGTGCTGATGGGAGACAGGGTGCCAGACACAGGGCTTTCGCAGGGAGTGGGTCTCGCCGCTGGGTAACATTACAAAAGGAGTGGGTGCACCTGTGTCCTTTTTGGGAGCACAGAAGCTGTGGGTGTGTCAAGCCAGCTGTTGGGCCAGGACCAGGGGTCCAAGCATCATCCCCATGGAGTCAGTGGGTCAGGCAGTGGAGTGGGGAGTGATTCAGAAGGGAGAGTCTCTCTGTGTCTCCCCATCCTGGGAACAGGTTACCCAGAGTTATGGCCCCAGAATAACACCCTCCCCCACCTGTCAGGACCACGGGACATGTGCCTCTCACCTGAGGCTTGGTCTCATCTTTGTCCTTGTAGTAGAAAAGCTGGTCCCCACGCAGCACAAACCAGCGTTGCTGCCAGTTCTTCATGATACTCCTCTGCTTCTTCAGCCAGCCAGCCTTCAGCACAGGGCCCGGCTTGTGGGGGCAAGGTGGCCGCCCAGGGCTCCGGCTCTGCTCCCCCATCACCAGACTTTTGGAGCGGGCTGCAAGCCAAGAAGACATCCACATGGTGAGTGAGAAGCTTGGCACATCTGTGGTCAGTTCCTGATGCTTAATACCCTGTCCTGGCATCCAGCTGCCCTGTTGCCTGGCCTGGGAGCCAAGGCCAGCAGCACTGAGCCTGCAGGGCCGAATTTCCCTTGGGTTCAATAGAGCATGTGCTGGAGCAATGCAGTAGCAGCTGCCTGAGGTCTCCCTATGGCAGATGTATGGCCTATGGCAGGTGTACGGCCTATGGCAGGTGCATGGCCTACGGCAGGTGTACGGACTATGGCAGGTGTACGGCCTATGGCAGGTGCATGGCCTACGGCAGGTGTACGGCCTATGGCAGGTGCATGGCCTATGGCAGGTGTATGGTGCACGGCAGGTGTACGGCGTATAGCAGGTGCATGGCCTATGGCAGGTGCACGGCCTATGGCAGGTGTACATCCTATGGCAGGTGCACGACTAGCCTGCTTAGTTACCTTCTGGTCCTCCCTGGGTTCCTAGGTTCTCATTTTTACAGGTTGGCTCATCCGTGCATGTATCTAATCATGAATATAAGCATGCATATATGCATCTATCTATGCATTCCCCCCTCCATCCATGTGTCCAACCACCTGCACACATGCCTCCACCCTGCATCCAGGCATCCATCCAGTCTTACCATCACTCACCCACGCATCCATCCACTCGTTCTCCCATCCATTCATTTGACAACCCATTCATATATGCATTCAGCCATTATTATTGAGTGCCTGTTCTGTGACAGGGACTGTTCCAATAACTGGTGATAAAGCGGTGAAATAAAAGCCACACAGACATGTGCCTCCTCCTGGAGCTTGCATTCTAGCAGGGCTTCTGTTACGTGGGCCCCACGATATCTGGCCTCTCTCACAACCCCAGAGTTCCACATCCTAATCCTTCAGGTGCCTGTCTCCCCACTGCGGCTCCTCCTCCCCTTCTTATCCAGGTCCCTCCACCAACCAGCCCTGACATCACATCCCTCCCTTCAATTAGTCTCCAAATCAGATGTCACTTTCCCTGCTTTCTTCTTCCTTTCTGTTCCCCTTACTGAATCATTGCAGATACACACGCCCCTTGTTGGTCTACCTCCTGACTCTTACCTCCAAAACACATATGCGGCTGCCAGTGTGTCTGGGATGGAAGGGTTCTGTGGGGATGACTTTGTCTACGTGGACAGCACATGCTGTTACCTCCACTTTCCACATGTGCAAACAGGCTGGCAGGGGCGGAGACAACCGTCTGAGGCCCCACCACACAGCCAGGTGGCACTGCCTGCTTTTCTTGAATCTCACTTTACTTGACTTTCACGTCTGCTCACTGAATCCCTTCCTGAAACCACTTTAGTTTCCAAACGTGGGTTTTATCATCGTTTACTCCTTTCCCCCAGCGTGGCGACAGTATTTCCTATGCATGCAGCAGACCCCACCTCCGAGCTGGCAGTTCAGCGTCCTTTCCTAACGCAGCTCCAGGCAACAGAACCATGCAGCTCCAGCCAGGTTTCTGGGGGAACACGAGTGCACACACACGAATGTGTGAATGTGGACATGCAAATGTGTGCCTCATTGGCTATCTGGGGACCTTATCCAGGTGGTCAGCCCCCGGAGAAGGGACCACCAAGGAGGTTTGGGGAGGGGAGCCTGCAGACTCAGGAGGAGCCCTGGAGGCCTGGGGTCCTCTTGGGAAAGGATGGTGCTGTCAGTCCAGTGAGGAGAGGCAGGGATGGCAGGCAGCGTGTCCCTGAGGCCTGCTGGCCATGGTGTGCACAGGGTGAGGGACTGGGGGCAGGGCAGTGATGCATCCAGGTGGAACACACTGGGTGCTCCTTATCTGAGATGTATTCACTAGGAAGTCAGAGATGGCCTTGAGTGTGACAGAGAGTGGAGCTTGAGAGAGGAGGCTGTGGGCCTGGGTGTGCATGCAGGAGGAGCTTAGGAAGTGTGCACTGAATAATTACAACGGGAAGAACAGTTGCGTGCTGACACCTGCGCAATGCCCCCACCCTGATGCTGTGTGGGAATTACTCTGTTTTGCTCCTGACAAGTGATGCTACTTTCATCTTACAGATGTGCAAGCTGAGGTCTGCAGAGGCGGGGCCAGCTTCTGAGACCACGCTGCTGGCAGGTGGTACTGCTGGTTTATGAGTGTGAGTTTATCTGAGGTTCAGGGCTTGTTCACTGAGCCTCATTAGAACATAGGCACCCAGGAGACCTCCCGGGGGCCTGAAAAGAGGGGGTGCTGGGAGGAGAACCCTGAGCCACGTGGCATAGAGAGCATGAAGAGGAGCACCCAGAGAGATGGGAGAACAACCAGGGTGACACCATCATAGAAGATCCCAATGGGGCCAACCAAAGGGGCTAATGCTTGCTAGGGGAAGGGATGCGGCGATGGCCATGGCACACTGTAAGAGCTGCTTCGTGGAGACAGAACTGAGGTGAGTGGTGATGGTGGAATCAGTGCAGCCAGTGGACACAGAGAACTCTTCCTGGATAGGAAGGCCTTGGGATGGGGACATGGAATGGAGGGACGACCCCTCCCATATGAAGACTGAGAGACCCATGGGTGTTTAAACGCAATTTGCCTTGTGGGAGTGGAAGTAAAGGTCAGGTGGGGAGACGGGTCAAAGAGGGAGCTTCCCAGAGATGCCAGCACTTGGAGCCTGAACACAGGCAGGTGAAGCAGCCGGGACAGCAAGACTCTGTCGTGGGCTGTGGCAGGAGGCAAGGAGGCCTGGGTGGGTGTGGGCAGGGATCCCACACCTCCCCTGCCCCAGGGAGCTGTCTGTGCCAGGTGCTGACTGCAGCCCGCACTCCCTCCGTATTGCTGCCACCTGGACTGCACCTGGGTCAGAACGTGTGGCTGAACCCGAATAAGGCATCGTGAGCTTTCCCAGTCACCAGGTGTCAGCGGGTCAACTCTCATTGCAGTCGCTCTGGTCCAGCCTTCTTGGAAAAGCTGGACAAGAGGGAGAATGTGGACCTGGTGTGGTAGCCTAGAGGCTAAAGTCCTTGTGTTGCATGCACTAGGATCCCATATGGGCACCGGTTCTAATCCCAGCGTCCCTGCTTCCCATCCAGCTCCCTGCTTGTGGCCTGGAAAAGCAGTAGAAGACAGTCCAAAGCCTTGAGACATTGCACCTGCATGGGAGATCTCGGGGAGGGTCCTGGCTCCTGGCTTTTGGATCGGCGCAGCTCCAGCCGTTGTGGCCACTTGGGGAGTGAATCAGCAGACAGAAAATCTTCCTCTCTGTCTCTCCTCCTCTCTCTATAGCTGACTTTCCAATAAGTAAATCTAAAAAAAAAAAAAAAGAGGGAGCACACATTCCTCCCTGGACCTGGAATGAGTGGACAGGGCTGGGGTGGGGCTGCGTGGCATGAATCATTTCACTCCCTCCCGAGTCACCAGTGGCTCAGAGGAGAGGAATGGCTGACGCCGCCATCCTGGCATGGCTGAGCCAGGATTCAAAGCCAGGTCATGGTCTCCAGGGACACTGCGATTCTTCCCAGGGCAGAGCTGAGCAATGGTGGCCAGCTCCTGAGTACTTCAGACCAGAGGCAAAGCAGGAGGAAACGTCTCATAGGCCAGGTCTTACAGGGACGGGATGACTTTGTCCCTCGCCACCCACCCCCCCCGGGGCTAAGGACTGAGTGGGATGGGATCACACGTCACTCAAACACAAGAGGTCCAAAGCTGGAGCACAGGCTAAGGGTATTCAAGGACCAGGGATGGGCACAGGGGCTGTTCAGCCAAGGAGTTGCCATGGCAACACCGGCGGTGGGGCAGGGCCAGCAGCCCCAGCACCGGGCACTGTCTCCTGCCCTTTTTCCATGGCAGTTAGGGGAGGCTCGGGGGTCTATCGTCTGTCAGTACTGGGAGGGAACACAAGAGAAAAGGACGGTGTGTGCAGAGGAGCACGCGCGTGTGATCAGGAGAGGTGCGTAACGGTGTGAGCTCGGCGGCAGCTGTAGGGAGTTGTGTATCCTGTCCCAAAGGGGAGGGGAGCTCAGGGAGTGTTTATAGGCCTGGTCATCACAGGTTATTGAGGTTGCGATTCGTCAACAAGTCGTTATATGGGGGCAACTGGACTGCATGTATTAAAATAAAAAACGTGTGCATTCTGTACTCCCTGCAGTTCTGCTTCTCGCCTCTGTCCTCCGGAGACAAACATAAGCACACGGGACTTCACAGCCAAGGACCATCTATCTCAGGGTGAACTTGAATTCCAATGATTGATACTGGAAATGCAATTCCCTCCTACCCAATCATTTTTTCTTAATTAAAAATGTATTGATTTATTATAACGGCAGATTTACAGAGAGTGAGAGAAAAACAAAGAGAGATCTTTTAACTGCTGGTTCATTCCCTCAAATGGCCTCAATGCTGGCAGCTGGGGTGGTCTGAAGCCAGGAGCTTCGTCTGGGTCTTCCATGTGGTTGCAGGTGTCTAAGTACCTGTGCCATTCTCCCCTGCCTTTCCAGGTGCATTAGCAGAGAACTGGATGAGAAGTGGAGCAGCTAGGATTCAAACCAGCATCACAGGGCATGCTAGTGGCACAGGTAGCAGCTTTACCCACACTGCCACAGCATTGGCCCTTCTCCCAAAGTTTTAAAAAAGTGTGGTGGAGGCAGGTGGGGAACATGGATGTTTGTCCTTGTGGCTTGAGATGCTGGTTGGGACTCCCACATCTCAGTTGCCTGGGTTTGATTCCTGGTCCCAATTTCCTGCTAATGTGCACCCCTTGAAGCAGATGTGATGGCTCAGGTAGCTGAGTCCCTGCCAGCCACGTGGGAACTCCAACTGATATCTCAGCTCTTTCCTCCTAGCCTCCACTGGTGCCCACTGGGGGTACCCCGGGAGTCAACCAGTGGCCAGGGTTTCTCTCTCTCTCTCAAATAAATAACACATAATTAAAAATAAAAATAAGCATGCAAAAAGCGCAAAGGTCTAGCAGTGGGAAAAGAGTTGACTACTTTGCACTGCATCCCCGTTACAAGAGTGTTATAGAAATGTACAAGAATGTAAATGACATTGAAATGTGTAGGTTATGTAGGCGCATGGGACCCAGAAGTATGTTGTATTTGGTTTTTGGTTTTCATATTTTGGAATACTGACCCATAGATAATGAAATATCATGGGGACAAGGCCTAAATTCAAACATGAAATCCAGATTTGTGTTTCACATCTATCTTATGCGCAAGGCCTGAAGGCAACTTTATTTGGTATTTTTAAATCATTTTGCACAACCAGCAAAGTTTCACAGCATGGAATTTTCCACTCGTGCTGGCATTGTGTTGGCAGCCACTCACAAAGTTTCAGACTTTGGAACAGTGCAGACTTCTTGATGAGCAATACTCAACCTTGTAAGTGACCATGGCCAGCTCCCCTTGGAATCCAACCCCTTAGAAAGTGGCACCTTCACTTCCTGCCCTACTACCTTTTGGAACCCACTGCAGCCAGGCCCCCCAATCTCTGTGCCACCCAAAACACCCTCATTGCTCCCTCTGAGGGCCAGGCCAGCCCTCTCGCTCCTTAAAGCACCCAGTGCCTGACCCCACTTACCCCTCCTTCTTTCTGGCTACTTCCTGCCCTTTTGCTACTGCAGTGACCACTGTAGTCTCGGTTTCTTCCCTTTCTCCAGCTGAGTGCCTGAGGCAGGTCCCTTCTCATGACTGAAACACCAGCAGTGCCCTGGGCAGCTCCAGCCTGGACTCGAGACCATGAGTCACGCTGCTGTTTAGACGCCTCCAACATCATAAGTCCAAAGCTGAACTCTGGGTCTTTCCCTGCCCTGGAGCCTGCTCCTCCCTTGGTGTCCCCTAGCTTGGCCAGGGCAGCTCTGGTCATTCTGAGTCACCACTGCAGCCTCCCTGCTCTGCCATCGCCCAGTGCAGCCCCGTGCCCACAGGTCAGGTCAGGGAGAAGCTTCAAAGATGACAGTAGACCAAATTGCTGCACGTGAAGCCTGAAGCATGCCCAAGATCACGCACAGTAGAAGAGCCATCCCCACAGCTCCCAAGACTGGGGACCCATTCTTGGCCCTACCCTGGCCTCTGCTGCTCCTGGCCACACCTGTGCCTGATGCCTAGCTCGGCACACGACACCTGCAAGGATTCTTCTCTGGTCTTCTCTTTACTCGAATACCATTTCCTGCCCTTCCTGACCATCCTTTAAAAGTATGTATATATCCCTCTTCTCTCTTGCTATGTCCCATTTCCTGTTGTAATTTTTATTTAAGTGCTGTTACTACTGGAAGTGGAAGGAAGCAAGCTGCGGAACAACAAACAGCACAGTTGCTGATACCGAGGGAAGATGAGCACAGCTCCAAGCCACAGCCAAGGTGGGTGTTTTCATTGAATGCCAGTGTTGGCACAGTGGCAGGTCTGGGAAGGGGGTCTCGCCGAGCTGGAGCTGTGAGTGTGGTCAGGAGACACTGCGTGGGGCTGAGACGTGGTACATTTCCCATGGGGAAGAAGTTCGTGCATGGCTCACGGATGACAAGGAAGGTGTGGCTAGTGCAGATGACGAAGAAGGGATTTTAAATGAACAGCTTTTTGGAAAGCAGCCAGACCCCTGGTTGATGTAAAACAGCAGTGAAGGTGAGTCCTAACGGGATGGATGTTCATGATGGTTATCTGGGAGGACCATGCCAGGATCCCAGCCACAATCACAGGGAAGAAAGATGGCCGCTGTCTGCAGGGGCCCCAGGTGAGGGACCCAGCCAATCAGGACAGAAGGGAGCAAGCCCACTCTGTGGCACCCCAGTTGGGGCGGGAGGGAAGGGGGTTGGCTGCAAGCGGCCACACCTGTTTACTCTGCAGGGACAGCTGGTTTAACTCCTGTCTGTCTCCTCAGTTCCTCTCATGCTGAGTGACCAGGCTGCTGGCACCCCAAGTGGATCTCTTACCCTCAGCAGATCACATACACCCTCAGAGGATCTCTCTCTGCCTCCCCCAGCAGATCATGCAGACCCTCAGTGGATTATTCATATCCCCCACCAATCTCTTACACCCCAGCAGGTCACTTACAGCCTGGTTGGATCATTCACACCCTAGGGGGGGCTCTCAGAGGGCAAACAGATCACACACACCCCGTTCCCCCCAGTGGATCTCTCATAGCCTTAGTGGGTTACTCACACCATCATTGGATTGCCCACATCTCTGGGGGAGGTCTTTGAGATCACCACCAGATCACTCACACTCCCCACCGGATTTCTCAGATGCTCCAACAACACAGCCACAGGAGCACCTGGCAGATGCTGGTTGGCACACAGATATTATTCAGAGAATGCGGCCGTGATACCTTCACAGGTGCGTCACATTAAGAGTTTAGCCCAAATTTTCCTAGGTCTCTTTCCCCTCTGCTTGCTCCCCCACCCGTTCCTGCCAATCTTGGGTACTCTTTTCTGTGGCTTACCCTCAGGAACTGGTTTCTCAGCCTGTTTGAGAAGTCTGTTCTAGGGCTGCTGGAGCCTGTCTGGGCAGTCCTGGGAGAACTGAGAGTATCAAGGAGATTATCTTCTTAGGACAGCTTCTGACCAAAGACTCCTGAGTGTGTGGACTTGCAAACCCTGGAAACCTGCTTCGTGCTGAGTGAAGAGATGTGCTAAGGGGCAGGCACTGGAGTGCAGGAAGTTAAGTCACTATGCGCATTGCCAGCATCCTGTATCAAGAAAAGTGGCTTCAGTCTTGGATGCTCTGCTTTCCTTCCAGCTCCCTGCTGATGCGCTTGGGAAGCAGCACAAGAGGCGCACATTGTTGAGCCTCTTCATCCACATGGGAGACCTGGATGGAGCTTCTGGTTCCTGGAGTCAGTCTGGCCCAGCCCCAGCCTTTGTGGCCATTTGGGAGAGTAAACTAGTGGATGGTTTTGCTCTTGCTTTTACCAATTCTTCAGCACTCTGATGTTCAAATTTACAATTGAATCTTCAAAGAAGATTCACTTCACACTTGGGGTGCTCTTCTGCTCAGACCCTTCTCTGTGGAGCCATGTCCCTGACTCCCAGCTTTCTGCCCTCCTGCTTCCCACCTCTCATTACCCTTCCTGCCCCATGGAAGGCACTCCACCCCTCTTTCATAAATTACTGTAGCTGAATCCTCCTCTGAGGGTCTACTTTGGAAACTCCCCACTGAATATACACCAGATTGGGTTTACACCTGCCTGGGCAGCAGCCATAGAGGACTCGCGTGGGTACATGCGAGATGTCCTGCAGCAGGGTCCACGGGGTGGTCGTGCACCTGCAGCTATACATGTGGAGCAGTGAGCAGTGGAGACTACGGGAGCTGGAACACAATTGATTGACACAAGTTGATGGGGTTTGAAAGCTGGTCTGAGCAAACACAGTGAAGCAGAGCTCAGCTGAATTGATGGCCAGGGTGAGCATTGAGGCCAAAAGATTGATGTGGAGCGGGGAGGTGAGGTAATGGACCGGGCCCTCTTAAGGGGCAAGGATGAGATGGCTTCAGTAAGTTAATAATGCAATGTACAGCCAGAAGAGGAGACCTCCAGCGGGGTCCCCACGCTACCCTGGGAAAACTGCCCCGATTTTGCCCTGATTTATCACCTCTTGGCTCCTGAGTGCCTTTTATTTATTTATTGTTAAACTTGTTACTTAGGGCTTTGTTCTCTCAAGGTCCTCCCTAGGTGCCCCTCCTGGGGGCTCCAGACAGCTTGAGGGGCAGTCCTAATGGGTCTTGCTCCAGGACCTGGAGGACTCCAGACAGGTTGGGGCACAGCTGTCACTGCCCAACCCGGCCCCAGCCACCACCTCCATGAATGGAAACAGTGATGTTTAAAAGAGCAGGGAGGTAGCCCAGGAAGCTTGAAAATTGTTCATAGTAACTGTTTTCATGATTTCAAAAAAATCTAAATTCAGGATCACATTCTTTCAAATTAATCCTTAAAGAAAAAATGCTTATCTACTTGAAAGCCAGAAAAACAGAGGTAGAAAAAGAGAGGGAAAGAGAGAGAGAGAGAAATTGTCCATTTACTAGCTCACTCAGCACATGCTCACAGCAGCCAGGGCTCAGCCAGAATGAAGCCAGAAGCTCAGAACTCCACTTGGGTGGGAAGTAGGGACCCAAGCACTTGGGCCATTATCTGCTGCCTCTCAGGTGCGTTAGCAGGCAGTCAGACAAAAACAGAGCAGTCAGGACTCGAACAGGTTTTCTTATATGGCATGAGGGTGTCCCACGTGGGGGCTTAAGTCTGTGTCACAGCAGCTCCCTCCCTAATTTTTAAAGATTTGCTTGCTTGTTTATTTGAAAGGCAAAGTTACACAGAAAGGAAGAGACAGAGAGAGCTGTCCGCTGATTCTTTCCCCAAATGGCCAAAATGGCCAGGTGTGGGCCAGGCCAGAGCCAGAGCCAGAAGCCAGGAGCTTCATCTAGGTCTCTGATACAAGTGACCATCTTCACTTGCTTTCACAGGTGCGCTAACAGGGTGCAGGATCCCAAGCGGAGCTGCCAGGACTTGAACTGGTTCTTGAACTGGTCCTCACATGTTGTTCTTACTGTCTGCTCCTGAGGCTTCCTTCTGGATTAGCTGGGCTGGTCTTTGACAGGGGTGTGGGGAGGGCTTGGAGACACCTGGATTGTCTGTTCTTCATTTGTATGTGGGTCTCACACCCCAGATCCAGCCTTCATTTACCTGTTCCTCAGGGTTATGCAGCCTCTCTCCTGCCCACCTGCTGTGGGAGCCCCTGGGGGCGTGGAAGTGACAGGATGTACTCCTACCCTGGCAGAACTAAGGGAGGACAGACACCAAAACACCAGGCCTCACTGTCATCACGGACACAGGGGTCGAAGGGAGGGAGCGTGAAGGAGTGGTGAGGAGGTGGAGTGGGGGGCACAGTGTTGTGAGTGAGGGTGCTGGGGGGAGGGAGAGGAACAGAAAGGCACAGAGGGGAAGCCTGATTTCCTCCCAGGTTAACACCCTGCCTCTCACTGGACTCACATGCCCATCCGAGGAGAGCCCACAGCCGGAGACCCACCAGAGAGACCTCCGAGACACAGCAGGCAGGCTCTGAGGTCCCCAACCTTGTGTCCCAGACTGGCTCCCCCTTGCTGTGGCTGTGTCCCTTTCTCGGGACTTGGGGTAAGGGGTGGTGGTAGGGCTGGGACGTCAGCTTCGCCCCCTCCTTGGCCATCAGTGAAGTGGGTGCTCAGCTTGCTTAGCCTTCCTCCCACACGGCTCAGTTCCGCCTCTCCCAAACCAAGCACCAGGCCCCGCTGCAATGCTGCACCTCTCCCTGTTTACCAACCTGATGAACCCTCATGCACTGCTTTTTTTTTTTACGATTCATTAATTTATTTCAAAGTCGCAGAGATGAAGAGAGACGGACACAGATGCACATGCAGGGATCCTCTCCTCTGGTTCACCTTCCTAGACTCCCACAAGGGCTGACCCCAGGAGTCAGGTCTCCCACGTGGTTGGTGGCCATTGTCGTTGCCTCCCAGGGTCTGCACTGGCAGCAAGCTGGAGCCTACACGAGGCTGTCTTCTTATTGGGTTAACTGCTCACTCCATGACTCACCCTTGGAGCACCATCATGGTCACCTCTTAGGGCAGGAAAACCTTTTTGTAGGTTCCCATGCATCTCTGGGCTGTCCTGACTGGTGGTCAAGTCTGGGGGTGGGGGCAGCGAGTCCCCAGCATGCAGTCCAGACCCTCTCAACAAGCATTTCTTGAATGAAAGATCATGGGACAGAAGAAGACAGGTCAAACCCCAGTGGGGTGGACCTTGTGGTGTAGCATGCTAAGTAACAGCTTGGGGCACCTGCATTCCACATGGCAGTGTCAATGTGCCTAGATAGGCAGTACAGGATGGCCCAAGGACTTGGGCTCTGTTTCTCAAGTGGGGGACTCGGATGGAGTTCTGGGCTTCTGTCTTTGCTGTTGTGGGGATTTTACGGATGTGAACAGACAGAGGAAGAGGGAAAGACAGCGACTGTCCCATCCATTGGCTCACTCCCCAAGTGGCTGCCATAGCCAGAGCTGCGTTGGTCCAAAGCTGGGAGCTAAGGAGCTTCTTCCGGATCTGCAGGGGCCCAAGGACCTAGACCATCCTCCGCTTCTTTCCTAAGTGTGTTAGCAGGAGCTGAGTTGGAAGTGGAGAAAGCCAGGACTCAAACTGGCACCCATAGGAGATGATGAAGCCACAGGTAAAGGCTTAGCCTTCTATGTCACAGCACCGACATAAATTTTATCTTAAGTAAGTAACTGAATAAATAAAGTGTCAGAGGCCTCATGTTTTGGCATGCGGTGTAGGATCGATTTCCCTGCCCATGGCCTGTTTCCACACCAAACAGTGACTAAGCTGAAGGGCTCCAGGTGACGCCATGGTTGATGTCAGGGGAGTGGCAAAAAGAACACTCAAGAGGGGAGTCACACTTCTCCTTCTCTTCCCCATGCAGTGCTGGCTGTGCAGAGGCCACAAGAGCCCAGAGGAGGGACACAGGGCTTGGAGTCTTAAGGTCCAGGATTCACTTACAAAATGAGCCAGACCCAGCCACTTCCCATACTGCGGGGGACATGAACTGCATGATCCAAGGTGCTTTGTGAATGGTGTTTAGCACCGCTTCTTGGCACGGTGGGCTGAGCCCCCTGGGCAGCCTCTATTCCCTTCTTCTGGTCCTCCCTGCCTTTGCTGCCTTCTCTCCTGTTCAGCCTGGTGGGAGAGCTGATGCCATGCAAAGCCAAGTGTATGTTTCATGTTTGTGTCCACCTATTTTTGAGCCATTAGCGTGGCTCGTCCCACTTCTACCCTGGTTAGGTCATCCTGCAGGTTGCAGATGACATGGGCAGAATCAGAGATGGTCCCTGTAACTGCCAGGGTCAGGGAGATCAAGGCAGCTTCTCAGCCCGGCTCTGATGCAGCTTGGGCCATTTTCAGACAGTAAGGTCATGGCCAGGGTTCCTGCTGCCCAGGGCCACCAGGCCAGTCGGAGCTCCTCCAAGCTGCCATCTGGCAGCACGCTGTATCCTGAGCAGCTAAGAAGTCTGTGAGCCTGGGGTCCTTACGTATGTCGGCCTTCCTCCAGGGGGCAAGGGAGCTGGGTTCTCCCATCATCGGCACGGGGTGGTGAGAAGGCTGGAGACCAGGATGTCCCTTTGCTGCTTCGTCTCTGGGCGGCTGGACAAGGCTGGGGTAGCTGTTCTCAGATTGGGTTTTTCAGTCTCTCCAGTCCTTACAAACTGTTGGGGACACTAGCAGGTGCCTCTCCTGTCCCTGAGGAAGAGTGCCCGGAGGCAGACTGTCTGGAAATAGTAATTCTGCCTGAATCTCCCCCACACTTTCTGCAGGGAGGTGTTCCATGGAAAGCACTCCCACTATACAGCTGCATGTCCACTCTCCCTGACCTCAGGGTCACCTCCTGCTCCAACCCTGTAGCCCTCTACCCACACTGTAGCTTGCCACATTGTTCTCCTGTGCTAATGTGGCATGTGCCCAGTTGTCCCCCGTGGCATCACCTTGTCCCCCACTGCCTCCCAGTATGGCAGCCACCCTGGAAGCCCACAGCTTGGCTGCACCCAGGCCTCTGGGCCAGAGCCTGAGGAACTTTCTCTGCTAGATACTACTTTCCTCTCTGCATGCTTGGATCAGCCTGCTGCTGCCAGGTAATATGAAAGCCCCCACACGTGTCGTCCAGAACCTGAAGGTTGGATCCCGGCACCCCCACTTTCAGGTTGAGGAACATTTCCCTATGGGCAAGTCCCCACAGACTCAGTTTCCCCTCTGAAAATCAGGGCCACAGCGGTCTCTCTCTCGATGCTAAACTCTGAGGTGGTGCAACAAGGATTCAGGATGGAGGAATGAACATGCCACCATGAAGCATAAGATGTGAGATCTGTTGGGGCACAAGGGAGGCAACAGATCAAGGAACAGGGCTGTAAAGAGATGGATATGTCAGTTATATAGCCCTGGGGTGGACATGGAAACACTGGCCTGGCCTAACACATTACAAACTAGACGGACTGTAAGACACTTTGCTGCAGAGAGTGCCCAGTATTGACCTGGAGGCCTGCCAGGCAGACACAGAGGCAGGAGAAGGCACAGCAACGTCCCCTCACAAGCTATTCCTGCTCTACAGTATGGCTAAGTCCAGCATACATCTGCAGTGGGCACTGCTATTGCTACCTGTGCTAATGGCGAGGGAGGAGGTGCGTACATGGCACAGTGTTTAAGATGCTTGCTGAAGGGCCCAGGGTGGTAGCCTAGTGGCTAAAGTCCTCGCCTTGAACATGCCAGGAACCCATAAATGTGCTGGTTCTAATCCCAGCGGCCCCACTTCCCATCCAGCTCCCTGCTTGTGGCCTGGGAAAGCAGTCGAGGACAGCCAAGGCCTTGGGACCCTGCACCCGTGTGGGAGACCTGAAGGAAGCTCCTGGCTCCTGACTTTGGATCAGCTCAGCTCCAGCCATTGTGGTCACTTGGGGAGTGAATCATCGGGCAGAAGATCTTCCTCTCTGTCTCTTCTCCTCTGTATATCTGACTTTGCAATTAAAAAAATTAAAAGATGCTTGTTGAGATGCCCGCATTCCACATCAGAGTACCTGGGTTTGAGTCCTGACTCTGGATTGCAACGCTAGCTTCCTGTGAAAGTGCACAGGGGAACACAGTAGCATCACGCTGCTCAGAACTGGGTGTCATTTGAAATCTGTATATTGTTTCTTTTTTTTTTTCTGTTCAATAATTTTGTACTGCTGTTAACTGTGGCTGGAAATTATGAGCCAATAAAACCAATTAAAAACTACATATATGAGTGCAGAGTGGTGGTTAGAAAAAAATTATATGTATGCACACTCATACCTATATATACACACATGTACGTGTGTATATTTACACTCTCTGTCACACACATATCTATGTGACATGTATTAGAGTTACAGAGAGATCTTCCAGCTGCTGGCTCACTCCCTAGGAGACCACAATAGCTGGAGCTGGAGCAGTCCAAAGCCATGAGCTAGGAGCTTCTTCCAGGTCTTCCATGTGGGTGCAGGGTTCCAAGGCTTTGGGCCAACTTCTGCAGCTCGTAGCTATTTCCAGGTCATAAATAGAGAACTGAATTGGAAGTGGAACATCCAGCACATGAACTGGTGCCCATATGGGATGCTGGCACAGCAGGAGTGGTTTTACTTGTTATACTGCAAGCTTAATAAAAACAATTTTTAAAAATCCTAGAATAAACAATAGTGAAAGAAAAAAAAATCCAATGACAACGTGCTTTGAGGCTGCTACTGTTCAAAGATCCCAAATCAGAATTTTTAATTTTCTCCTATCAGGTTCTTGGAGCTTGTCTTGGGCCAGTTTTACTTGTGAGTAAACTTCTAGAAAGTACAGACAGGTCAGAGTTTGGTCTCTGTCTGGGATGTAGGCCTGGCCAAGGTGGACAATGTCCAGGACTGGCATCTCAGTCGTTGGGGAGGGTAGAAGCTATTTGCAGTGGTGTTAGGGCCTGATCTGGAAGTAAGGGGACTTCTGAGTGACTCCCTGTGGCCCTCCTTCTCCTACCCACTTTCCAGTCTAACCACCTCCAAGATTAACCTCCTTGGCATAATACCTTGGGCCCCTGTGCCAGCCCTTGCTCCTGCTTCTGGTGCTCAGGAAGGGCCAGATGCTGTTAACCCCTCCTGAGGTCACTGTCTCTTTTAGGGAAAGCCTGGGCAGGAGGCAGCATAACGTTACTCTGGGTGTAGCTGGGGTAGCTGTGACGTTTAGAACTCGGCCATCAGGAAGAGGCTTGTGAGTTCCAGAAGCTTCTCTTGGGCCACCGAATACCCTAGTCTCAGCCAGTATGAGGTCAGGTGACTTCTGGGCTGCAGTGATCCTACAAGCCCTGGGGCAAATCCCGGCAGTCCCCTCTCCTTTGACTTTCATCATCCACTCCCTGCAGGCAACTGCTTTCCGCCTTTGCAGCTCTCTCCTTTTGTCTGGACCTCCTGCATGTGCCATCATGCCTGGTGTTATTCCCTTTGAAGCCCTATCTATGGATTCCTCATTAGGAAGGAAGATTCTGTTCCTTTCACTTCCCTGCTGCCAACACATTCTCCCAGAGTTATCTTTGCAGTGTCTGATCAATTAGTGTTCAATTACCGTATAAGTGCTGCTCCCATTTGAGCTGAACACTTTTTCCTTTTGTGCATTGTTTTTTGTTTTCTTGGAGTTCATAAATGCCTTGCTTTTCCATGTGCTTGATTTTCTAATAGGCATCAATAATTCAATCTTAAACATTCCACACCAGTTGTCTAAATCTAAGACTCAGGTGTTCAGACATAGTGCAACCCTTCTTAAAAATATCATCCCATCTTATTACTCCAAGAATCCAGGGGCTGGCATTGTGGCACGCTGCCCGCAATGCTGCTGCTTGTACTGGAGCACCAGTTTGCGATCTAGCTGCTCTATTTCCAGTCAAGCTCCTACGAATGGGCCTGGGAAAGCAGCAGAAGATGGCCCAAGTCTTTAGGCCCCTGCCACTCACACAAGAGACCTGGATGGAGTCCCTGGTTCCTGGCTGCTACCTGGCTGAACCCCATAACGTTACAGCTAGTCACAGAGTGAAGCAGTGGATGGAATATCTGCTTCCCTCTCTGTCACTCTGCCTCCCAAATAAGCACATCTTTGCAAAAAAAAAAAAATTTTCATTTGTACTTAACATGTCTATATTTTTCCTTGTCATTATTCCCCAAATAACACTGTGTAACAACCATTTTACATGGTGTTCGCATTGTATTATGTGTTATAAGTAATCTAGAAATGATCCAAAGTATATGGGGTGATGTGCATGGGCAATATGCAAATAGCATGCTGTTTTGCTGAAAGGACTTGAACAAGTGTACACTCTGGTATCCACAGGGGGCCTAGACCAGTGTGCCATTGACACTGAAGCACAGCTGTACTTCAGCCTAGATGTGAGTCCCTCCCCCGCCCTAACCTGCCCCCACCACCGTATTGGCCAACGTCTGCAATCCATCACACTTCCCAGTCCCTGATACTCCCTGATAACAAAGACAGTCCAGCCAGACAGCTCTGCCCGTCAGTCTAATGATTTCCTCCTAAAGGGCCTCCTGGATAGGAAAATCAAATTTATTTTTGAAATATTCCAAATAAAGGCAGAAACTCTAAGAGAAAATGTTGAGTGGTCGGTGACATAAAAATGAAAATTGTAGGGCCCAGCGGCGTGGTCTAGTGGCTAAAGTCCTTGCCTTGAACGTGCCGGGATCCCACATGGGCACTGGTTCTAATTCCCAGCAGCCCTACTTCCCATCCAGCTCCCTGCTTGTGGCCTGGAAAAGCAGTCAAGGACGGCCCAAAGCTTTGGGACCCTGTACCCACATGGGAGACCTGAAAGAAGTTCCTGGTTCCAGGCTTCGGATCGGCACAGCACCGGCCGTTGTGGTCACTTGGGGAGTAAATCATTGGGCGGAAGATCTTCCTCTCTGTCTCTCTTCCTCTCTGTATATCTGACTTTGTAATAAAAAATAAATAACTCTTAAAAAAATGAAAATTGTAGGTGTATTTTTTTGGGGGGGAAAGAATATCCTATAACATAAAAGGAAGATATTGGGGGACCGTGTAAGTTGGTCAAGGGAGTGGCTGGCTTTCCCCAGAACCTGGGCCAGCGAAGGCCGACAACACGGTAGCCCCTCAGGTTGCTGTTGCTGCCACTCCCAAACTATTCACTCATTCACTAATTCATTCATTCAAATGGGAATCTATGAGGGTACTTCGAGGAGCTCAAGGAAAATGGAGTTAAGGGATGAATTTATTCTGGTGCAAAAAATCCTTGAAACTCATGCATACGAGGGGTCCTCCAAAGTTTGCGGGAACAGATATTTTGGGAAAAAAATCTACATGGATTTTCAAAAACATTTTTTCCTCCCACAAAACCAAACTGGCTTTTAAATTCTGTTGTTTCACTAACCTTTTGAAGTACCCTTCTAATGATGTGGAAACGTGGACATGTAGAAATGGTCCCTGTCTCCTTGGAACACACAGTCTAGGGCTGGCAACAGTCACCAAGTAATGCCACTGGGGGTGTCCGAGGACCAACAGAAGGAAGGAAGGCATGGAACACAGGGCAGCCCTGACGGCTGACACCTGAGCTGAGGGCTGAGTGGGAGTGGCAGCGTGTGTGAAGAGGTGTCGCATGCCTCTGCAGTGTGTATGCACAAGTGTATGTGAAAGCGTGTCTGTCTGAGTGTGAATGTGTGTGACAGTGTGTGTCTGAATGTGTGTGAGTATATGTGAGTGTGTATACATGTGTGAGTGTATGAGCATTGTGTATTTGTGTAAGTGTGAGTATGAGTGTGTATATGTGCATGTATGTGTGTATATCAGTGTGTGGCTGTGAATGTATGGGTGTGTGTGTATGTGTGCGTGATTGTGTACAATTGTATGTGTGTGAGCATCTTTGTCTCTGTGTATGCATGTGCATGTGTGTACACTGTGTGTGTATGTGTGTCTATGAATGCGTGGGAGTGTGTGACTGTGACCCTCCAGAAGCAAAAAGGCGTATAAAGGCTCTTGGAATGCAGAAGAAACAGGAAGACCTCGTGGTTGAAGCTCGGAGAGTGACAGGAAGTCAGAGTTTCGGCAGGATCTGGGCTATGAGGCTCCTAGGCCAGCAAGACTTTCAGATTTTAATGTGAAGAAACATCTCCCTGAGTGGCTTGGGATTCAGGAGCTGGAGGCAGGTGTGATGCTGGATCCACATTTGAAAAGGTGGCTGTGGCTCTGGCATAGAAACTGGGCAGGGTGCTCTCCTACCATGGTCCGGTGGTGGGGGCGGGGTGGGGCAGGCAGCATGACAAGGTCTAGCAACATCAGCAGAATCAAGAGCACTTAGAGAGGCATCCTAGTGCCTGTGGAAAAGGTGAGTGCCACTGCGATGAGCCCTGGCACTGGGCAGTGCTGGTGGGCACAGAAGTCAGACAAGATGGGGCGAGGCGTGCAGACCTCTAAAGAAAGAAGCCCTGTGAACGGAGAGCATCGGGATCAAGGACAGGATTGTGTTTTGAGTTATTTTGTCTCGAAGGCAGAGTGACAACTGATGCACATACACAGAGTGGGTGGGTGAGGGCTAGAGAGAAAGCTAGAGGGAGAGAGAGAGAGAGAAGATAACAAATGCTGGCAATAGACCAAGATGCAGAAGTTGAAAGCAGAGCTGGGAACTTGGTCTCAGTGGCAGTAAGCCATCACCATTGCTTCCCAGGGTTTACAATAACAGGAAGCTGGAGCCAGAGTTGAAGACAGATGTCGGACCCAGGAACTCTGACGTGGCACTTGGAATAGGCTGCTGTAGGATTCAGTTCTCACTGCAGGCTGAAGTTGGGGATGAGTCAGATCCAGTTGCTACCCTTCGGAGAGCCTGGTCTGAAGCAGCCAGGTGCCTGGGCCAATGATGTGATCAGAGGAGGCAGAGAATGCTCTCATGGGCACCAGGGCCCTGCCCAGGCTTCACAGCCCCTGCTCACCCTGCCAAACCACCTGCCCATTCCTGGCAAAAGAAACAGTTACTCTTATCTAGTCACAGAATACACCAGGTGTGTGTGTCTCACACTTCTGTATATATGGCAATTTCATGGAGATGTCTCAAATTTATCCCATTCCAGGGAACTTGGCAGGTGCAGCAGCATGTCTCTTCCGTCTCCACCTGGCATGGATGTAACTATGGCTTGGTACAGAAAGAGCTTGGCCAGCATCAAGAGCTGAGCAGGGTGGGGAGACAAACTCACTGGCTTCCAAACCTACCAGGTTACATTTCGCTAGATGGCATCTGAACAACTCTGAGCGGACAAAAGCAGGCTGGAATCACTTCCAGGAGAAAGGCCAGCTTGAACGCATTCAAACTAGTAATAGGAGGGTACTTTCACATACCCAAGGAAAAATGGAACTAAAAGATGCCTATTTTGGTGCAAAAATTTTGAAATCCCTGTGCAGTTTTTTTCCATAAGACTCATCTCCCGTAATTTTTTTTAGAAGACCTACTGTACAGTACGATTTGAGCCAGTCTACACCATTTTGCTGAAATCAGTTTGGAGCAACTGGGTGATACTCTAAAACATTGTGACACGCTGTCTGAATTACTGGCTTGTTCTGACCCGTGTCAAGCTAGTTTAGGCACTCCTAACCTTCTACTGTTAGATTCGCCGATCACCAGGGAAAGAATAAATAAGAAGAATTTAGATGGCCTTTATTTCAAGGAACCATGGTCACGGGCTTCCCTCCTCTGTGCAGCAGAAAGACAGACATGAAGGAGAGGGCTACAGAGGAAGAAGAGACAGGAAGAGACATGAAGTGGCCTTTTAAACTCCCCTGACACAGGGGTCGCCTCGGCCCCTCATTGGTGCAACGGTGGTTTCACAGCCTGAGAGACCTGCCAGAAATCGGCTGTCTGTTCTGGGTTGGATTGGAAGCAAACTTCACCCTCCTCCGGTAACTGTGGCAACCACCATCTACACCTTTGTGTGTGTGTCTCAGGATGTGTTGGTAACATTTGCCTATGACTTCATATATTCAGCGAAGGTAGGATCATGAGCCCAACTTAGTTTTTGCTATAGTTTGACTGAAGCACACTTGAAATGGAGGCTTAATCTCTTCATGGGACGACACTGAGGATTAGGTCCTGAGAGCCCCACCTTTAGGAAAAGGTGGGTTGTAATAGAATGAATTTGTGGCCTCCTGGGAGAGAGGGACAATCTATCTCTCACATAAACCCTCCATGCTGCCCACCCCTCTCTTCCTCTCGCCAGAAGCCTAGCAGGTACAGGCACCAATCACTTAAATGTCCAGAACTGTCATCCCAACAAACCTCCTTTCCTTGTAAGAATTCTGTGTAAGGGTGGGAAACCTTTTCTGTTGTTTTTGCTAAGGGCCGCGTCATTGGCCAGCCACATAAAGTTTTCAACTCAAAAAATGAGCCTGCTGTCAAAGTTGCCTGAATGATTTTGCTGACCTAATGTAGCCAGCCATTGCCCAGACAGCTGCACAGGCAGGAAACTGGTAGCCAGTTCTTCCCTGGAAGTTGTCTCGATTCCTGCTCTGTTGGAAGAGGACACCAGGATGGGAACCTAGGTCACTCACCAGGGGCTTGCCTGGATGGAAACAGCCAGAAAGGTATCAGCCGGTGACACCCTGGAAAGGTGACCGCTATCAGCCCCTGCGTCCCCATCCCATAGAGAGGCTGCCGAGTCTACTGACTAGGTCTGGTTTTAGTTACCTGGTCTTCTCCATGGGATCCGGTACACCTGCATGCTATAAAGCAGCCTGGAGGCGTGTCTGCGATAGGCACAGCCCGCAGCAGGCCACACAGCACACTAGCTGGGTAGTGTGAGTCTGTGCCTTTGCAGACATGGCCAACTCTGAAAACACCCACATACTTAGCCCAGTTCCTGAAACACCTGCACTGGGGATGAATGCGGATGGATCTTTCAGTCTCTATCTCTTCAAAGATATCCCCACCAAAGGAAAGTTAGCCCTTAATAGACCACAGGCCAATCTGCTGCCTTGTCCTGGTTCTGGCCTCTTCCTGCTCCCAGCTTCAGCCTGGCGGGTCCCATGTGCCACTGCTCCTGCCCCCACTCAGGGCACCTGCGTGTGGTGATCCGTCTCCCCGCCCCCACCCTGGTCTGGACCTCAGTCTTCTCCCCTCCCTCCCCATCCTGCCCTGACCTGCTCGGCTCCCTGTTAAGCTTCAGCTCACACCTCCAGAACCACTGACTTGACCTGCGTCAGGCAGCTCCAACTGTAATTCATGCCGCTAGCCTGTCTCTTGTCATGGTTTACGAGCGTACATTTTTTTTTGTGGGTAACTGATCATTTTATTAACGTCTGGGAAAACAGCACTATCAACTTCATCTTGTTCTGCGACCAGACAGATGGTATCATCCAGTAGAGAGTTTTCACCATGGCACCTGGCGCTATAATGACAGCTGAGGCTGGGGGACTAGCTGCCAGGGGCCTGCCCTGGGCACAGCAGCCTGTTCACCCACATGCCAGGCCTCTGCTCGCCGCATGCCACGAGCCCCTTCCGGTAAGAACAACCAGAAATATCTTCAGACAGCATCAAATCACGCTGGAGGGCAAGGAAGAGTTCATCCCTGTTTTTGAACCCTCTTCTTTTAAATGCCTATGAGCCCCTCTGTGGAAACACGCCTCTTCTTAGCAGAAATAACGACGCAACGTATGATAGGAGCTAGAAAGGTGACTTAAGTCTCCCTGCAACAGCTTTAAAAAAATCATCTTAATCATCTATTGAGTTTAACCTAATACACTCCAAAAATGTATAATGGATATGTCACTATTACGTATCAGATATTTTACAACATTTTCTTTTCTTTCAGTTCTATATCAATGAAATCTGATGCGCAATTTTTCTCAGTCTGAACTCAGTAGCATGCCAGTAGCCTCACAGGCCAGTGTGCCAGCTGGTGACACAAGCGCCTGAGGGTGCAACTAGATCTGGCCTGGCCCACCTCTGGGGTCACCACCAGACGGTGCCTCATTCTTTTTCAGAGCCATGCAGGGTCCTCCTTTGCCCACTGGAGACGCCAGGTTACAGTAGCTCCCCCAGAGCACACCACAGAGAGGTCCAAATGACTGGTGAATGCACTGGAAGGCAGGTCCCACTCAGCAGGAGGTGACTGCCAGGGCCCCTCAGCAGGAGGTGTGCCAACGAGGTGGTTCCCACAGGAATCTAGAAGGTTCCAGCTGCAAACACCTGCTGAGCCACACACTGTTTCCCACCCTCCCTCACGACCCCACCTCATTCGCAAGACTCACAAGAGAAGATGCAGCCCTCCCAAACACCGACCACCTGAAAATGCACCTGCAATTCCCCCTGAGATCCCTGGGCTGCTCTGAAAGGCCTCCTGGCTTTGGCCCCTGAGTGGCTGTCTAGGAAGATGTTGTGGCTTGCCCTGTGGAGCGGCGGCGGCGATCTGGTGCTGCTGGGACAAAGGCGGAGGATCACAGCCCTGGCCTCTCCTCGCTGCTGCTTCCAGGTCTCTGAAACAGCTCCTGTATCTGCCTCCTCCTGGCCCCAGGCTCTGGGGTTTCCTGAGCCTTCTCCTGGCGCAAATGCCTGACGCCCTCCCCCCTCCCCCTCCCCCCCTCCAACCTGTCTGCGGAACCGCTCCCTGCACACTGCCCAAGATGAGGGAATAAGAAGACCTAGGACCGGCTGCCTCCTGGCGCCACGCCATTGCCCTCCTGCCCCCCAGCCCCACCAAGGTCCGCATCCCGTGCTGGACACGGGGCTAATCCGCGCTGCCACCTGATGGCCTGGAACAACCCCGAGGCTCTGGAAAACTTGCTGGGCGAGTCTAAGCCTGCGGCTCTCCCCGCGGATGCCCCCCTCCTCCCACCGTCCCCCCTCCCCCCGACTGTTAGCCAGCCACCGCCCTTTGGCGGTGCCCAGAGCAGCACACTGCCCCCTCCCCGAGCCCTGGGTCTCCCTGGGAAGGGCTCCCCAGTCACGAGGCTGCTCGCTCACCCTCCAGTGGGCGCTGGTCCCGGCACGCCAGCCCCAGGGAACACCCGGCAGCACGGCTCCGCTGCGCGCCCCAGCAAGTGAGCGAGAGAGAGTGCGCGCGGCTGCCAAGGGGGCACGTGTGAAGCCCGCCGAAACCCCGAAAAGTTGGACTTACCCCTCCGGGCCTGCCGGATCTTTGGGCTCAGCATGTTCCCGCAGCCGCCCGGCTGGGCCCGCGGGGCCAATCATGCTGTCATCCACTCGCCTTTTCTCTTCCTTTCGCCCAGACGCCCCTCCTGAACTCCCCCGCGCACGGCTCCTCTCTTGGATCTGGACGGACAGCTTGCCTTGGACTACATACAGCCTCGATGCATTATTTATCCATCCCAGAATTAATTCCTATCTGAGCGGACCATTAAAGCCGCGGTCATCACTGCCGATCAATCACTGGGCCAGGGCGGGGCTGGTCGGCAGCCGCTCCGCCCAGCAAGGAGCGCACGCTGCACGGTCCATTCCGCACAGAGCTGGGAGCCCTGGGGCGGGACTCGAGAGGGAGCGGTCCTGGCGGAGTACTCGGCGGGGCTTGGGTCGTATTCTGCGCCGGCTGGGCTTGTTTCGAAGCCTGCGAGCCGGCCTGGAGAGCTTTGTGGGTCAGAGACCCCTGGCCCTACGCCTTGCCAAGTCTCCAAAGGGAAAGCACTCCTGAGGCGAAGGTGACGGAGACGCCCTGGGCTCAGCCAGATGCGACCTGCCTGTGAACTCCATAGTGTTGAAAGACAGGTGTCTTAGAAGGAGCCAGCAGGCTCTTCATCCTCAGGGGACAGGTCCAGTGGAAAATGCCCGTTAGGGATATTAACTATTCATGCCTCCTTAGGAAGAAGATGCGCTAAGTGCTACTCTGAAGGCATTGCCTTTAGCAGGCTGTGCACAGTAGGAGCTCAGAAACTATTCTCTCAATTAGAGAGTGAAATTCTGCTAATTACTCTGATCTGTTCAATTAGTGTTAATTAATTAACATGATTCTCAGGGGGGCATAACCTGGGGCTTTTTGAGGGTCTAGCATTAAGCCCTTAAAAGTCACCCAACCTACAACGACTATCACGAGTTACAGAGAGAGACACAGAGAGACGAGGTCTAACATCTGCTGGTTCACTCCCCAGAATGATTGGAATGAGTCTGAAGTCTGCAGCCAAAAGCTTCCTCTGGGTCTCCCATGTGGGTGGTAGGAATCAAGCACTTGGGCCACCCTCCGTTGCTTTCCCAGGAACACTGGCAGGGAGCTGGATTGGAAGTGGAGCAGCCAGGACTCGAACAGGTGCCCATATGAGACCAGGGTGTGGCAGGCAGTGGCTTGACCAGCTATGCCCCAATAGGTGTCACTTGGGAAGCCTACTGTGTGTTGGGCACCTGAGGTTTCTGCTCTCTGGTCAATATCTCACTGAATGCGTCAACTTCCAAAGTTGGTGCAATGACTCTCCGGATGGGAACAGGAGGCACAGCGCGGCTGAATCACTCCCCCTCCGTTGCATGTCACCAGGCGTCAGGGCTGTGTCTGAGCCCAGGGCCCTGTCTATAGTTTCTTAAGAGATTCCAGTTCTGACCGCTCCATGCTAACAGTCCTTGGCCCAGAGCTTGTGGCAAGCTCACACCTCCTGGCTGGTGATTAACCCGAGTGACCTCTTAGGCAACCGAGTGATCCCTCTCCCTGGGGTTTGGGGTTGTTTGGGGCTGCATCCCATGGGGTCCTCTTGACTTGAGCAATAACCTCCCTGCTGTGAGTGGCCTCCTTCCAGCCCTTAACGGTCCTCAGAGTGGTCCATAAGCACTGGTTCCCAAATGTGCAGAGATATGCAATCAGCCCCGCTGGGGTTGGGGAGGGGCCCTGGCAGTCAGGCAGGAGAGGGGTGGGGAGGATTGAGAGTGAGGGGCAAGGAGGACGACTCACCAGGATGTGGTGAGTTGCGTGGCCAGGGACACCAAGGCAAAGATTAGTCAGCCGTTGGGGCTCTCGGCTACCAGCCACAGGGATGAATGGGTCCCATGATTTAACAGCCAAGTCCTGGCATACCTTCCTCTCTGACCCATCTCTTAACTGCTGCTCCACATGAGCCCTGGCTCCTGGATGCCCTGTCCAAGTGCATTCCCCTTGTCCCCAGAATGGCCCTGCCCACAAATGACCAGCCACTTGTCACGCAAGGAGCACTCTCCCCACTTTCCCAGGAGACTGCCGACTGCACCAGCAGAGAGGGTCACCAGCATGCCCCTCCTGCTCCCCCGGCCTGATGTGTGCCCCTTTGGGGGCCCCTCCTGCGCTGCCAGCCCTGCGCCCCAGGCTGCTGAAGGTCAAGACAGCTCCAAAGAACACCACCGAGTAATGTTCCTTTGGGGCCAGGTAGGAGCCCTGGGTCCAGCTGGGACAGAGATACCCAGGACTGGGAGTTGGCTGAGCTGTGGGCATTCTCACATGCACAAAGCAGGGCCACGGGGTGAGTCCCACGGCCGGGATGGCATCTTGAGCAATCGGAGCACCATTGAGAAACGCAGCTGGGGAACACTTTCTCCAGCGCTGGGTCTCAGCCTGGGTCGGCTCAGGCTTGTTTGTGTTAACAAATCACATCCGGGGCTCTTTTCCTGTGCAGCTGTTTCCCGGGATAACATGAAGTCACTCGGCTCCCTGGCCTGCTTGCTGGCGATCAGAGTTGGAATAGAACGAAACCACAAGCTCTGGGATCAGACCCAGAAGTCAAGCTGGGGAGAGACATGCAGCAGCTAATCCGGGGTTTGCATTGAGGCAGGGTGGGGGACTGGGGTGGGCAACATGAGCGTTTCTCTCATGCCATGCTTCTATACTGCATGGGTCCTAGAAATCCGTGATCATGTCCTGCATGGGCTCTTATTTAAAAAAAATAGCCAAGAAGGAGGATGGGAGGAACAGGTGAGCTGCTGAGACAGGTGGCTCCTGCCCACTTCCCTGAAACTTCCCCAGTTGTGGTACTGGGTCTGCCTTTACCGGTGTCCCGCCTCAGCTCATGCTGTATTTCCTAAGGCTGTTCTGGAGCCAGGTGCGGAGAGGGAGAGAGAAGGAACCTGCAGGGCACACCTGCTGGTGAGACGGTCAGCCCTGGGGTGCCTTGGGGATGGAGCTCTGGGTTAACCACATGGGCAGGTCATCAGGCATTGTGCAAGCTTAGAGACTAAGATACCTGCCTCCCCCCATGGGTTGGACAGCTCCAGCTCCTGGCATCCCCCCCCCCAGCAGACCCTCCCAGGGCAGTAGTGATGGTTCAGGAAGTTAGGACCCTGGAACCCACCAGGGAGACTTGGAGGATCTCTGTCCCTCACTCCCTCCTCAGCTCAGCTATAGCCACTGCAGGCAATAGGAGAGTGGGCCGCATGGGAGCATTTCTCTCTCTTTCTCTCTTCTTCTGGTTCTCTGCTTCTCAAAAAAATAATAATATTAAAAATGAAAAGGCCCTCCAGGGATCCAGTGTGCAGCTGCTGCTTTGGGAGACCCTGACACATTTCTGGGCTCAGAGCCTCCAGAGACCGGCTTGGCTGCTGCCACCCAAGGGAGACTTCTCAGCGAGAGGCACACCTGCCAATCCATCTGGGGCTCAGAAAGAACCTCAGCCCCTGCCTAGGCGTGTGAAGCGGGGAGACACCATTTCACAGAGCCCCAGCCTGTGCACTGCGCAAAGTGTCCAGGAGAGGGTGCAGGGGAACTGGGTTTGGCTTCTTCGGGCAGAGCCAGGCTTCCTAATATAGAGGGGTGCGTAGCGAACCTGCTTTTTCTCTAATTTGTACAAAGCTGCAGTGGAGACGCTAGAGCTTCACCTCTCTGTTCAGAAGCTGCAGGGAGGGCTGGAGCAAGCTTTTCTGCAGGTAAAGGGAAACACATTATCAACTATTTGGCTGTTGTGCTAGACCCACCTGCCTGCCTGCCATGGTCACGGACCAGTGTCCCCTGCTGGCCTACTGCTCCTGCTGCCAGCATGCCACCACTGCCCAGGTCCCAAGGATGTCTCCCAAGATCTCCAGGAGTGCTCCCTCCCTCATTCCTCAGCTTCTCCTTCTGCAGCTCTCAGTAGCTTCAGAGCTGACTGATACATTTTCGAGGACTACGTAAGCTACTTGTTTAATGAAGACCTCATTTGTCATATCAGGCAGGGGGCAGGGCTGGCATTTGTGGTGTTGGGGTTCAGCTGCCGCTGCCTGCTATAGGCCTCCTGCATTGGAGCAACCATCCAGCGTCCCGCCTTGGGAAGACCGTCCAAGAAGGCCCAAGAACCACCCACGAGGGAGACCCAGATGGAATTCCTGGGTCCTGGGTTTTGGCCTGATCCAGCCTCAGCTGTTGGAGTCATTTGGTGAGTGAATCAGTGAATCAACCTCTCTAACAAATTAGGAAAAAAAATTTTTTTTAAAGAAACATTAGCAACAACACAAGAAAAAGATGAGGTAGTCCATCTGATCTTATGGTTAAGACCCTTGTTAACATATCTGTGTCCCGGGACCAGTGTTATGCCTCAACAGGCTAATCCTCCACCTTCCAACACCACCATCCCATATGGGCACAGGGTTGTGTCCCGGCTGCCCCACTGACCATCCAGCTCCCTGCTTGTGGCCTGGGACAGCAGTCAAGGATGGCCCAAAGCCTTGGGTCCCTGCATATCCATGTGGGAGACCTGGAAGAGGCTCCTGGCTTCAGATTGGCTCAGCTCTGGCCGTTGTGGTCTTTTGGGAAGTAAACCAGCACATGGAAGGTCTTTCTCTCTGTCTTTTTATCTCTCTGCAACTCTGCCTTCCTAATATAAATAAATAATTCTTTTAAAAAAAATTCTATGTCCCATGTGCGTGTGATTGGATTTGAGCCTTTTCCTGATAATTCACTCATTGCAAGACAGCAGTAATGTGGTCTGATCTCTGACACTCATATGGAAAAGACCTGGATTGAGTGCCCAGGTTCCTCCTGGTGATGACTCTGGCCTAGCCCTGGTCAGTGCAGGCATCTGGGGGTTAAAACAAACTATAGAAGCTATCTCTCTCTCGTTCTCTCTTCACTTACCCCTTCCTCTCTCTCTTTCTCTCTCTCACACACACACACAAATAATAATAAAATAAAAATAAATGATATAAACTTACAATCAAGTCAATCATATTTGAAACGAAGGCGATAGGCCTAACACAGTGAAACCGGGTAGGCTACCACTTGCAATGCTGGCATGCCGTAACATAGCACCAGTTGGAGTTCTGGCTGCTCTGCTTACTATCCAGCTCCCTGCCAACATGCCTGGAAAGCAACAGGAGATGGGCCGAGTACTTGCGCTCTTGTCATCTGTGTGGGAGACCAGGATGGAGTGCCAGGCTCCTGGCGTCATCCCAGCGCAGCCCCTAGTCACCACAGCCTTCGGGGGAACCAATCAGTGGATGGACAGTCTCTACCTCTTAGTCTCTATTACTCTGCCTTCCAAATAGAACAAAACAGATCTTCAAAACATAAGTAAATCAAAAAAGGCAACATCTATTCCTGACTCATCCCTCCCTAATCATTTCACTTCACCTTAGGCTCAAGGTCACTGACCTCAGTTCCGGGATGTAGCCAACATCACCTTTCGGGCTGTCACAGTCCCGCCTGTCCCTGCCGCATGTCGTGTGACATCACACTGGTGGTTTGCAGTTGACCGTGGTGGGAGTGTTCACACCAAGGAAATGGGAATTGCTGTGGGTCTGGGCTTCTGCATGCTTTTCTCTCTGGGAGCCAGCTGTTGGGCATTTGCCGGCCCCTCCCCACCTCATTCACACTGTCTCGGTCACTGCTGACTCGGTGTTCTGGGCAGGGAGTTCTCGCTCTCCCCAACCCTGCCTTCCCCATCTTCCTGGAATGCACCCCTCCACACACCCCCACCCCCGTCCCTGCCAAATGCCCCGCCTCTGTGTAGTTCATCTTGGTTGTATCTTGGCCACTGTGCAAAAGCAGAAGTTACGTGGTCACTTCTAAGTCTCCGGCCTCCGACCCGCTCCTCCCCTTCTCTGGTGAACTGAGATGGGGCTGCCCTGGAAGTCCCCTGGAGCAGACAGGGGAGGCCCCTGCGGGTTGAGCCCTCTCCGTGAACTTGGACACAGGAACCTGAGAGGCAGCAGTCCAGGTGCTCTGTGCTTAGCAGTCACACAGTACACTAGCTTTGTCCCCAGGGCAGGTGACTCTCCCTCCTGGACATGCTGGCACTCTCTCCCTGCCTCAGTGAGCAGGCCCCACTGTCTGCCTGTGTCCCTGGCTTCAGTTCTTGCTGCCGTGGGCCCAAAGTGTGTCTCTTCCCTTTGGCTCGTGACCTTCACCAGACACTCATTTCTTCCTTTATTTATTTGAAAACGAAAAAGAGAGAATGAAAGAGAGTGAGAGAGAGCAAGAAAGATCTTCTGTCCTTTGGTTTTCTCACTAAATGACTGCAGCAGCCAGACGGCCTGTGGATTAAGGTCACGTATGTGGGTGGGAGGGATCCAGCCACGTGAGCCATCGCTGATGCCCCGCCAGCACCCCCGCCCCTCTCCACGGGTATCAGCAGGAAGCGGGAAGTGAGAGCAGAGCTGGGAAGAATCCAGACACTCAGCATGGGACGCAGGAGGCACCCCAAGACTGCTTAACCCCTGCGCCAAATGCCAGCACCTCACCTCAGCTTTTCATTTCAACTTTTTTTAATGGAATATTTTCTCACTCAATAGCCTAGGCCCCCATCAGCAGTCTGGAACCCCGATTCCCACGTCTGTGTGATCTTTACTGGGTTCCTGGGCAGAAGGACAAGGATGCAGAA
The DNA here is from genome assembly GCF_030435755.1 of Ochotona princeps. Lineage (NCBI taxonomy): Eukaryota > Metazoa > Chordata > Mammalia > Lagomorpha > Ochotonidae > Ochotona > Ochotona princeps. The sequence goes on along the minus strand of NC_080844.1, from coordinate 7,158,460 downwards.
TCCAGAATTCAGCATTTGGGACCCATCTGGGCATAACCAGGTCAGAGCAAGAGGCTTTGCTTGGAAAACCGCGGGTGCATGACCTGTGTGCTCAGGGTGTGTGTGCCAGAGCCCTGTGGCGCTGGTCTGGAGGAGGGGTGGTCTGGCAACACCGAGGAGGGCTTAGATACCATAATCATGAGCTTTCATTCCAGGGTCCATCTGACAGTCACAGCTGATGTACGTGCTGAGTAAAGGAGTGCGTGGTGTCCCAGTCCACATCTGGGGATAGATGCCGAGAGTTTTATTAGACTAACACCTGAGCAGGAGAGGGAGGGGAGGTGCTGGGGCAGGCAGCCGAGCATCACAACACCGCACAAGCCTATCAGTACCCCTGCTGGTCCCTGGCAGCCCCATTGAAGGACCTGGCTTAGGGCAGCAAGGGGTCAGGCCTGGGTACTGCGGCCTTGCACAGTTCATTGGCTGGGGGCCTGTCCAAGAGAACCTGACCTCAGCTGCCACCATGTTGCATAATTCTTGGCCAGAGAACCTTGTCCAGAGGAGCTTGACCTTGGCTGCCACCATCTTGCTCAGTCCCTGGCTGAGGTCCACCCAAGAAGAATGCGAAGTTGGCTGAGAAGCTGGGACTCACCCTAAAAGAGTGGACATCTGGAGGCGGCCCGCTGACCCCGTGCTCCTGCAACTGGGCACCGTGTCCTTTCTTGGTGGGATTTGAAGTAGCTTGGGCTTCTAGCCTGGGTGCGGGACAGCCCTCTGATCTCACGCAGAATCTCTGCTCACCCAGGAACCTCTGCCCCACACACGCAGCTATCTGGATTCTGCATGGAGTCATGTGTGTCTGAGAAAGGATCTGTTTAGTCTCAAAGCCTTGCAGTGGATTTCTCAGTAGGGAAGCTTGTATCAGGCCCTGCGTGGGGCTCATGGTGGCACGGGCCCAGCTTAGGGCTCATGGTGGCACGGGTCCAGCGTGGGACTCATAATGGCACAGGCCCAGTGTGGGGCTCATGGTGGCACGGGCCCAGTTTGGGGCTCATGGTGGCACGGGCCCAGTTTGGGGCTCATGGTGGCACAGGCCCAGTGTGGGGCTCATGGTGGCACGGGCCCAGTTTGGGGCTCATGGTGGCACAGGCCCTGCATGGGGCTCATAGTGGCACAGGCCCAGCATGGGGCTCATGGTGGCACGGGCCCAGCTTGGAGCTCATGGTGGCATGGGGCCAGCGTGGGACTCATAGTGGCACAGGCCCAGCATGGGGCTCATGGTGGCACGGGCCCAGCTTGGGGCTCATGGTGGCATGGGGCCAGCATGGGACTCATAGTGGCACAGGCCCAGTGTGGGGCTCATGGTGGCACGGGCCCAGCATGGGGTTCACTGGCCCAGGCCCTGCATGAGGCTGCTGATGTGTTTCTGGGAATGTGACACACTGGGGTTCCAAGGGCTGTCCCCTTCCTCAGAAGCAGGGCTGGGGAGTAGGAGAGGAAGGGTGCATGCCAACATCCCATTGGCAACTCCTGTCCTCCCAGGGACCAGTGAGGAAGTGGGTCTTAAATGCCTTCCCTCCCTGCAACCTCCAGCAAGGAGCAGGATTCAGCAAGCGATAAATCACGCTTTCTGTTAATATGTACAGTTGAGAAACAGGGCTTCTCCCTCGTGAGAACACCTGCTGGGTGTGGAAAAGCAGGGCTGGGAACAGATGGAAAACATGCAAACTTCCCAGGCCCCTTCCCTCTACCAGGCACCTCCTCCCCAGGGCCAGTTCCTCCCCACTCTTCCCACCCCAGGGGCCCAGCCCCTCCTGGTGCTGGTGTCTGCTGATCTCACTTCCTCTCCTTATGCACCTGACACTCCCCTCCCTCCCCATCCTCCCAGCTTCTTCCTTTTCTCCAAGGTACCACCCTCTACCTCCTCTGTCCAGCCTGATGGGACTGACCCCTCCCCCAGCGTGATGGGACTGACCCTTCCCTGCTCAGACGCACTCCCTGTCTCCGTCTGGGGAAGCTGTCAGGAACAATCTGCTCTGTCCCTCACAGGCACTCGGATGCAGCTGTGTGACAGGGGCTCAGCATGTCACATGTCCCAGCCTGGGCTTCCAATGTCTTGGATGGAATGGGTTCTATGGTTTGTGGCATGGACAAAGCTCCCAAGTACCGAAGGTGTCCTCCAGCATGGGGAGGCATCCTAAACGTGCTCTGCCTTCCAGCAGAAGTTCATTTTCCATTTGAGAGACAGAGTGGGTGGGCCAGATGGTGAAAGACACACACACACACACACACACACACACACACACACAGAGTGGGCTCTCTGCTTAATTCTCCAAAGACCTTCAACGGTGGGGCTGATGCAGGCTGAAGCTGGGAGCCTGGAAACTCCATCTGGGTCTCCCACATGAACCATCACCTTATCATACAGATACAGGATCTGTATCCGGAGGACGCTGCAACCAGGATTAGAACCTGGGCCCGGATGTATGACATGGGTGTCCCAACCAGAAGCATAGCTGCCAGATCTCTCTCGCCCACCGTTGCCTCTGGCTTTGAGGCGCGTAGAGCTGTTGTCATTCCTGCCCAACCCCCAGGTCTGAGTCTCCCACTCCAGGGCTCTGGGCACCTGCCACCAGTTCCCTTTGCCCACGTGTGCTGCTCTGGGAGCTTCTGGGTGATCTGCAGCCCACAGATTCCAGCGGAGGTCCAGGTCACACGTCTTCGCCCGAGCCCTCACGTTCCTCCTGTGATCTGCACTGATGGCATTGCCTCCCACCTGCCCACCCTGCTGCCAGAGGTAGGTTCTTCTCCATTTCCCCAGTCACCAGCCTAGTCACTGGGTATCATAGACTGAAAGCCTCAGCCCGCCTGCCCCTCCAGTGTCCGGTGCCCCCATGGGCTGCGGGACAGGTGTTGTGGCCTGCAGGCTTGCGAGTTATCCCTGTCCACCCACACGGTGCCTCTGGGGGAGCCCTCCAACCTCTGACCCTTGCTCCCGCCTTTCCAATCTTTATTTCATCCTCATGTTTCGACCGTTGCATGGCTCGTGCACACGTAATACCTTCCTTCAACTTGTCCTCAGTGGCTTCTCCTGTGGCGGCCCTGCCCATCCCAGACATGCTTCTATTGGACTACTTCATATTCATCATTACAATATAGTCTATGTGGCCACTCCCACCACCATGGGGCAGAAACCATTTGCTTGATGGTCACAGATGAACTTTCATTTGTCCCCCAAAACCCAGATTAAAATATAATCAATCCATTGGTACTGTGACATAGCAAACTAGGCTTCTGCTTGCAGTACCACTATCCCATTTGGACACCAGTTCAAGTCCTGCTTACTCTACTTCCAATCCAGCTCCCAGCTAATGGCCTGAAAAAAAAAAACAGTAGAATTACTACTCAGCTTGCTTAGGTCCTTGCACCCATGTGGCAGACCCAGAAGAAACTCCTAGTTCCTGGCTTTGGATCAGCTCAGCTCCATCTGGTTGGGACCATTTGGGGAGAGAGCCAGCAGATGGGAGGATTTCTCTCCTTCTCTCTGTAACTCTGCCTTTCAAATAAAAATACAATCTTTTTTAAAAAGGTAGTTTTTGTTGTTGTTGTTGTTAAAGAAACATACTCCTGTCTGTGAACTGTTAAGACAATAGCAGCCTAATCTAATGATGCATTTGGAGGTGGGGTTTTAGAGTGACTGAGTTTAAAGGCACATACAGTGCCTCCTGGATTCCATGGGTCTGTGGCTTTTGAAGAAGGAGAGAGGAGACCTGAGCTAGGATGCTTGCTCTGTTACATCACGGGAGGCCCTGAGCCGTGTGATGCTTCCACTAGACAGAAGAATTTTGCCCAATCCAAAAATTCCCAGCCTTCAAGACCATAAGCCGGATAAGTCTTCCATCCTTATGAACAGCTCAGCCTGCAGTGTTCCATGAGAGCAACAGGAAAACGGGCTGAGACAGCAGTCTAGCAGGAACACAAAGTCCACTTGTCTCACACCAACCAGAGAATTCTGCATGGATCACAGCACCTCATTGCATCAGCTGCTTCTCTTACTTTCTAGATCGTTAGTGGAGCCAAAGAGTTGGCACTGACATTGAACCCAAGCTGCCAGCTGCTTCATTCTGCACAGAGAGATACCTGTTATTCGTGGGCCAGAGGGTAGCCAACGAGATGGGAGAGGAGGAGGAGGAGGAGGCCCCAGAAGGACCTTTAGCAAAAAGAGGCAGGGGAGGGGCCTGAGTGTGGTGGAGTTCAGCATGAGTGAGCTTTCTGGGAATTTCCTCGAGCCTCCAAGTGGGGATTAACTTCTACCCAGTCATCCTGCATCCCCGGATTTCCTCCTTCCTGGTCTTGGCAGAGCCACGGCTGCATCATGGGAGAGCGGATACATCCTTTCAGCTTTCCTATTCCTCCCTAACTTCCCACCCAATTCCCCCAGTTTTCACGGGTTGGCGGGTCACTCCATCAGATTCTAATGAGTGGGGGAGACGGTGGCGAGGAGGACATTACTTATGGGCTCTGAAAAATGGGAAGGCTTATTATTAGTATTTTTTAGGATTCACTTATTTTTAGTTGAAATACAGAGATTACAGAGAGAGAAGGAGAAGACAGACAGAGAGATGTTTCACCTGTTGGTTCATTCCCCAAATGACTGCTACAGCTGAAACTGGGCTGGTTTGCCAGGAGCTTCTTCTGTGTCTCCCACGCGGGTGCAGAAACCCAAGCACCTGGGCCAACCTCCGCTGCCTTCCCGGGTCACTCTCAGGAAGCTCCACGGGAAGTGGAACAGTGAGATATGGGATGCCAGCAGCACAGGCTGAGGCTTAGCATACCTCACCATGATGTCAGCCCCGGTTTATGATGTTAGCAAGAGTAGATTCATTGTTAAGTGGAACAGCATGTCAATCTGAGCAGACTGAAAAGTGATGGGTGAATTCTAAGCCCAGCCATGTCAGAGGCTACAAATTCCTCAGATATCCTGATTTAAAAACAAAACAAAACAACAATAACAATAAAAAAAAACAAGCAAGCAAATCCACAGTGAAAACTGCCACACAGAATCTAGAAAACACATCTTAACGCAGATATCAGAGGAATGATGCCGGTGAAGACAGCAGATGAAGGAAATACATAAGGTCGATTCCCCATGAGGACATCAGATACACTGGCAGCACACTGCTTGGGGCTCTGGAAGGGAACCCAGAGCCTGCATCCAGCAGACACACGTTTCATCAGGCAAATCCCGCGGAAGTCTTCCTAAGAGCCGCGGGCCTGGCGTGTCTCCAAGTGCCTCTCCCACCCTCCAGCCCAGCAGCCTGAGGACTCAGGAAGCAAGAAGGGAAGCTGTGGCTGTTGTCCTTGGCTACCTGGTGGACCCCTGCGGGCTCATCTCAGAGGCTCACCTGGTGGCAGCTTCGCAGAAGCCAAATGCTACAGCAGATACGTGGGGCGGAGGGTGGGGGAGAGAGATGCTCATTCAAAACATTTAGAGGAAAGTATCGTAGTCACTGCTGCCCCAGGGTCCCCAAAACAAACTAAACAAAATCATCCAAAGCTGTAAAAATAAAGGTTAAGGAATGTGATTTTTTTAATATTAAGGATATTTGAAAAGCTGCAGCATATATTGTATCTATATATATAAGATTTATTTATTTTAATTGGAAAGGCAGATCTTACAAAGGGGATGAAGGATAAGGAGAATATCTTCCATCTGTTGGTTCACTCCGCAAATGGCTGCTATGGCCAGAGCTAGACTGGTCCAAAGCCAGGGTCGCCCATGCAGGTACAGCATCCCAAGGACTTGGATCAACCTGCACTGCTTTTCCCAGAAGCAGGGAGCTGGATGGGAAGTGGAGCAGCTGGGACACAAGTCAGTGTTCCTATGGGATGCCAGTGCTTGGAGGTGGAGGATTAGCCAGCTGAGCTAACACATCGGCCCATACGGCATATATTCATGCACACACCAAGGATACGCCCATCCTCCAGAAAAGGCCCAAGTTTCCACATTCAGTTGGTTTTTGGGATCTACCTTAACAGAATGTGAAAGCTGGGGCATAGTCCTGAGCTGTGGGGCTGAGTCACATGACAAAGACTTCATAAAATTATTTTTTTCAGAAAAGTCACTGAACAGGTAAAGAACAGAAGCTGCAACAAGCTGTAACAATAATCCTGGATAAGAGAGAAAAATCTGATTTCTAGAGTTGAGACAGTATAATACAACACGTCTGGTTTTTAATGAAACATTAAGCGCGCCAAGAAGTAAACAGGAAAAGCAACCAACAGAACAGCCTCTAGGGGGCGCTTGCATGCTGGACTTTCTAGATGAGATTTTAAATAAGCCGCTTGAAATATGTCCCATGAGCTCAAGGAAACCGTATCCCAAGAATCCAAGAGAATGGTGTCTGGTCAAATCCAGAACATCAGTAAACGGAGAGAAATGATAAAGAGGAACCGAACCAAAATGTAAATGTTGGAAAACGCATTAACTGAACTGAAAATGCCAGCACAGGAACTAAGAAACGGATTTGAGCTGGCAGAAGAAAGGGTTAGTAGCTCTGAAGAGCTAACTCAACATCCAGTTTAAGGAACCAAAAAAACAAGACCATTTTTAAAGACTTTATTTTTATTTGAAAGTGTTAAAGAGAGAAGGAGAGACAGAGAGGAACCCTCTACCTGCTGCTCCATGTGACAGCTCCATTCTGTGGCCAGCAGCCAGGAGCCAGGAGAATGATAAATTCAAAGTCCATTTTCGAAAGAAAAGCAAAAGAAAACTCAACCAAGAATTCAACAAACTACCCTTCAAAAACAAGGAAGCAATCAGAACACTATAGATACAAATTGAAACAGCTAATTGCTCACAGATTTGTCTTGCAAAATGTTAAAGTGAGGACCAGGCACGATAGCACGCGCCGGGACCCCATATGGGCGCCGGTTCTAATCCCGGCAGCCCTGCTTCCCATCCGGCTCCCTGCTTGTGCCCTGGGAAAGCAGTTGTGGACCGCACACGACCTTGGGACCCTGCTCCCATGTGGAGACCTGGAAGAGCTCCTGGCTGCTGGCTTTGGAGCAGCTCAGTTCCGGCCCGTTGCGGTCACTTGGGGAGTGAGTCATTGGACGGAAGATCTTTGATGTCTCTCCTCCTCTCTATATATCTGCGTTTCCAATAAAAATAAATAATTTTTTTAAAAGAATACAATTTAAAAGACAATTGGATCCAACAGTAAATATATGTAGAAAGACCACCGACGTATAGAGTGGTCACTGGTAATTAAGAACGTGTGGGGGAGCAGTGACACACAGCAAAGTTTTGGAGTGGTCAATTGGCACGGTGGTCTAGATACTACTTGGGATGCCTCTATCAGAGTGCCTGGGGTGAGTTCTCACTCCACCCTTAATTCCAGCTTCCTGTTGATGCAGCACATGAGTCGAGTAGTTGGGTCCTAGATACCCACAGAGCAGAAACAGGTTGCATTCTGGGTTCCTGGCTTCAGTCTGGCCCAGTGTTGGCTGGTGTAGGCTTTTAGGGGAGTGAAGCAGTGAATGGAAGATCTCTCTTTGTCTATCTGCCTGCCTGCCTCAGTTTTGCTGCCTTTCACACAAAATTAAAATAAAAGATGAAAAGTTTCCATAGAAGAATCAGTATCAAGCTGAAAGGAATCTAAACTAGATTGTTACAAAACAACCCAAAAATATACAGTAAAAGGAAAAACAAAAGGTCCTAAGAAGAAGGCAATAATTGAGTCACACATATAAGGTATGTCGCACTTAGGAAAAGAAAGGCAGAGGTAAATTGTTCCATGTCAGTAATGACCTTAAATGTGAAAGGATTAAAACATCCCATGAAAAGGCAGGATCAGGCAGGGTGGATTTGGAAAACCACGTGATCCAACAACACAGTCGCTCCTTGCCTTGCAACTGCATTACGCCCCCAGTAAATCCATTGTATGTTGAAAAAAGGCAATGAAGACACACGGCCTACCAAGCACACAGCTTTGCTTAGCCTACCTCACCCATGCTTGGAACATTACATCTGCCTGCAAGTGGGAAAATATAGAACATAAAGCCTTGAGTATCTTATGTCGTTTATTGGCAACTATAGTAAAAGTGAATGACAGATTCGTTGGGTGAGTTAGCTTTTGCATCAAAATGAACTTGTTAAATTGTAAACCAAACCCTTGCAAGTTGGGGACAATCTGTATGCAATGTAAGGAGACCTACTTTGGGTTTGAAAGACACTAATGTACTGACAGTGAAAGGATGGGAGAAGGTACTGCTTGTAACAAGCAGCCTAGAGACTTAGAGTAACTCAATTAAAACCAGGCAAAATAGAGTTCAAAACGAAAATTGTTACAAGAGAGAAACAGCAATATGCAATGATTCCATCAGGATGAAACAGCAACTGTAAGTATATATTTATCCAATATCGGAGCCCCCAAGTCCACAAAGCAAAAACAAGTAGGGAAGCGCAAGCTACGACCCTAAGGATTGGAAGCTTCAGTAAACCATTTTCAATAATGGAGTCGGTAGACAGGGGTCACCAGGAAACAGAAGATCCACACAACAGTATACACCAACCAGACATAACAGGTGTCGACAGCGCACTGTGCAACAACAGTGCCCGAGGACCACACTCCAGCTGGACCTAACAGACATCGACAGAACACTCCCAACAGTGCCCGAGGACCACACTCCAGCTGGACCTAACAGACATCCACGGAATGCTCCCAACAATGCCCGAGGACCACACTCCAGCTGGACCTAACAGACATCCACGGAACGCTCCCAACAGTGCCCAAGGACCACACTCCAGCTGGACCTAACAGACATCCACGGAACGCTCCCAACAGTGCCCAAGGACCACACTCCAGCTGGACCTAACAGACATCCACGGAACGCTCCCAACAGTGCCCGAGGACCACACTCCAGCTGGACCTAGAGCTAGCAAATCAAGAACGAAGTAACTAGATTGATGGGATACAAGATCAATATACCAAAATCAATTGTTGGTTTATAATGAGCCATCTGAAAATGGTTTCTGAAAACAATTGCATTTTCTCCACAGCATACTAATATATGAGTAAGATATGTGAGAACAAACCTTATAAAATGGCAAAAATGCATATTCTGAAATTTACAAAACATTGTTTAAATAAATTAAAGAGCATCCAAATAAACAGAAAAAACACCTGTCGCCTATAGGGGAGACCTGGACTGACCGGCTTCTGGCTTTGGTATTAGCTCTGGTCAATGTGGACATCTGAGGAATGAAGTAGATATTGGGAATTCTCTCTCTCTCTCGGTCCTACCTGTATGCTTCCAACATAAGTAACATATATTAATAATTTAAAAATGAATGGAAAATTTGGGAAGGCAACAGAGTAGGATCTCTGGAGGTAAAATAAATACAATGATTGAACATTAATGTACTCGAAGATAAACTGGCGGGCTCAGCGTGGCAGCCTAGTGGCTAAAGTCCTTGACTTGAACACGCCGGGGTCCCATATGGGCTCTGGTTCTAATCCCAACAGCCCTGTTTCCCATCCAGCTCCCTGTTTGAGGCCTGGGAAAGCAGTCGAGGACGGCCCAAAGCCTTGGGACCCTGGACCTGTGTGGGAGACCCGGAGGAAGCTCTTGGCTCCTGGCTTCGGATCTGCTTAGCACCAGGCATTGCAGCCACTTGGGGAGTGAATCAGTGGATGGAAGATCTTCCTCTCTCTCTCTCTCTTCCTCTCTGTATATCTCATCTTCCAATAAAAATACATAAATCTTTAAAATGGCAAACTAGATACATCTGAATGAGAAGTTTGGAAGAATGCAGCAGAGAGAAACAAAGGGGAGAAAAATGCGAGATTTAGACATTTATTAAAAAGACCTAGCAAAGGGCCCGGCGGCATGGCCTAGCGGCTAAAGTCCTCGCCTTGAACGCCCCGGGATCCCATATGGCCGCCGGTTCTGATCCCGGCAGCTCCACTTCCCATTCAGCTCCCTGCTTGTGGCCTGGGAAAGTAGTTGAGGACGGCCCAATGCATTGGGACCCTGCACCCGCGTGGGAGACCTGGAGGAGGTTCCTGGTTCCCGGCTTCGGATCGGCGCGCACCGGCCATTGTGGCTCACTTGGGGAGTGAATCATTGGACGAAAGATCTTCCTCTCTGTCTCTCCTCCTCTCTGTATGTCTGACTTTGTAATAAAATAAATAAAATATTAAAAAAAAAAGACCTAGCAAAAATGTAATTTGTTTTACTAAAGGGGACAGTTGGAAGAAGTAGTAAGACATCTAATAATTTTCCAGGATCGAGGGAAGACAACAACTTTCAAATGCAAGAAACCCAACCAATTCTTAGTGGGATTTAAACAAATCCCAACCCAGGCACTTTGCAGTTTAACTGAAGACCACTACAGAGGGATGGATAACCTTAGAAACAACCAGAAGGGAAGAACAGAGAAGAGCACACGTGGGGAAAATTCTACAAAGGATCCCATTTCAATCAACAACCCCCTTTTAAACAGCAACATTTAAAACGAAACAGAGGAACAATAACTTCAAAGGGAGAAGAGAGAATAGGTCCACCTAGATGCTTTCTAGACATGATGGTGAAACAAAGTCTTCAAACAAGAGTTGTGAGGCCCGAGGACCACGGCCAACACACTTTCCAATACTGCAAGGAAGGAAGGAAGGAAGATGGCCCAGCAGAAAGAGTGCCGAGTCAAGAGTGATCTTGAGACAACCATGGTGCCAGGAGAGGAAACGGCTCCCAGGCATGCCCGTCCTGATTCCCGGAGTCAGACACCATGTCACCTTTGCAGAAGACATGAAATCAACCACATCTGTCCCTCTGTGTCTGAAGGATGCTTGGTCCAGGGCCTCCTGAGACAGGGTCTGGAGCTGGGTTAGAAGTGGAGCAGCCAAGACTTCAGCTGGCACCCACAGGGGATGCTGATGTCACAGGCAGTGGCTTACTCCATCGTGCCCCAATTCTGACCTTTTGACTCCGCTTCCGAGCCCTGCTGCAGGGGGTTGCCACAGTCTCTAAGAGCCCAGGAAGTCACCAAGCTGGTGCCCTAATACGCTGATGGGACCCTGGCCAGGCTGAAGTGCCTGGAGGTGTGTGGGTTCAGAAGGGGTCAGATGCAGACCGTGAGGATAAATATGAGTGTGATTTATTCCTTCTTCTAAACAAAACTGCCACCTCTCTGTCTTCTACCCTTCAGAGTGTGCAGCAGTAAGCCATTCACATACAGTTTTTTGGAATAGGAACCGGATGTGGGGAATTCAGTGTGTAACTGAAGAATTGTTACAATTTGAATTATGTAGAAAGCTGAGGATCTATTATGAGACTATAGTATGAAACCCACAACATTTCAAAAATCTGAAAATTTGGGATGCCTACATGACGTCCAAGTGGAGAAAATTCCACCCCAAGAAACTCTGCTTCATGCACAAAATCATTCAAAATTTTTTATAGAATTATCCCTAAACTGACTACATAAAAGACGTGAATGAGTTGTTTATTTTCAGATTTGGGTCTATTCATAAGATATCTCGTTACAGCTAAGTAAATATCCCCCAAATCCACAAACACTCCAAAATCGGATCCCAAGCCTTTTAGATTAGGCATACTCAACCTCTGTCCTCACGTGGCCAGAGTGGACCGCAGTGCCCAGTTTAGAGGATCCCCCCAAATATGGTAACAATGTAGAAAATAAGGACAAAATATAAGGCCATAATGAAGAAATGCTTGATTTTTTAAAAAAGATTTGTTATTATTATTTTTTAAATTAGGAAGTCAGTTATACAGAAAGGAAGAAAGACAGAGAGGAAGATCTTCTGTCCATTGATTCACTCCCCAAATGGCTGCAATGGCTGGTGCTGAGCTGATCCGAAGCCAGAAGCCAGGAGCTTCCTCCGGGTCTCCAAGGCTTTGGGCCGTCCTTGACTGCTTTCCCAGGCCACAAGCAGGGAGCTGGATGGGAAACAGGGCTGTTGGGATTAGAACTGGCACTCATATGTAAGGCAAGGACTTTAGCTGCTAGGCTACTGTGCTGGGCCTGGGAAATGCTTGATTATTATTTTTTTTTTTAAAAAAGACTTATTTATTTGAAAAGCAGAGTTACTGAGAGGCTAAAAGAAACATAGATCGATCTTCCATCTTCTGGCTCAATCCTCAAATGGCTACAACAGGCCAAAGCCAGGAGCCTGGAACTCCATCCAGGTCTCCCACATGAGTGGCAGACCTCAGGCCATCTTCTGCTACTTTCCTAGACACATTGGCAGGGGGCTGGATTGGAAGCAGAGTAACTGTGTGTTCACATGGGATGCAAGTGCTGCAGATGGTAACTTAACTTGCTACACTACAACACCAGGCCCCAAATATCTGTCTTTAAAAAGTAACTGACTAGAGAAGCAGGCATTATATACTGATTCCACATGCCATGGAAGAATCTTCAGATGCTCAGGGTGTGCAGGCCTGGCATGGATGCGCATGCGCAAGAACTCTTGTACTGGGCTCTCAGGGAGACGTAGTCGGAAGCACTGTGAGATGCCTACCATCCTCATGAGCTGGCTCCCTGGGCATCCTGTCCTTCACTCTGCTGCTAGGTCCCCCATCTCAGGGGAGGCCCCACAGCTGTGACTGACAGTGGGCACCCTTCCCTGAGGCCCACTGAGTAGCAGCCTCAGAGCAGTTGTGGGTTTGGATGCTGACCTCAAGGTGAAACTCCGCTTTAAAGGTCTGTCCACAGGCAAAAGATGGCTCCTTTCTCTACACCCAACATACCTCCCTCACCCAATCTCCCCCTTTTCCAGCACCGCCTTTGGGCTTGTTCCTCTCCCCACCCCAGAATCCAGCTCACATCCTGCAGGGCACCTGAGTCACCCGGCTAAGATGACTGTCAGGGAGGCTGAGGTTCGAGCTGGAGGGTTGGACTGCTCTGGGCTGGGAACAATCAAGACCCCAATCCACATGAAAGGGCCAACGTGGCAGTGCAGTGAGTTAAGCCACTGCCTATCACTGAGATTCCGTATGTGAGCGAGTTCAGGCTGCTCCACTTCCACCCAGCTCCGATAATGAACCTGGGAAGGCAGCAGATGACGGCCCAATGACTTGGGCCCTCCTAGAGTTCCTGGTTCCCAGCTTCAGCTTGGCCCAGCCTGGCTACTGGGGACATCTGAGGCATGAACCAACAGATGAAAGATCTCTCTCTCTCTCTCTCTCTCTCTCTCTCTCTCTCTCTCTCTGCTGCATCAAACAGCGGAAGCTGTGGGAATGCACAATGAGATCTGGCCGTGGTTCCTGGTTCATTCACTCTTAACCTCGGTAACGTTGACCAACTCCTTGAACATTTCAGACTGCTTCTCCATGCATCAAACTTGAGATAGTAATTCCTGACTGACCCATTCCAGCCAGGAAAAAGACTGGAAGGTTGGGGATGGGAAAATTCTTGGCACACTGCTGTATACCACACAAGGTCAAGGGGAAGAAGTCACTGCATGGGGTACATACTTCATGGCTCACCATGAGCAGGAACTGGCTGGCTCCACCAGTCTCCCACCACCCCGCCAACTCTGGGAGGAGCCTGCCTGGCTCCTTTCTTCCCCAAGACTTTGGCCTGAGGAAGCTATATTCTCATGGCTTGAATGCAATTGTATGTTTTCACTGACCAACATAATTCGTGAATTGTACTGCTGGTCACAATGGGCTGCCCCGGGGGCCTTTCAGTGGCTTTGAGTCATGCGATCCGGGCAACACTCCTGCGCCTCCTCCACACTGCTGCTCTGTGTCTACTTCGTATGTGTCACCAGGCGGGCTTTAGGCGTGGACAGGAGGGGGCACTGAAGGGCAGGGCTCACCAGGCAGGCTCTAGGCACGGACGGGATGGGGCACTGAAGGTCAGGGGGTAACTTTAAAGTATATGAGCACGACACATTGCCCTCGGCAAATTATAGGCGTGCTGCTACCTTTACCAAGATTCTTGAACAGGTCAGAAGAGCCATTAGGTCAGAGTTCTTTAGAATCTGTAGCAGCAGTGAGTGATGGGAGGCCCTATGGGGGCAGGGGCTGTGCTGGCCCTCTGTCAGCAGGTGGGTTTTTCCACACCCATCAGGCGCACGCAGCTCCCTAAAAGAGGTGGCTCCTCACAGAGTGTGCCTTCATAACTCGTGCCAGGGGCCACCCCTGCTGACATGGCCCAGTCACCTCTGGGGACGGACTAGTTCTTGCCTCACCTTCCTAACAGGGACTTGTCATTTTCCTGCGTTCAGCCAGTCTGCCCTGGACAGCTCAGAGCTGGCCTTGGACGTGGGCGTTGCTCTTTGCTGCCCCCAGCTGGTCAGCCTGTGCTTGTCAGGGCAGCCTGAGCTCTGCATGGGAATCGGGAGGTAGGGTGACATGCGGTGGTTCGGCAGGCTGCGGTCTTTGAGAGAGAACAGTAACTTCTGTATGGTTCTGTCGCTCCAGCAACCTTGCTCACAAGCTACGGAATGAATGTGGGGACTGGGAGCATCTGTGGAGAGAGGCTGTAGTATGAGGGCTCTCTAAGCAACACCTGGTGGAAGTAAGAGACAGACCACCATGCCCTGAGGTCACCTGGGTCATCAAGGGACACCTCGATGCCTGCATAACCCTTTCAGGCAAAGCAGCGACCCAGAGCCTGGCATTGTGGCATAGTGGGTTAAGCCACTGCCTATGATGCCTGCACTCTGTATCAGAAAGCCAGTTGGTGTCTGGTTGCCCCACTCCAATCCAGCTCCCTGCTAATGCACCCGGGAAAGCAGTGGGTGATGGCCTGTCTCCTGCGTAGGAGACATGGATGGAGTTCCAGGTTCTTGTCACCTGCCTCCTGGCCTGGGCTGGCCATTGTGGTCCAGCAGATGGAAGGTCTCTCTCTGTGTCAATCTGCTTTTCAAATAAAGTAAATATTCAAAAAAGAAAGCCCTTTTAAAATGGGTTGTGGGGGGAAGGAAACTAGCATCATCCTGCAGCTCCTCCGGGGACGGTCTAGGGGTAGACACGGAAGCCATGTCCGTGTCCACGGGGAGGCTATTCTCGGGTCACTGAGTCACACGTGCTCTTAAGAGGAAGTCAAATCGGTCTGCACATGCCACTTCCTGAGGTTCCCAGTGGCCACAGCGCAGATGAAATACAACTTCATCTCGGGGCATGTGGGTGCAGTTCCTCTTCTGGAACAGGCCTCTACGGTCACTTCTGGCTTGCAACCCCAGCTCAGCCTGGGAGGAGCGTGGCTGGCTGGCTGGAGCTGGCATGAATCAGTGAATGTGTCTCCAGCTTCTTTTTCCTCTCCCTAGCCTGGACACAGGAGCACTGCGAGAAAACACACTCTGGATACCATTTGTCAAAACGCAGGCGTTCAACTCTGACTTTCCACATTTCAGGCCTCATTGTCAGAGTTCAAGTTCCCCCTGCCTCTGAACAGCCCATGGCACTTCCCCTCCTTGAGTCTGTTCTCCCATTGGAAAGGTGGGAATTGGGCTAGGCACCTTCCTGGGGATCTCACTAGGTCCACAAGGCTATGACTGGGTCAGCAGGAATAATTACATGGAGCCAACCGGTTAGGGAACAGGTGGCTTGGAGGATGCAATGTCATCAAGTTCAACCTAAAGTGCAGCTTTAGCTTCCCTGAAAGCAGTCACGGAGCTGCACACCAATGCCCAGGTGACCAAGTCCGGGGCACGGCGGGTGGCATCTTATGGCTGTGCTGGTGGTGATGCTGTGCCTTCTTCGGGCTCTAGTGGCAGAGGACTTCGGGAAGGAGTCATGTCAGGGGGCCCAGGAAGTTACAGAAGGTATGTGGCATTTGTGGCTCCTGAGGGGTGAATTTAGATCTTCTAACCTGCCTTTGGCAGCTTCATGAACTTGGTCTGGTCACTGGCCTGGGCTTCCTCATTTCTTTCCTTTTTTCAGTGTATAGATTTTATTTTTGATACTTTTTACATATTTGATTAGGGTGCAAAGGGTCAAGGGCTTTAGGAAAGTCGGTGAGACCATTGCTTCCACATTCTTTTTTTCTTCCTGTATCTGGGGAGAGATAAGAGGAGAAGCCATACCCAGCCTCCCAACCATCCCAGGGTCCCCATTGTGGGGCATGCTCCAAGGGTCCTGCTCAAGTGGTTTTGATAGTTCAGTAGTTCTGTATTGTTGCCAATCTTGCCACTCCAATAATGATGAAATCTCTCCAGAATCCACTGGCTGACATAATCCACCTTAGAGTCTCCATGTGTCCAGGTATTCACTGCCAACTTTTGGCAGGGGTAGTTCATTGATTCATTTTGTCCTCCACCCTCTGTAATGGTACCAGGTATTCTCTGTAGGCTCCAGTGTACTGCCATATCCTCCATGTGCATCTGGATATGCTGTCCACTGCTCCATCTAAGCCACTGAGGCCCAGCTCTGACACAGGCACTCCACGGTCAGGCCATGGAAGCTGCAATTTACCCCATGGTTGGGGTTCTGAGTCCAGAGGTTCAGTTGGGGGGATTCCCAAAGAAACTTCATCTGAAGTGATCCCAGATCTGATTCTTGTGTGTGCCTGTCAACTCAGGGTCTGGCACAGTCCGTCGCCCAAATCGGCCCACATGCACGCTGTTAGTTGCAATTCCTGGATCAGCTGTCTCCAGCTCTGTCTTCTACACAAACTAGTGGGTGTTGCAGTCCAGCCTGATCCTGCCCACTGCACACTAAGCCCCCACATGAACCAGTGGGATATGAGCCTAGTTCAACCCAACTAGCCCCACTATCCAGCCCACACATTTGCTGTAGGGTGCCACTCTCTGTCTAGCCATGCCTGTCCCAGTGCTGGTTCTCATGCTACCAGTTGGAGTGGCAACCCAAGAGGGTTTCCCTACTGGCCCACTCCCACTCCCGGATCTTGCACTCTTCAGGTGGTTCTGCAGTTTAGCTTGACAGTTTCCCCCCCGTGCCAGTATCTGCTAGCTGGTGCTGTGGCAAAGCCCAACCAACCCTGACCCACTCTGGCTTATGCATATACCAATAGGTACAGTCCGCCCAGCCTGGCTTGTTCCTGATTCAGCTTACATGTAGACCAACAGGTATTGTAGCCCTGCCCAACCTGGTCTGCCCCCAGTCCTAGCTCTCATGCTCACCAGTGGGAATAGTGGCCCAGGAGTGGATCTCCCTGCAGCCACCCTATCCCCCCATGGATTCACCCGGGTCTCACGTGTGCTGACTGGGTGCTGTGGCCCAGTCTGGCATGATCCGCCTCAGCTCGGCATTTGCCAGTTGGTGCTGTAGCCTGGCCTGGCTCGACTTGCCCCCAGTTCCAGCTCATACTGGTGGGGACTACAGCCTAGCCAGACCAGCCATCCCCCAGTCCTGGCCCTAGTGTGAACTGGCTGGTATTGTGGCCCAACCTGGCATGACTTACACACTATTCTATCTCTCGGATTTGCCAGGGGTGTGATATGAACTGGCCTAGTCTGGCTTGCCCCAGACCTAAGCCAAAGGTAAGCCCATGGGTACCATAACCTGGTTTGGGCTGGGCTGCTCCCTTTCTTGGTTCTTGCACTCACCTGCAGGGACTGTGGTCCCAACAGAGGAATTGCCAAGCTCCTCCATCAGAACCTCTCCCAATACCAGATCTCATGCACACCAGTGGGTCCATGAGCCAGCCCTACTTAATCCACCTCCTGTCCTAGCTGGAGCAGTGGCCTTTCCTGACCGGCTCTCACCCATTCTGGTTCTTTTTGTTGGGTTGCTACACCCTAGCCAATCCTGGCCCATTCTCAGACACAGCTCACGCATGGCTCAGCAGGGGCAGAGATCTAGCCTAGCCCATCCTGCACCCATCTTGGTGCTCATGAGCTCCAGCGGGTTCTGGAGTCTAGCCCAGTCTTGCATGCCCCAGACCCCATCCATACCTGTGCTGAGGGAGACTGCATTCATATCCAGACCAGACCACACCCCCCACTTACCCCTAGGCTCATCAGTGGGATCCACAACCCAGCCAAGGTGTTCCCTTAGCTCTCCAACCAGGCCTGATCCCAGCCACTGATCTCACCCGTACCAGTGGTTGCTCTGACCCAGCTTGACATAGTCCCTCCTCTATCTTTGCCTTTTCCTTCAGATGCTGCAGCCAGCCAGCCCCCAGTTCCTACTTTCGCTGATGGGTGTTGAAACCTGGCCCTGCTCAGTCTGCTCTCATCCCTGGCTTATGCAAACCAGTTGGTGTGGCAGCCTAGCCCAGCATGACTTGCACGCCATCCTGGTTTCTGCACTTGCTAGTGGGTTATGGTTTGCTTGGCCAAGCCCAGTCCACCCCCTTCCAAAACCAACTCACACACTTGCTGACAGATGGAATTACCGTGCCCAGCCGGCCCAACACCCAGGCCTGGACCACGTGCTCATCAATGGGAGCTGTGACCTGCTAGGGGAATTTCCCAGATTTTCCTGCTCGGGCCACACCCAGACCCAGATCTCACGCATGCCAGTGGGTGCTTAGCCCTTATCCAACATGGCCTGCTCCATCCATCCCAGCCTTTGTATGAGCTGGTGTGGCCTGGCCTGCACCACACCTTGTTTTAGGGTGTTCATGTGGGTGTTGCAGCCTGGAGCTGCCCTGCTTGCCCCCAGCCACAATACCAGTGAGCATTGGTGAGTTCCATGGTCACGGCTAGCTCAGCCCATCACCATTCGAACTCTCAAACTAACCAGTGGGACTTGTAGTTCCATAGGGTTGGGCCCACATATCCCCCACAGAATCTACCCCAAGACCTGATTCTCTTGCATGCTGTTGATGTCATGGCCGAGTCTAATGTGACCCATCCCCTGATCCAACAGTCACTGTGAGGTACTGGGATCTAGCCCTGTCAGACAGGCCCCCAGCCATAGCTTGCATGTGTGCTGGTGTGTGGTGGTCAGCCATGTTCCATGCTAACAAGCCCAAGCCAGGACTTCTATGTGGGCTGGTGCATCAGTCTGACCCAAAAATATCTTCAGGTCTCTCCCTTCCAGACCACCAGGTTTCAGTCCCCTCGCTTACCTGCTAGTACAGTGGCCCTGTTGTTGGGTGTCCCTCAAGATTCATTCTTTACCTACAGATACTGTGGCCTTATCCGTGGATGTCTCTAGGCAGTAATTCCATATCCCCAAGACCCCAGAGTTCTCAGTGGACAGAGCATGGTCACTGTGGACAGAGGAGATTCTCGGACCTCAGTCTTGGACAAGCCTAGGACCCTCCCCCTGCCTAGCAGCAGTGGATGGGGAGCTAGGATCCCCAGCAGGAAGCCCAGACCGGCACGGGTACCTCCAGCCACAGTGACATGGCTGGGAGACCTGGACACCCGTGGTGCTGCTCAGACTTACCTGGACTCTGCCCTGGCTTCCTCTTTTCTAAAACAAGGACACCACTGGCCTCCTAGGACTGTGAGGTCATAGAGGAAGTCACCAGTAATGAACTCTTTTTCCTATTGCTTTCCTCCACAAGAGGGGGGGGGATAGTTGTGATATTAAAAGCACATTTTTGGGGACAGGTGGGTTCTTAGAAGTGCCTTGGTTCAACCTGCTCTGGCTTGGATATGACTACTACCCCCTTGTCTGTCTGAGGGGCTGGGTGCAGCTAAGGGAGATGGTGCAGGAAGGCAAGGTGGGCTGGGTTGGAATCCAGGTCTGTGTGTCTGTAGGACTTGCAACCTAAGCATGACGTACACCTGCCTCATTACGCTCTAGGCTGCCACTCAGAAGCTGGCTTCAAAGATGCACAGTTGACATTTGCAAGGGCTCAAGCTAAGGGCCAAACTTTCTAGAACGGCCGATTTCCTCATGCATTTTGAAGTGGGTCCTGGCTTTCTTTTCAAGACATAGACGCCAGCAGGAGGTAGACCAGATGGAGCAGAGCCTCCTCCCAGCACCCACTCTCATACCTTTCCTCTGGCTGGGGCCAAACTTGGGGAAGGGAAGATCTGAGCTTGCCTCATCTCCAGGGCTAGAAGGGAGCAGTGTTTTCTGCATACTCAGCCTCCCCAGTACTGTACATGTCTGTGTGTGCATGGGACACAACCCTGCAACACGGAGACTCCCCCGAGGCTGAGCTCAAGCCAGGAAATCTAGCCCGACAGACGTCTGAGCAAATACATCTGCTGACTCCCATAGATTTACAGGAGGCCATGGCTCTGAACTGGGCACTGGCAGACCAGGCTAAACATCAAAATGGGGTGGAGGGGTCAGAGGGAGTGGTATGGTGGCCCAACAGGCTAATCTTCCACCTGCAAGTGACGGCATATCATATAGGTACTGGTTCATGTCCCAGTTGCTTCCCTTCCTATCCAGCTCCCTGCCTGTGGCCTGGGAAAGCAGTTGAGGTCCTTGGAATCCTGCACCTATGTGGGACACCCAGAAGAAGCTCCTGGCTCTTGGCTCCTGGCTTCAGTTTGGCTCAGTTCCAGCAGTTGTGGCTACTTGGGGAGTGAACCAGTAGCTTGAAGATCTTTCTCTCTGTCTTTCCTTCTCTGTAAATCTCTCTTTCAAGTGAAAATAAATGAATCTTTAAAAAAAAAATCAAAACTGAATGAGCACACTGAACTTCCCTATCTCCAGGCTGAAGCTAAGCAGTTATGTGACCTCCTAAACGTCAGGACTACTGAATATCAGTGACAATCCCCCAGCAGGCCGCTTACCATGGCAGGATCATGAAATCCATCTGCTCTCACTCTTTTTTAAAGATTTATTTATTTTTATTGCAACGTCAGATTTACAGAGAAAAGGAGAGACAGAGAGAAAAATCTTCCATCTGCTGGTTCACCACTCAAATGGCCACAATGGCTGGAGCTGAGCTGAGCTGATCCGAAGCCAGGAGCCAGGAGCTTCATCCAGTTCTCCCACGTGGGCACAGGGTCCCAAGGCTTTGGGTCATCCTCTGCTGCTTTCCCAGGTCACAAGCAGAGAGCTGGATGGGAAGTGGGGCCACCTGGATATGAGCTGGTGCCCATATATGATCCCAGCAGATGCAAGGCGAGGACTTTAGTTGCTAGGCTACCGTGCTGGGCCCTGCTGTCACTTTTTAAAGAAAGACAACCACAGGCAGGAACCCAATGTTGACCAACTGTTACTTTTCTCTTCCTCCTTTTTTTTTCTGTCCTCACCTTACAAGGAAAGCCACGTTGAAATGACTAGTCTGGTTTCTGTTTCTGCTTTCTTCCCTGAATTCCCTGAACTGTTTAGCCACAAAACCAATCTCCTATGCTCAACTCATTGGAATGCTCACTCATGTTATGGAACAAAGTGTTGTCCAGTTTTAGAACCACAAAGGAAGCCAGGCGAGATCTTGAAATGGTTTTCCATTTTGCCCTTTGATGCTTTTTTTTGAGAGATGCATTGCAAACAAAACAAAAAACGACCAGATTCCCAAACTGCACACCCCTGTCTACATCTGTAAGAGACAAGGAGGCCCTCAGTCCCATTTTCGTCCTTGCGAAGGGGGGTGGGGATGTCCCTTGCACCTGCCAGTCCCCTCTCAGACAGGTGATGGGGGAGCCTGACTCATAGGCCCAAAGGCAAGAACAGTGCTTCTTGCTCAGCTCCTTGTGTTTAAAAAGAGGATTCGCTATTTAATTGAAAGGCAGTTACAGAGAAGGAAAGAGAGAGACTTCCACCTGGGTCAGGCTGAAGCCAGGAGCTTCTTCCAGGTCTCCCATGTGGGTGCAGGTTTCCAAGGGTTTGGGCTGTCTACTACTGCCTTCCCAGGCCATACATAAGCAGAGAGCTGGATGGGAAGTGGAGCAGCCAGGATAGGAAGTGGCATCCATATGGGGTCTCAGAGCATGCAAGGCAAGGACTTTAGCCACTAGGCTGCTGCACTGGGCCCATTTGTGTTACTTCTGATCCTGCTCCCTGCCTCACATGCCTGGGAAAAGTAATTGGATCCCTGCATCAATACGGGAGACCTGGAAGAAGCTCCTGGCTCCTGGCTTCGGATTAGCTCAGCTCTGGCCTTTGCGGCTACCCGGGTAGTGAACCAGCAGATGGAAGATTTTTCTGTCTCTCCTTCACTCTGTAAATGTGACTTTCTAAGAAAAATGAATAAATCTTTTTTAAAAAAAGTGAAGCAACTGGCACTTGAACCAGCACCACAGGAAGTTTAGCCAGTTCTCTGTTTCATCCTTCACCCTCTCCCACCCCTAAATTGGATCCAGTGATTGCAAGACATTTACCCCCATTCCAGGAGCCTACTAAGGAGAAGACACAGAGTGTTGGGTTTGAATCCTGGACTCTCAGAAGGGGCTGGTGTTGTGTCACAGTGGGCTAAGCTGCATCCTGAGGCTCCTACATCCCATAATCCCATATGCTAGATCCTATTTGAGTCCTGGCTGCCAATGTGCCTGGGAAGTCAAGGAAAGATGGCCCAAGTGCTTGGGCTCATGCCACACATGTGGGGAAACCGAGGCTTCTGGCTTCCACTTGGACCAGGCCTGGCTGTTGCGGCCACTTGGAGAGTGAGCCAGTGGATGGACGCTCTGTCTCTTCCTCATTTCCTGCCACTCTGGTTTTCAAGTAAATAAATAAATCTTAAAAACAACAACAACAACAAAAACCCTCTTCTCAAGATCTCATCAGGACTACTGATACTGCTCAGGCTCTGAAAACTATGCCCCAGAGGGTCCCTTGGTGGCACCTTCTGAACTCATGGTCCATCCTCTAAGAATCTGCTTTAAAGCAAAAGATAGGATCCCAGTGCATGGGCAGGGGAAGGAAATCCAAAGAAGGTGGGCCAATGGCTACACCTGTAGATTTGGGCTGATATCTGGCCTCTTTGTCTTCTTGGCACTGGGGGCAGATGAATCAAGCTTTAGGGATTTCAGGAGTGCCTGGCCAGCCACCTCTCTATTCAAGATGACCCTGCCTCCCCAGCTGTGTACCTGCACAGCCTCAGGAGCATCCCCAACGGGTCCAGGAGCACACAGTGGAGGGGCCAGAGCTCACCCTTAGTGCAATGGGCACAACTACAATCCCAGCAGTTGCCATCTGATGAGCAGGCCTGGGGATTCTGGGTCACTCATTGCTAGGGGAGCAGGGGTTCCCAGGGAGAGTTGGTTACTTCCTGTTTTGAGAAGATTGTGAGGTTCAGAGGTGGGAGAACATGTGCTTCATCAGTGGCTGGCATGGCGGCACCCGCCTGCTGGCTCGAGCAATACAGGTGGGTCCTGTGCATGGCTGTGCCGGGCTGCAGGCACATGTGTCCATCATGCGGCACCAGAGCAAAGAGCTGAATGCGTTCTGTGGGCTCCATCTCTTTGCTGCTGAGGCCCAGGAGTTGCTTTCAAAGCACTGGGTTCCTCCTGGCCAGTCTGCCCAGCACCATCAAAGGAGAAGGTCCTTGTGGAAGTCACTGAGCTGTGGCCTCAGCAATCTATGGCCAAAGTGCGTGCACAGCCACAATGATTTCATCACAAAAACATATTTGCAGCCCTGCCCATCGCCTTGTGGTAGGTAGCCTTGTGGGATCACCTTCTGGGATGTGTGTATAGGATGGGGGGCAATGGTGTCTCGCAGTGAGGACACAGGTCCCACCTTCCCACCCCTCCCCCAAGAGACGTACGTAACCTTTGACTGACCACGGTGACAAAAGAAGGGTCAGCTTCCTTATGTGTAAGGCACACCGCGACCTGAGTGTCCATCCCTGGGAGATTATGTCTTAGGGACTGATGAGTCCGTGGCATTGTCCATGACAGCCACAGTGCAGAGATCCGCTGCCGTGACTTCTGACTCGCAGCTGCTGTCACGCGGCCCTCACTTCCACTCCGCTGCCAACATCCTCCCGTAGGATCCATTCCCTCCCCAGTGGGGAGCTGCCCCGTGACCCGCCTCTGTGGAACATACAGCCTGGCCTTCTTGCATTGATTCAGGCAGTCTTGGAGCTAAAGTGGTGCTGGCCAAGGCAGTCGGGCCTGCACCACACTCCCATCCCTCCCTCTCTGCCCAGGCCTGCCTCCTACCCTGGCCATGGGCATCCACCTCAATAAATGGCTCCCGGTTGATCTTCCTGTCAGTCTATGTCCCAGGGGATGCAGTCTCCATCACAGAAAGGCCAGTAGGCTCCTGGTGACTGATGGAAGGTGGACGTCATCTGGCTTTAGAGGTGGCTGACAAATGATACACACATTACAATTGCATATGTGGGCCTGGCACAATGGCTCCATTGGCTAGTCTTCCATGTCCAAGCACCAGGATCCCATATGGACACCCACTCATGCTCTGGCTGCTCCACTTCCCACTCAGCTCCCTGCTTGTGACCTGGGAAAGCAGTAGAAGATGGTCCAAAGCCTTGGGACGCTGCACCTGTGTGGGTGACCTGGAATAAGCCCCTGGCTCCTGGCTTCAGCTGGGCTCAGCTTCGGCCACTGTGGCAAGTTGGGGAGTGAAGCAGCTGATGAAAGATCTTCCTCTCTGTACATCTATCTTTCCAATAATAAATAATAAAGCTTTAAAAAAGAAAACACAATTGTGTTTCTGTTCATACAGAAAACAATAAAGATACAGAGGGGGTGCTTTGTGTGGTGGCTAAAATGCCAGGTGAGACACCCGTATGCTCTACCAAAAGGCTGGGGTTGGAGTCCCAGCACCACTGAATGCATAACCAGGATGACAGTGGTTTTGTTCAGGTAACTGAGTCCCTGCTGCTCATGGGCAGGTCTGGCCTGAACTGCTGGCTCCCACAGCTGGCCTGGTCCATGGGCAGGTCTGGCCTGAACTGCTGGCTCCCACAGCTGGCCTGGTCCATGGGCAGGTCTGGCCTGAACTGCTGGCTCCCACAGCTGGCCTGGTCCATGGGCAGGTCTGGCCTGAACTGCTGGCTCCTACAGCTGGCCTGGTCCATGGGCAGGTCTGGCCTGAACTGCTGGCTCCCACAGCTGGCCTGGTCCATGGGCAGGTCTGGCCTGAACTGCTGGCTCCTGAAGCTGGCCTGGTCCAACCCTGGCTGTTTTAGACAACTGTGATGTAAACCAGTGGATGAAAGATTTCTCTCTTTTCCTCTGTCTTTGTATCTCTCTCTGCCTTTCAGATAGGATAAATACATCAAAATAAAAATTAGAGCACTTCAACAATGGCAGGCAAAAATGAAATTATAAATATGTTGACTTTATGGGCATAAAACTGTTTGAAATTCATGTGTATTTTTTTTCATAATACACATTTTCCGTGATGGTTTGGAGAATGCCTTGTGGGCTTGGATTTTAACATTTATTCACACCAAAGCAAAGTCACCTTTCTCATTCCAATCTCCAAGTGTGAGTCCAAGGTCTTTCGATGAAACAGCTGTTTTCTCCTCAGACAAGGCAGAGGAATTTGAGCCATTTTAATCCTGTTTTATACTCCATCCAGGTCTCCCACATGGGTGGCAGGGGTACATGTTCATAGATCATCTTCTGTTGCTTTCCTAGGCGCATCGGCAGGGAGCTGGATTGGAAGTGGAGCAGCCAGAGCTCAAACCTGTGCTCATGTGGGGTGCTGCCATCACAGGTAGCAGCTTAACCCACTGTGCTGCAATACTAGCACTGAAGAACATATATTTTATTCATATTATAGTCTATGGCTTAGTGCTCCACTAAACAGAGAGTTCAACAATTAGGAAGTAGGAAGATAACAGCCCAGCAGGAAAGGGCTGTGGACAATGGTCAGGTGACAGGATGACCGATATCTTGAACTTCTCTGAGAGAGCCCTGGTGGTCTGCTCCCGTATGTGGACCACAAGGAGAAGGCCTCTGTCCCCACAGAGCTGGGGAGCCTCAGCCAGCCTGCAGCGGGGGACCGGACGGTGCTGCGGTGTGCCCCTTTCACAACCAGCCTCGGGGTGAGGTCACTCATCCCAGATGGACAGGAAAACGAATCATTGGCGGAAGCTGCTGCTCTCAGAAGGGAAAGCCGCTAACCCAGCTGGCTCTGGTTCCGTGGCCGCGGCCTGGCCCGGTCCTGGCGGGCAGGTCTGGCTGAGCGACCATCCGTCCAGAAGTTCCCCAAGGTGTCTGCACAGCTACCTCTTTGGCACGGACTCTTCAGTTATTTGTAAGGATGTAGGGATTTCTTTGGAAAGCAAAGTGGTAGAAAGAGGAAGATCTTCTATCCACTTTTTTATTCCCTACAATGGCCACCGCAGCTGGGATGGGGACCGGCTGCGGCCGGGTGCTGGGAGCTCCATCTGGGTCTCCCATGACGATGGTAAGTGACCCAAGCACTTAACCTATCACTGCTGCCTCCCAGGTCAAATGAAAAAAAAAAGTGTATTTACTTATTTACTTATTTTAAAGGATATCAACACTTAGAGAGGGAAAAGAAAGGGAGATCTTATTCCCCAAATGTTCCAACAGCCAGGATTGGCCCAGGCTACACTGAAACTCTATATGGGCACAGGACTCCAAACAACTGGGTCATCTTTTGCTGTTTTCCTGGGCATGTGAGCAGGGAGCTGCATCAGAAGTGGAGCAGCCTGGATTTGAACCTGTACTCTGAAACGGGATGCTGGTGTTGCAGGTGAGGGGTTAACTCTCTTTCTCACAACACACCTGCCCCACGTACAGACTCTCCACTATCCCACAGGGCTGGCAGCTCAGAGCCCAGGAAAGCAAGAGTGCCGAACTGCACACCTCCAAACTCCCCCTGCCCAGGTCCTCGGCCCCAGTCACTCCGAGTGCGGCTGTGCCTGGAGACATAGTCTTTCATGATGCTTATCCCAGTATCCCAAGTGACCCATGTCCTTCAAGGAAAGCAGGACCTTCCCACCCACCCCCGCCCACACACAGAGGGACAACTGCGTGAAGCTACAGGGAGAAGCAAGCCAGGGACAGGGGCCTTGGCAGGCCAGTCCCCACCTGACATCCTACCCCCACCCGGAAGCAGGAGGAAGCAGAGCTTGGGGCGGCAGTGCAGGCTCACTGGGGCCCTGTCCTCCTTCCTCCTCACTGGATGAGAGCAGCCTGGCAGCCACAGTTAGCCCTCAGCAGGTCTCAGAGCACAGGCTTCTGGGGGACCCCCATGCAGCCAAACCCCGTGTCTCGTGTCTAGGCCCATCTCTTGTCTGCACTCCACCTCTGCTATGAGGCCTATACTTTCCTGGCCCCCAGTTCTGCATCCTCTACGCACTCATTTCTTCAGACGCATGTTCTTCCATCAGTGGCACATCTGCCCTCCCAGACACTGGGCCTTAACTTGCCTCCTTCTGCCTTTACCTGCCACATCCAGTCAGCCACCAAGCCCCGTGAATTTCACCTTCTTATGTTCAGACTTCCCCGCCACTGTTTTGGCCTCGCTTCTACCTGGCCCTCTCCTGGGACTTCCAATGGCCTCCTGGCCTATAGGTCCCCCTACTCTGGCCTCTCCCTGCTCTGCCCATCCACTACTGCTAGGGGCTCAGAACAGCTTCCAACATTCCACAGGCTTCCACTAACAAAAGATGGTTGTGTGACAGGTTTTGTCATGTACCTTGTGTGTTTGCATTAGGTAGGCCACAAGGGAATTCTCGGGAGATCTGGCAGGGGAGGGAAGGGCAGCTAAGCCAGAATGGAACTGCTCAGATATAACAACCCAAGCTTTCACCTTAACAAGCCAGAAAAACCAGAAACCAAATCTAAAGCCAGCAGAACGGGAAGTCTTGGAACGCTGCCACTCGGGAGATGTGGATGGCTCCTGTCTGGTTTGGCCCAGTCCTGGCTGTTGCAGCTTGTGGGGGAGTGAAGCAGTGGATGGAAGATCTTTCTCACTCTCTTGTCTCTCTCTCCCTGCTCTAAATTGCCTTTCAAATAAAATACCAACAAATCTTTTAAAAATTACAATGGTAAGGCTATTAAACATCAATGAATCATGTACTGAGAAAGGGTAAATTGTATCCAATGTGACTTAAACATCAATATGATAACGACAAGTGCTATGAAGAAAAACAACAGGCATTTAGCCTCATGGATAAGATGGCCACAGCCCATGCCAACTGCAGCTCCTGGCTCCAGCTGCCTTGCCCATGCAGAGGGGGCAGCAGTGGTGCCGGGAACTGGGCTCCCTGACATCCTTGCGGGAGACCAGGACTGCATTCTCTGGCCATCTGAGGAATGAACCAGTGAATGGAAGGTCTCTTGCTTGCTGTAATTCTTTCAAAGAAGTTGTAGGCATGTGGTAGTGCAGTTCCCTGATGCTGGTGAGTGGCTGGGCCAGTGGCAGGTGTGAGTGGAGTGTGATGTACCTTCAATGACCTCGCTGAATTCAGGGCTCTCCCATCTGCTGGGTCGTTGAGTCACACCCATTGCAAGCTCCTTCCCCTGACCCATCTCCTAGGTGCCCTCCCCAGGGACTACCTGTCCCACAGCCACCCAGCATTGGTGGCACTCCACCCTTTCTCTGATGCCACCAGGTGGTGCAGGAACACTTGGGGAGGTGAGGGTTGGATTAAAAGTCAGAAGCGGGGAGTTCATGAACCAGGTGGCTGTGTGGGCAGATAGGGCAAAGGCCTGGCGGGCAGGCTGGTGTGGCCAGTGCCCAGAGCTGAGTGGCACTGGGGCCCAGTGAGGGGAGGTCACAGCCAGAGATGATGGTCTGGGCTGGGGCGGCGGTAGGGAGAGGCATGGGACTCCACGGGACACCTCCAGCAAGTGACAGATGTTACTGAGAAGAGACAGCAGGGCCAAGGGCAGTGAAACCTACAGGCAAGAGCTGACCTCACACCCCACGGCAGAGATACAACCCAACTTTTTCAATGTGACATCCACCTACCCTTCCTCTCTTACTACCTCTTCCCTCCTAACAGTTCTGTCCAGAGTCTCTATGTCTTGCTTCCCTGCTCAGGTTCCCCCAAGGTCCCCTGGCCTCCTGACATCAGGGAGCATTCCCTGGAGGGAGACTTCACCCCTGGACAGGTCAAATCCTCCATTTTCTGAGATGTTCCGGGCATTGCCAGTCCATTCTTATCATGTTGTCAAAAGGTAGATAGGCATGGTGAAGCGGGTTAAACTGCTGCTTGAAAGACCAGCATCCTATACAAGTACAAGCATGAGTCCCGGCTGCTTCACTTCCCATCCAACTCCCTGCTAAGGCTCTTAGAAAAGCAGGGGAGGACGGCCCAAGCGCTTGGACCCCTGCACTTATGTGGGAGAGCTGGATGGAATTCAAGGCTGCTGGGTTAGGCCTGGCTTAATCCTAGATGTTGAGATCATTTGGGGAGTGAACCAGTGGATGGAAGATGTCTTCCTCTAACTTTGTCTTTCAGATAAACAAAACGCATTTTAAAAAGCAGTCAACAAGTTTGAGATCAGCTCCTCATGTACAACTTAACGGAATTGACCAAGCATTCTGGTGTGTGTGACATCACAGATGAACCTTGCCGAAAACATCGTATTTGCATGATGCCCAGAATAGGACAGAAAGACAGAACACAGATGGGTGGCTGCCAGGCACTGGGTGGAGACATGGGTATGTGTGAGGAAAGTACTTCGTGGGCCGACAGATGTGGCTGCACAACCCTGTGAAGGTACGAATTCCCTGTGCCTCTTTCTCTTCAACACGGTCCTTTTATGTCACCCGCATCACACCTTCATCCGAACACTGATTCAATCTGGTTCTTAGAATTCAGCCATCTGGTGTCAGACTTCCTTGGTCCTTCTGCAAAGAATTGTGCCTTCCTCCTCTTGAGTTGTTTCACGGTGGCTGGAACCTTCCACAAAAGCAGGGACACTGCCTTTCTCATTGTTTGCTGCTGCATCCCAGCTCAGAGAAAATATCTGTGATTTTTAACCCCAAAACAGAGCAAAAAGCTGCCTCTCATCCCTGGCTTTCAGGTTTGGAAAAGGAGAGCCAAAGAGCGTATGGTGTGAGACGCGTCCACAGCATAAGCCCAACCCAGAGGGTCAGACATCCAGGTGTCCTGGCTCCCAGCCCAACCAGATTTTTGTGTGCACGGAAATCCACTCCCCATCCTCACAAACACCCACCCAGACCCCAGCAAAGGGTGGCTGCTTGGTCTGGCCTGAGCCCTTCTGAACTCAGCTCTCTGCCTCTGACCCTGGCTGCACGCTACATCCATCTGAGACTTCAAACCATTGGCAGGCACTCAGGGTCCACTCTGACCAGTGAAACCCATGGCGGAGGAGCCTGGGAGAGCGCTCAAAGCTCTTGCAGCCATAGCAGCAGCCGTGGTGCCAGGCTGGGCACTGTGGCTGCACATCTGCCACATCCGTGATTTCAGTCTTTGCCAGCTGTGGAGGTCACAGGTCCCAACCAGGCATGGTTTGATTGGCTCTCTCACCTTCATAGCCTGCTCAGCCAGCACCTGCACAGCTAGCTCAGACAGCTGACACCTGGACAGCCAGCCCAGTGAGCCGGTACCTGCACAACTGACCCAGGCAACTCACACCCGCACAGCTGACCCAGCCATCAGCACCTGCACAGCCAGCTCATCCAGCTGACATCTGGACAGCCAGTCCAGTGAGCCGGCACCTGTACAACTGACCCAGCCAGCTGACACCCGCACAGCTGACCCAGCCATCAGCACCTGCACAGCTGGCCCAGCCAGCTGACATCTAAATAGCTAGCCCAGCCAGCTGACATCTGGACAGCTGACTAGCCAGTCAGCACCTGCATGGCTGACCCAGCCAGCCTCACCTGCCTGTGGCCCACACAGATAGCCATTGTCCTTTATCCAAGTTTCATCCCAGGCCCTTTTCCTTGCAGCTGCTGACATCCAGAGCTACCCCAGGCTGTACAGCTGCCCCCGAAGAGACTTGCCCAGCTTCCCCTGTGGTCTGTGGGAGACAGGATATCCTCCCAAACTCCCCAGTCCCCTCAGAGGTGCCCACCATGCCTCCCAGTCCCCTCAGAGGAGCCCCCTGCATCTCAACCATCATGTTGTGCCAAAAAGCACTGTCAGCAAGCAGCCCGCCATGGGGGCCACTGGCCCACGGCAAGGGTCAGCAGCCCAGGAGCTGAGAGAGTGCAGGACCCCAGACATCACAAAGGGCTCTCAGCTCACACAACGCCAAGGCGGCTTCTCTGGTGGCCTTGGGTGAGCCCCTCCTCCTATCGCTAGCCCTGAAGCGAGGAGTCAGGAGCAGAGGTGAGCCCTCCCCCACACCGAGCAGGACGCAATTCTTACTGAAGTATCTGGCTGCAAACGTCCTCCTGCGGCTGGCAGCGGTGGGCAGCATCCTGGAGCAGGTGGCAGGCGGCACGGATCACTCCCGCAGCCTTGACGTAGAGAGCCGGCCTCAGCCTGGGCTCACGCACCTGCTCCTGTTTTCCAGTCCTGGGCGATCCACATCTACAGAAAAGAAGCAGCATTCGCGTGTGCTTCATCTGACACTCGTTGGGACTACAAACTGGAGGACGCAGTAGTTCCTGTGAGGCAATGGACCCAGCCACCCTTGAATGGCCTGGCCCGGAGGAGGAGGAGGGAGGTCCTGGTCCCCTGGGTTTCAGTTCCTCAAATCTGTGAAATGGGAACAATCACGCCGTCTCTCAGAGCTGGCAGAGGACTGGGGAGGCAGTGCAGAAGTAGAAGCTTCATAAATAACCCCTTCCTCGCCGCCCACCCCGCCACTACCGTCATGGCAGACTGCACTTCTTCAGTTCAGCTGGGAGCCTGAAACAGGCATGCAAACATGGCAGAGACGGCAAAAGTGCATGGCACTCCTGCTAGTGGGGGCGGAGGATACGGGCTCCACTCTCAGGTCAGAAAGTGTGGCTTCCCCATTTCAGCTCCAGCGGCTGGCTGAGGGGAACTCAGCTCCGACTTGGCGCCATTCCCATCCGCAGCCATCGACCAGGACACTGGGTCCTGAGTCAGCCCAGGCTGCAGGGGCCGCCGTCGGCATCCCTGGGGTGGGCTCACACACATCCGGAAGGCACAGACGCAGCCCCAGGGAGGGCGAGCTCCAGAACATTCTTCCTGACTCCCCGCAGATCTCTTGGCTCTGTTGCCCTGAGCTAGTACAGCTTGTGAGGCAGGCACAGTCAGCACTCTTCCTAACCCCAGGCTCTGAGGATGGTTAGGGCTGTCTCAGCACAGAGTAAGGGGTAGGGGGTGAAGGGCAGGACCTGGGGCTGCATCAGCTCACGCCTTAGGGGAGCTCCTGGACAGCACACGGGAGGCGAGGCTGGGCCTCTGGGGAACGGTCCAGGACAGCTGCGTGCGAGGTCCTGGGCAAGCGCTGGAGGGAAGACAGCGCAGGAGCAAGGGGCAGCCGCGAGCCAGACGAGGGGCCATTTGTGGGGTGGACCAGGGTGGAGGATGTGGCTCTGATTCTCCTCTCTGTAACTCTGCCTTTCCAATAAAAAGATACATCTTTAAAAATAATAATAATAAAAAAAAGGACATGGGGCCCAGCGCAGTAGTCTAGTGGCTAAAGTCCTCACCTTGCCATGTGCTGGGATCCCATATGGGTGCCGGTTCATGTCCTGGCTGCTCCACTTCCCATCCAGCTCCCTGCTTGTGGCCTGGGAAAGCAATGACAGCCCAAAGCCTTGGGACCCTGCACCTGCGTGGGAGACCCAGAAGAAGCTCCTGGCTCCTGGCTTCAGATGGGCGCAACTTCAGCCAATGCAGCCACAAGGAGAGTGAACCAGAGGATGGAAAAATCTTTTTGTCTCTCCTTCTCTCTGTAAATCTGCCTTTCCAATAAAACCAAGTAAATCTTAAAAATAAATAAATAAATAAATAAATAAATAAATTAATTAATTTACTGGCTCCTTAAGGAAAACAAAGCCCCCTTTTTATATGTGAAGCAGAGAGACAGAGAGATCTTCCATCTGCTCGTTCAGGCCCTACATGCCACCAGCAGCCAGGACTGGGCCCATGGGAGTTAGTGAGACTGCAAATTCCATCTGGGTCTTCCTCCAGGGTGGCAGGAACCCAAGTGCTGAAGCCGTCACAAACGTGTCGCCATGGCACCTCAGCAAAGGAAGACGGAATTGGGAAGGGTCACCCTGATTTGGGGTGCAGGTGTGCCAACTGTTGGCTGGCCCTCCAGGACGTCCTGGAGTGCGCTTCAGCCGTGGCTGGATGCAGCAGTTTGATCCTATGGGTTTGTTCTCTGAGTCTCCCGGTCTGTTTCTGGGGCGTCCACTTCAGATCCAATAACATGCCCTTCTCTAAAATGCCGAAAGGGGCTTCAGGAGCCTACAGGTCTCTCTCTTCCTGCAGCCCTGCCCTAGCCTCAGGGCCACCTACCCAATCCCAACCAATGAGATGCTCTGGTTGGCCACAGCCGCTGGCTGTCATTCCATGGGGTGGGCGGATGGCGGGGGTTGCATGGGATGGTATAAGAGAGAGCCAGGGAGCACACCGTCCAGGGTGAGAGGCCTTGGGCTCAAGAAGAAGGGTCATGGGGGTTGGGAGCATGGGGAGCCCACTTCCAGGGGAGCCCAGGCCCAGCTGCTGAGACGCCAGGGAGGCCGCAGCGTTCCTCAGTCAGTCAGCCCACCAGCCAGCACCCGGAGGGGGGACCCTCAGGACCACCGTGAGTGAGGGGGACTGGGAGGGCCATGGGTGCGCCCAGGGGTTGGCCGCCTGCGCGGAAGGCAGGGTCGCGGGGAGCGGCCTGTGTGTGCTCACCGGCCTGGGGCGCCTTCCTCGGCCTCCCAGCCTCCTGTCCTCTCCTCGCCCGCCATGCCACAGGGGAGCGGGCCAGGCCGGGGCGCCCAGGGGCTCCCCTTTGCCCGCCTGCGCGGAAGGCAGGGTCGCGGGGAGCGGCCTGTGCGTGCTCACCGGCCTGAGGCGCCTTCTTCCGCGCCTTCCTCGGCCTCCCAGCCTCCTGTCCTCTCCTCGCCCGCCATGCCACAGGGGAGCAGGCCAGGCCGGGGCGCCCAGGCGCGCGGGCTGAGCATCCTCGGGGCCTCCTCCAGGCGGCGGCTCTTCAGGCGCTCCGGGCCCGGAGGCCTGTGCCGGGAGGCCTGTGCCGGGAAGGGCCGGGCGGGACGCGCCGCCGTTGGCGCGGGCGCAGTGCGGCCCCTGCCGGGCACCCGGCGAAGCTCTCGCAGTTGCACCAGCCGCCTCCCTCCCTCGTGCGCAGCCTCGGGGTGCCCAAGCCTGGGCGCGCCCCACCCTCCCCTGGGCCACGTGCTGTGGGGCTCCTGGGGGCTTTCTGGTCCTTCTCTTTGGTGTCTTTTTGGGGTGCCCAGGAAGCCCGAGCCTCGGAAGCAGCCCTCGACGTTAGAAGGGTTCTGAACCACTTCCCAAGGCTCCTCCCCTGCCTCCCCACCCCAGGTCTCCCCACTTCACAGATGTGGTAAACTGAGGCCAGAAAGCTTCGGAGTTTTTCCTCCATGGCTTCGGGGTGGCAGCACTGCCACTGGGTAAACAGGGCACAGGAAGGAAGCAGGGGGCAGCCCTCCCTAACCTGGCCTCCCTGTGGGGCCTAGCCGAGGAGGAACAGGGACAAAGCCCCCTTCTCTCTGCCTGGACCCTCCTTGCACTCACCTGAGCTCGGCACGGCCTCTGCACTCTGGTTCCTGCTGAGCGAGGCAGCCGTAGTTGCCCCAGGACTGGCAGGCAGCCTGGGAGAGCATGACTGGGCATCTGGGCAGTGATGTCACGGGCCCTGATCACTAGGGTGACCTGCTGCCTGCCTGCCACCACTTACAGGCCCCCGGGAGTAGGGCAGGGGGTGGGAGGAGAAGGTGGCATACGGTCCACTCCTGGGGGTGGGACAGGGCTCAGGAGACCCAGGTGGAGAGGTGGAGGTGGGGCTGCCCTTGGTCCCCATCGTCCCATCGCCACTGGGACTGCGCTGGAAACTGAGTTCCAGGCCTCCAGGAGGGGTCACTGGCCAGAAATGAGCTTTATCCATATGCTCGGGCCACCACAGGGGTTCACAGAGGCCATCTGGACAGAGGGGAGATCTCCCGTCTCAGCCCCAGGCTTTCTTCCATCACCAGCAGCATAGGTGAGCATCAGGCCTCAGACCCACCTCCCAGCACCTTCGGGGGGAATAAGCATGCGTTGTTATCCATTCACACGACGGGTGCCAGCCCCCAGTTGTCCTTCCATGCTTAGTGAGTGTGGGGCAGCAGCCAGATAGTGGCCAAGCCCTGCGTGCCTCCTAGGGTCCTCCCAGGTGTAAGGAACCCACAACCCTATTCAGGACCTGGAAACTGTCCCCAGTTGTTTGCATAAAATAAGCAGCGCAAGTTGGAGCTGGGGAAGGGGGGAAGCCAAGACGGCCACCAAGGTTACCGGGCTGGATCTGGCCAACAAGTCGTTGGGCCTCAGCAGCCACGCTATTTGATTTAGAGGGAGGGTGTTTTTTATTTAGTGCATAGCAAAGTCGTCTTGTTTTCGTAGTCATTACAAGCATGGGCAAGGTAGAAACGGTTTTACGTGTCAATTCTTGGACGCACGGATTGTTTCCATGTTCTTTTTTTGAGAAATACTTCTTACTACAGAGGAGTAGAATATTTGAATGCATCTCTATGGGGATCCAAAAATTCCGGCTGTAGTTGGCAGTCGTGGCCACTAGATGGCGCGCCGAGCACATGGCTGCCGGGTTGGGTTCTGGCTTGGGGTCCCAGCAGGCCCTGGCTGGGAGCGGCTTGGGGTCACGGGCTCGCGCAGAGGGGTTCTGTTCGCTTCAGAAGATGTAGCGAAGTTGCCTGGGTTAGCTTCTACTTCTGTGCGGTTCAGGGCTGGGCCCGAGGGGAGGCCTACAGGTGCACCTTTGAAGCCACTGCGCAGCCTGCTAGGATTGGTCTGAGCCAGGACCCAGAGCCCACCCAACAGCCCAGGCTCTGCTCCACTCTCAACTCCCTGTGTGCCAGGTGGATCTGGGTAGAGAGAGGGCGTGCAGAAACCACACGCAGAGGAGGAGGAGGGAGACGCGGGAAAGCGTCCTGTAGACACAAGATCCTAGCAGCAGCCACATTTGCTAAGATGAAAGAAAAATAAAAAGCAGGCGGCATTAGTTTAATGCACATTTTCGTTAACAATATATGCGGAGTGCTACTATTTCAACGTGTGATCAGCGAGATCATTTACTGCAACATTGTGACTTTAGGGCAGCTCCTCTTTGAAAGCTGGGGTGTGCTTGCAGCTGAGGCACATGGCTGTTCAGATGGGGGTTTTGGGGGGGGACCCTGTGTCTGGGTGAACCAAAACAGAAGCATCACGGGAGGAAATCCCCAGATCCCACATGTGAGCAAATCGGGCTGTGCATCAAGTTTGCAATTCTCCTTGATATTAATTAAATGGAATTAAACATTTCCTGGTTTTCTTGACCCTGTTTTTGCTCAAGGGGCAGAGGGACAAGAGGGACAGAGCGAGGTCTGTCACCCAGTTTATTCCCCCAAACACCTGCAGGGGGCAGCACTGGGCTGAGGTGGAAGCTGGGAGCCAGGAACTCCAGCCTGGTCTCCGTGTAGGTGACAGGAGCCCAAGCCTTGGAGTGGTCCCCTGTTATTCTCCCCCTGTTCCACCCTGCCAGGCCAGGGTTTGCATAACCAGGAAGCAGGAATCGGGAGCAAGAGCTGGGAGGTGAAGGCAGCCCTGTGGGTCCAAAGTGGGTCATGAGCAGCTTAACCACGGAATGCAAGCCCTGCCCTACTTGATCCAATTTAAATATTCAACAGCCACATGTTGCTGGTGACCCCGTTTCATCAAGCAGCAGCAAGCTGTCCAAAGTTGAGTATTCCCACGAATGTTTTAAGAATAAGTGAAATGTTTTAAGAACAAGTGAAAGGGTAGAGGCAGAATGTGTAGCATTCAAACCAGCAGTCAAGGATATAAGACAAAGAGAGAGAGAGAGAGAAGTCAATTCTTTACAAGAGAGGAAAATGCACAAGGGAATAAACCTTGGTGAGCT
Source organism: Ochotona princeps (assembly GCF_030435755.1). Classification (NCBI taxonomy): domain Eukaryota; kingdom Metazoa; phylum Chordata; class Mammalia; order Lagomorpha; family Ochotonidae; genus Ochotona; species Ochotona princeps. The sequence continues at coordinate 7,121,687 of NC_080844.1, read as the reverse complement.
CACAAAAGAAGGCAGGGTAAGTATAGTAGCCACCGTAAGTGAACAAGGTGTCGATTTCTGTCTTAAAAACGTGATGACAGATGTTTCCAGAAACACAGCAAAAGTACGAGCGGAACTATGGAAAACGAGCAGAGAAAGGGATCGTTAGACAACCAGTAAAAGGGCAGCGGCATTGGTGTCAGACCATTTAGACTAAGGAAAGAGACTTCATTGGGGTTTGTGGTTTGTCCGTACAAAATGATAAGCCATTCACAGAGATGTAAAAGTCTTTTTTTTTTAAAAAAAGATTTATTGTTTATTTGAAAGACAGAGTTACAGAATGAGAAAGAGAGAGACACATACACAGAGAGAAAGAAAGAACTTCTATCCATTGGCCACTTCCAAAATGACAGCAATGGCCAGGGCTGGGTCAGGCTGGGCTCAGGTGCAGGAACTTGCTGCAGGTCTCCCGTGTGGCTGCAGAGGCCCACACGCTCAGACCATCTTCCACTGCTTTCCCGGGTGCATTCGCAGGGAGCTGGATCAGAAGTAGAGCAGCCGGGACTCGAACTAGCACCCAAACAGGATGTTGGTGTCACAGCTACTTCACAATGCCAGCCTGGAACCTGTAGATGCCTGACGACGTATCCCGAAAGGAAGGCAAGCAAACAGCCCTGTGACGTAATTTGAGAAAGTGAGTCTCCTACAAGTATTAGGACATGCAGCAATAGCGACGGATTTGTGGAAAGGGATGTTCAGCAGTGCACTAAGCGAGTTGATGGAATATTTATAGAACTTCATGAAGTTCAACAGGCACTGAAGGGTCCTTATCAGCATTATCCAACCTCAACGCATTAAAATGAGACATCAAGAAAACACAGCCAAAAGAAAAGGCCACACACTCTTTTTAAAGGTTTATATAATTTTTTTCAAAGAAGAGAAAAGAGCTATTTATTTATACTTGAAATTCAGAGCCTACCTCCCCCAACACACACACACGCACGCGCGCGCGCACACACACACACACACACAAAATCTTCCACTTGCTGGTTTATTCCCCAAAGGACTACAGTGACCAGAGCTGGACCAGTCTGAAGCCAGGAGCTTCTTCCAGGTCTCCCACATGGGTGCAGGGGTTCAAGGCCCTGATCTAGCTTTGTGGCTGAATGCAGTAAGCCACGTAGAATCTTGGTTTCCCATACAGTCACTGGTTCAAGTCCTAACTGTTCCACTTCTGACTTAGCTCTCTGCCAAGGCACCAGGAGAAGCAGCAGAAGTTGGCCAAATGCCTGTGTCCCTGTTACCTGCATGGGAGACCTGGATGGAGTTCCTGGCTCCTGGCTTCAGCATCTGAAATCTAACATAGCCACCACCCTGCCCCTCGGCCTGTCCGGAGCTGGCTTTTCCTCTCCCCAGTCTGTCATTGTTCTCATTGCAGGTGGAACGACCTGCAGTTGGCTCTTGGCGCCTACAGGGGGCAGTGCCTGGCTCACTGAGAGCACCTCCAGGTAGCCGGGCCAGAGCCACTGTGCTGCTCTGACCCCCATCTCCCCAGCACATGTGTGTGTCTGGGGGAGGGAGAGGGTGCCGACAGCATGTCCTGGGTGTACAAGAGAAGCTGGACTGTTTCTGAGTTCCTTCTGTATTAACTGAGTGGATCATGGCATGGTCCTGAGTCCCATAATGGATGCACCCCACGGCTGAGAGGTAGGATCAGCTCTACCCCAACACACATGGGATGGCTTTATTTGTCATGCCCCTCTCAGCCCCCCCACCGGAAAAAGTCACGACGGGTCACGGGCCCCGCCCTGGGACGTGCTGCCACACAATGCGGCAGGTGCATGTTGCAAGGTTCTCAAGAAACTGTGAAGCCTTAGATCAAGGTCTTGTCAGGCGAGGGCTCCCTGGCCTGGGCTCCGTCTCTGCCTCCATGTGTTCCCGAAGGAGGTGACTGCTGTAAATTCACACAGAGGAAGGCAAGAGGATTGCAAGATAGGATGGAGCTGGCTCCCTCCAGCTCTTTTATTTGTATATTTTATATTACTTTGGCCGGAAGCTGAACACTGAGAGAGCCGTGCACTCCACTATGGCACACAGCTACCTTAACCGCTGGACCTCACCCCTCAGTCCTTGGACAAGACGCTGGTGCTGATGCAAGAGGTGGAGCCCTCGTGGCCCAAAGCCCTGTCCAGGCCCCGCATCCTAATTGGCGTCAGGGCCATCAGTCATCTTGCAGGGCACACAGACACGGAAACCACAGCAGGCACTGCTCAGCCTCGGCAGAGGAACAAGCAAGTGGTGCGTTCTGAGTCGGCTCCTCTTCCCGCTTGATTCTTTGTCCTAACTATCTCAAGCTGATGGAGTCGCGGCAGGCCAGTAGGAGTCTAAGGTTGGAAACAGCAGGGTGACTCTGCCATGAGAGGTCATGGCCATGGGGAGAGACTGAGCGAGCCGTGCAAGTGGATTCCTCTGCACGGCTTCCACTGTGCGCTGTGCTCTGTCCTGCTCTCAAGGCTTGCACAGGAACACGAGGAACGGGACTACCCGCCAGCAACAAGTTACGTCCATGATCTCTTATGGCTCCATAGAGAAATGTCCTGTAGACTGTTAAAACGACACTGGGACCAGCACTGGGATGTAACAAGTTAAGCCTCCACTTGCAATGCTGGTATCCCATCTGAACATTGATTCAAGTCCTGCTGCTCCACTTTGGATCCAGCTCCCTACTGATGTGTCTGGGAAAGTGCTGGAAGATGGCCCGAAGCCTTGGGACTCTGCACCCACATGAGAGACCCAGAGAAGCTCCTGGTTTTAGATGAGCACAACTCCAACCATTGTGGCCATTCAGGAAGGGAACCAGAGGATAGCTCTCTCTGTAATACTGTCTTTCAAATAAATAAAACAAACCTGTATTTGTGTCATTACTTTGTTGCATTTAAAATTTTTTTTAAAGATTTTTATTTTGTATTTTTATTGAAAAGTTAGATATACAGAAAGGAGGAGAAACAGACAGGAAGATCTTCCATCCTCTGGTTCACTCCCCAATGTGACTACAACAGCCAGAGCTGCGCCAATCCGAAGCCAGGAGCCAGGAGCTTCCTCAGGGTCTCCCACATGGCTGCAGGGTCCCAAGACATTGGGCTGTTCAACTGCTTTCCCAGGCCACAAGCAGGGAGAGATGGGAAGTGGAGTTGCTGGGATTAGAACTGGCGTCCACATGGGATCCCAGTGTGTTCAAGGTGAAGACTTTAGCCACTAGGCCACCGCACTGGGCCTGCCGGCTCCTCTTCTAATCCAGTGTCCTACTAGGACGCACCCTGGGAGGCAGAGATGAAGGCTCAGGAGCTTGGGGTCCTGGCACCAGTGTGAAAGACCTAGAATAAGTGTCTAACTCAGCCCCATTGTTGGGGACATTCGTGGAGTAAACCAGTAGATGGAGCATCCCTCTCCTCTCTGTTTTTCCAATGAAGAAGAAGATAATAAATCCATGCATATGAGGAGGAAGTCAGAAAGCTCACAGAAAACATATATTATGAAAAGACTACTCATTGATTTAGACTTTTTTGCACCAAAAAATAAATTTATCTTATAAGCATTTATCTATCCACTTATTTATTAACTTATTTAGGTACATTTCAAAGCTGGAGACTGACAGAGCCCTTAGCTATTGGTTCACTCTGCAGATACCTACAACAGGCAGGCCTGGGTCAGGCTGAAGCCAGGAGCCTGGGACTTCTTCTGGGTCTCCCATGTGGGTGACAGAGATGAAAGTGCTTAGGCTATCACCTCCTGCTCCTCCTGCCTCCCTCCTCCCCGCTCTCCTCCAGGGTGTGCATGAGCCAGACGGAATCCTAACTGCTGTAACCCCAAACTGACTTTGGGAAATGGGGCAGCCAGGACATGAACCAGCGGCCACATGGGATTTTGGCTCATGAAAGGCAAGGATTAGCCACTAGGACATCACAACAGGCCCTAAGTTTATTTTTAATTCCCCTTTCTGCAAACCTTTGAGTTCCCTCTTACTGCACCTGTGGCACTGTGTTCGAACTAGGAGACAAGCAGCGGCTGCCTGCCTCTACAGAAGAGTGAGCTCCGGTTACAGAGGACACTCCTGCCATCCAAGAGCAAGGATTGGGAAAGTTTGCTAGATGTTTCCCACACACTTCTGCCTTCAGTTCCTCTGAAGTCCCTGCCTTCGGTCCTGGGGCAGTACCCGTGCAGCAAGTGGCACATGTAGAATCTACAGCCTGAGCTGGAATCTGCAAAGAGAGCCCACCTTCCCCTCCAGCATGACACCTGCCCACCCTGGTCTTCCGCAACAGGGTGCTGGGACTCCCAACTTCAGGGGATTCTCCCTCACAAGAGCAGCTCAGACCACCTGCAGGGACCTCTGTTACTCCTGGGCCAGGGGGCTGCTTGGGTAGGTAAGCCTCAGGCCCAAGGCTTCCCCAAAAAGCAATAGCAAACCTTTGAACTCACGCTACTTCTGGACCATCTGAAACTCACAGTCCTTTTGAAAAAAGATGTATTTTTTATTCTGTTGAAATATCGGATGTGGGGCCAGCTACATGGTATAGTAGGTGAAGCCTTTACCCATATTGCCAGCATGCCATGTGGGCACCGGTTTCAGTCCCAGCTGCTCACCTTCCAAACCAGCTTCCTGCGGATGTACCTGGGAAGGCCGCGGAAATCCTTAGGCTCCTGCACTTACATGGAAGACCCAGATGAAGCTCCTGGCTCCCAGCTTCAGACCAGCCCAGTTCTGACCATTGTGGCCATTTGGGAAGTGAACTAGCAGATTGAAGATCTCTTTCTCTCTCCCTCTCTCCCTCTCTCTACCCTCTCTCTTTCACTCTTTCTCCTCCTGGCACCAAGCAGTTGTCTGCTTCTTAAACTTTATGCATTGAGTATTTCTTCATGGAATTAAGAATAACATCTGAATTGGTGTCCAAATGACTCCATAATAATATGTTTTTCAAGTTTCCTAAAATCAGGACCCGAGTTGTGATGCAATGGGTTAAGCTGATTTTTATGACATTGGCATCCCACGTTGGAGTACAGATTTGAGTCCCAGCTGCTCCAGGTCCAATCCAGCGCCCTGCTAATGGCCTGAGAAGGAGGCATAGGATGGCTCAGGTACTCTGGCTCCTGCCACCAAGTGTGAGCCCTGCATGGAGTTCCAGATTCCTGGTTTTGGCTTCAACCAGTCCTGGCAGCTGGAGCCATTGGGCTTGAACCAGCAGATGGAAGATATTTTCTCTCTCTCTCTCTCTCTGCAACTTGGCCTTTCAAATAAATAAATCTTTAGAAACATGTCACAAAACTGTTATTTCTAGTATGCAGTGGGCACTTTCTGCCTAAAGATTGGCGCCTGTATTTATGTCTCCACGTTACCCTGTCCTAAAAAAGAGGGAGGCTGATCTCCAAAAAGCCGTCTCCACATTGGGTAATTTCCTTAGGACAGTTACAGGAGGGTCAAAGACGCTTCCAAGCATGGAATTTTCTGCTGGTTGTGTCTGGGAGGCGATGCGTCCCCTCCACCCTGTGTTTCGTGCGGTTGTACTCCGTGCGTCATCCTCTTTCCGGAAGTACAGGAGGATGCTTGCTCAGGGGACCGAGCCCAGCGATAATGAGACTGCCTGTAAATGTTCCCTCAAAACTTGAAGTGAACCTGTGGCTGAGGTTGCAGAGTTCAAGTGTGCTCTCGGGGCTGGTGCCCCGGAGGATGTGGGCAAAAAGCAGAAGTGGTCTCGCCTCGCTGCCCCTTCCCCTCACTGCCCCTTCCCCTCCTTCAGAATCAGCCAGCCCCTGCAGAGGCACCCGGGGCTGGTAGCTTCCTGGGCAAGCCCCTCCTTGGGTGAGTGGGTGGCTCAAAGCGGTCTGAGCCACGTGTGGTGTTGGGAGTGGACTGTGGCTGCCACAACCAGGGCTAGACCAGGCTAGGAATCAGGAGCCTGGAACTCTATCCCAGGGGGTGGCCGGGTCCTCAGCACTTGGGACACTTGCTGCTGCTTTCCCAGGTGCATTAGCAGGAAGCTGTATTGGAAGTGGAGTTGCTGGGATTCGAATCAGAGTTCATATGACATGGCAGGCAGTGGTTTAATTAGCTATCCCACAATGCCAGTCCATACATTTATTTTCCACAAACTTTCTGAGGTCATATCTAAGTTTATTATGAATCTTGCTGATATAATGGCTGTGTGATGCACACTTTCCAAATAATGATAAAATGTAGAACCCTATGCTATAATTGTCCTGAGGCTCAATGGGCTCTTAGAGAATTGCTTTCTTTAATTTTTGCTAAACTTTTGTAGGTGTGGCCAGCTTAAGGTGTCAACTGACAAATGGAGTCCTCCCCTCCCTTCTCCCCGGCCATCTACAAAGCCTTCTCCAGTGTCTTCATAGTCACAAAGTCTGATGTGGTTGTGTTGTTAAACGAGCCCTTATTCTCACACAGATTATATTAATGAAACCAAAGCAACTTTGAGCTTTAGCATTATGCTTTAGCAATATGTGTCAGGCATCACTCATTAGTCAAGTGTGAGCGATTACTGACTTTCAAATACTAAAGCAAAACACTCTCAATCTTCGATGCTGTTTCCCACGTAAGACTAGAGTAACACCACAGTTTAAGTTTAATCTACATTTTTAACATTTCCTCTACCACAACAAACGAAACCATAAAGGCAGCACTTGTTTGTACCAATTTTCAATTTCCATGGTGTGCATTCTCTCTCCATGGATAAATTTTTAAAAATTTAAAAGGGAGATAGAGATAGACAAGGGATTGAGGAGAGAGAAAAAGAGGGAGGGAGAGAGAGAGAGAGTCAATCTGCTGCTTCATTCTCCAAAAGTTGAATTTGGGAGCTAGGAACCTGACTTGAAGCCAACTCCTTGAGTTATTCTGTTGCTTCTTAGGGCTGCCAGAGTGGAAAGAGCCAGCCAGGTGCCAGAGCTGGTATCAAATCCTAATTCTTTTTGCACCAAATTTAACTTATCTTTCAGTTTCATTTTTCATGAACTTTTTAAGTTCCTTTAAAAATTCAATTTTTTCTGCTTTGTATTAACCAAGTAGATTCTCAGTTTGATAAGTTGTGTCCTAGAGATCACGGTATCATCAATGCTATTTATGCTCTAGTTTTTAGAGTTGATTCACAGACAAGGCAAATATGACACTTCCTGCTAGCTGACACAAACATTTTAGGCCACACATATAAATATAATGAGATACACAGACACGGATAGGAGAAGGGAAGAACTAGTGTCTATCTTTCTTAGCAGTCAGTGCAGTCTTAATTTGATGCCATGAATTCTTCAAAGCCATAGAAGTTACTGGAGTGGACACTTCACCTGCAAGCTCTGGGGTCCTACATGGGTACCATTTCATGTACCAGCTGCTCTACTTCCCATCTAGATCCCCACTAACGCACCTAAGAAAACAGTAGAGGATGGCCCAAGTACTTGGGCCCCTGCACCCATGTGGGAGACTCAGAAGAAACTCCTAACTCCTGGCTTTGGATTGGCTCAGCTCTGGCCGTTGCAGCCATTTGTGGAGTGAGCCAGTGGATAGAAGATCTTTCTATCTCTTCTCTGAAAATCTGCCTTTTAGATAAAAATAAATAAATCTTAAAAAAAAAAAAAGAAGTTACTGGAAAGGTGTTAAAAACACTAGGACCAGGTTTGAAGACTAGAATAAAAACATATAATGATAAATCAGAAAGGAGGAGAGAAGACAGGTTACCATGCTAGTTTTTTTTAACTTTCCATGCCTGAAGGTCAAAGGTATTGTTTAAGGAGAGTAAACCCTAAGGGAATTTAGGTAAAGTTGAAATGGTATCCACCAGAGGAGCTAAACACGATCCCTCTTAGTGATGGTTTGAGTAGGTGGAAAATGTGGACAAAAGAGCAATTGGTGTTCATCTTGGTACTCATGGGTGCTGGTCATGAGCAGGGATGGTGCAGAAACATCCCAACCAAACCACAGGAGCCGTGAATAAAGCGACAATTGCTCCCCCAAGCCTGGGTGCAGGGTGATTGGCCTTTCTGTGAATGCAGGCATCTTGGGAGGGATGACGTCACTGCATTCCTCTCTCCAATAGCTGTGGCTTCCAGCTGCCCCCAACCCCACCTCACTCTCCCCTCTCTGGCCAGGGAAATTTCTCTCATCCTGTCCATTACCTGTCAACACTACCAATATTCCCAATGTGCTGAGCAGTGCCCCTTGCCATATGGTGCATCCTTGTCTCCCCAACTTGTGCATACACAAGGGCGAAGGCTTAGTGAGGCTACAGCTTGCAACATCTGGAGTTTCCAGATCCTCCTTTTGTACAGGAAGGACTGGAGCAGTCAAATCAGTGTTGCCCACATTGCCCCCCTCTCACCCTGCCCCTAGAAGTGGGATGCTCCTGCAGCCCAGGTGGCAATGCTGAGAGTCTCAGTCTTGTTTGGAAAGCAGGTGCTGCAGCACTGAACAGGTGGGCCACCTTCCCCAGGGACCCCAGGGTGCAGGGCTGGGACCACAAAGGCATTTTCTTTTCTCTCCTGTGTGTCCCTGGAGGCCCCTGGTGATACACTGAGAAGTCACTGAAGTATCCCCAAGTAGAGGGGCCCCGAGGGATCAGAGGTCAGGGCCTGACCTGCCAGTCTTTGACACTTCTATTCTCTTCCCTCTGGAATCAGACCCCTTGGCAACAGCTGTGATTGCGTTCACCTTCAGGCACAGGTGAATCACGCACTCAATCCTCGTTCCAATGCTTCTCTCCTGTCCCACTCCCAGTGTGTGTGGCGGCTCTGTCAGCCTCGTGGTGCTCTGGGGAAGGGGACAGCCAAGTTCCTGGTTGCCCTCCAGGAGCCACACCTGAGTAGGGGACCCTCAGGAGGTCATAGTGCTGTCAGCAGGGCAGCCACCGGAGAATGGCCCCGGTCCCAGCCCCATCTGTGGGGCTCCCTGCCTCTACTCCCATGGAAGCCGTGGTCCAGAGTGGGCTGTGCACAGCACAGAGCCCCGGTTACAGCACTCTGGTTAAAGGGGGCCGTGGGAGGTTGTTCCTAGGGACACAGCCTAGCCTGGGCCAGCTGGCATGTCCAGGAATGAAAGTGACTGCCCCAAGCTGCTCCCAGGAGAGATACTAACCTCACTCACTCAGGCTTCTGTTCCCACCACCCACCCTGCCACCCCTGCCTTCCCAGGGTCCCCAGAAAGCACTGCCACTAGCCTACCACCCTCTGCCAGAACCAGGATGGTCACTGGTCACTCAACACACCCCTTAGCTGACTGCCAATGGACAACTGCAAGACAGCCTCTGTTAGGACACGAACATCAAGCTGGGACCCAGGACTGTGAGGATCACTGAACACACACAGCTCCTCCAACTCCTCACTTCTCCTTCACAGGGCAGCTGTGATGTGCCAGGCCTCAGGGATTGTTCTAACTGGTGGGTTGCCTGGCCTGCACGGAACTAGGGTGACTTTGTTGCCATTTTTGTTGGCTCCCACTTGGGCCATGTTGAGTCGGCCCAGGGCTTCACTGATCCAGGTCTACACCGCAGGAAAACAAAGAGTGTCCTCCGCTGGGGGCCTCGACTCCAGGAGTTTCTCATTGCAGGTGAATAGGGCAAGGAGACTGATGGGGGTTAGGCAGCAAGGGGGCGTGGGGACATGAGAACCCACCCTCTGCGCTCACTTTGGCTGAAAGGCTGGCAGGAGAGCAGGGCGGGATGCCTCTCACTCCTGTCTGGCAGTGCACAGAAGTCTCTGGCCGGGAAACTAGCCCCCCGTTCTCTGCCTGGGCACTGCTTCCAGAAGACACAGGAGCCACCAGCCCAAAGGCTACTACCTGCAGGTGCCCTGTGGCTGTCCTGGATGCTGCTTGCCCTGGGTCTGAGCCAGGCCCTCAGTCTGCACACCCCAGGTCCTGGGGTGCCATCCACCTCCCCGCCCCCCCGCTTGTTTCTCTTCCTGGTGAGTCATCTCCTCCTTCCTGGGCCCCATGTCTTCTCCATTTCTCTGTGGTGGGAAAGGAAGTAGCTGACTGTCCTTGGGGTTTGGTTGAGGGTCATCACGTTCTTTTTTTTTGCCAATAACAAGGGATATTCCTGGGCCCTCCTTGGGGAGAAGGGGCCTGGCCCTAACACAAGTTGGACTCTCCTTGGGGAGAGACCAAGCAGCCTTCCATTAGATGCATGTTGGAGGGGCCTCGGCACCTCTTCACTGTGGCCTGGCCAGACATCCTTCTGCTGCCATCTCAATGTGACTCCACAGGGCCCCCTGGAAGTTGTAGGGGGCAACCCCAGTGCACCAGATGCCCCCCTTCTCACCTCTTCCTGGCAGCTGACGGCTGTGGTGAGCACTGTGTGATACTGTTGTTCCTTTGTGGGTGTATGGGAGATCGCCCCTGGATGTCTGCCTGCCTAGCCCATATGGGAGACCATAGGCATGAGGCACACTGTGCCCTTGGCTAACAGACCCCAACATGGCCTGTTCACTGGGCATGCAACAAGAGCGATGGGCTGCACCCCAGTCTCTCTTCCCTACTCTGCTATGACTTCCTTTATAAACAACTCTAGGAAGTCAAATGTTACATTCATCCTGCTTTTCAGCAGGTAACAAGTCTGCCCTGAGATATAATTTCCTGTGCTTCCTGACCTTTAACTTCATTGAAGGGTCCAGAGAGATAGACATATCTGCTAGCCAGTCGCAATGTTGTTGTTGGCTGAAAGTATTGTGGGACCACCCTTTTGCTTGCCCCCTTCTCCTATATAAGCTTATGACTTCTCTCAAATGGACCAGTTTGTCTTCAGTGTTTCTGCTGCAGAAGAACACTGTCACCTCACCTCTCGGTGATCTCGGTGGCTACTGGACAAAAGACCCCCAAGATGGGTGAAACCTAGGGTCAACTGGCCTTGGAATTTTAGAGTTTTATTTATTTATTTAATTTTTTGAAAGGAATGGATAGAGAGAGATCTATCCATTAATTCACTGCCCCCCCCGCAAATTGTCACAACAGCCGGGGCTGTGCCAGGCTAAAGCCTAGAGCCTGGAACTCCATCTGCGTCTCCTTTACGAGGCTGGCAGGAGCCCTGGCACTCCAGCCCTCGTTTGCTGCCTCTTAGGGTATACAGCAGTGCGAAGCTGGGACTCAGACTTTGGGTCTCGATCTGATAAGGAATGTGGGCATCCAAGCAGTTGCCTAAACCATTGCTGCCACAGTGCTGACCCTTGGGTTTTGCTTAGCAGTGAGAAAAGGGCCTAATTTTATTTTTTCTAAATTTATGTTGACCTGGTCATGCCAATACCCTTAGTAACAATCCTCATCTATTAAGTGATGACTGGATAAGAAAACATGGTATATATACACCATGGGAATGCTACTCAGCTATTAGAAGAATGAAGTCCTGTCTTTTTCTTTTGCAACAAGATGGAAGCAACTGGAATCCACTATGTTTAGTGAAATAAGCCTGGCTCAAAAAGACAAATATTGTGTATTGTCTCTGCTATGTGGTAGCTAATATAGCAGACAGAAAATGTGTGAGAATGTAGAGGTCACTTCCTGGTAGGATTGTCATTTTTAGCTCTTACTGTATTTTAAATTATTTCTTTTTATTTGAATGATAGATTTACAGAGAAAAGGTGAGCGAGGAAGACCTTCCATCCACTAGTTCACTTCCCAAGTGGCCACAATGGCCAGAACTGAGCTGATTTGAAGGCAGGAGTTTCTTCCACGTCTCGCACAGAAGTGTAGGGGCCTAAGGCCTTGCTTAGCTCTTATTTATATTCCATTGGAACTATGATTTTCATACTTCTCACTTGTTGAATATCATGATTAGTGGTGAATTAAGCCTGTGAATGAAGAGTGGATTAAAATTATGTCTGCATGAAGTTGATGAAGAGAGGAGGCAGGAGCAGGGGAGCGAGGGAACTGGGGTCATGTCCTTGGGACTGTAACCGTGCAGCCCACAAAATCTGTTCTCTTTATATTCATAAAGCAAGTAAAATGGGAAAACCAGACCCTCTTTCCCCATCGATGTGAGACTTGCCCTTAGTGCCTACCAAATTTGCATATGTCATTGAGGCTATTTCTGCGTTTTCTATTCTCTGTCATTCTCAGGGTGACACATTTTCCAAGATAGATTTAGAGGAAATCTTAGTATCTGATAAACCTGGGCCTCCCTTCCTGCTCTGTTTGCTTCTTTCATTTTTTTTAAGTAGTAAGCATGCTAACCACATTTAATGAAAAGCAGTTATGGGGAGAATAGTTATCTTCCTCTCCAAGAAACTTTTTGCTGTGGAGAAGAGCCCTAAACATCTATAATGTAAACGTAATGGAATAATGAGCAGCCATCTGCCCATCCTCCAACTTCTACCTTGATTAATAGTTCACCATTTTTGCTTTCTTTGTATTCCCCCCATTAATGCTTTTCATTTTTAAAATATTTATTTTATTGTTTTATTGGAAAGTCAGATATATAGAGAGGAGGAGAGACAGACAGGGAGATCTTCCATCTGATGATTCATTCCCCAAGTGGCCACAATGGCCAGAGCTGAGCCAATCTGAAGCCAGGAGCCAGGAGCCTCTTCTGAATCTCCCACATAGGTGCAGGATCCCAAGGCTTTGGGCCATCCTCTACTGCTTTTCCCAAGCCACAAGCAGGGAGCTGAATGGGAAGCGGGGCTACTGGGATTAGAACCTGTGTCCATATGGGATATCGGAGCGTGCAAGGCCAAGACTTTAGCTGCTAGGCTACCAAGCCAGGCCCTTATGTTTTTTTTTTTTTAATTTAGCATTTGATGCAGATTGCAATGTACACAGGGCAAATGCAGTGGCTCAACTGGCTATTCCTTGGCCTTGAGAGTGCCAGCATCGCATATGAGCACCAGTTCATGTCCTGGTTGTTCCACTTCCCATCCAGTTCCCTGTTTATGACCTGGGAAAGCAGTAGAGGATGATCCAAAGCCTTGGCACCCTGCACCCACATGTGAGACCTGGAAGAAGCTCCTGGCTCTGGATTGGCTCAGCTGTGGCCATTGCAGCCATTTAGGGAGTGAACCAGCAGATGGAAGATCTTTCTGTTTCTCCTTCTCTACATACATCTGCCTTTCCCTTAAAAATAGAAAAAAAATTAAGAAGTAATAAATATTTTTTTAAAGAAAATAAATGCATAAGTATTATTTGTACAAATTCTACCTCTGTGACCCACATTCCTATAAAGATACTAAATGGTTTTTTCTTCACCTTTTATTTATACTTTAAAGGAAGTTACTGTTTCAATTTTTTTTAACCAAAGATATTTTTTTTAAAGAGTCATGTGATTTATTTGAAAGACAGAGTGACACAGAGTCATCTTCCATCCACAGGTTCACTCCCCAAACACCATAACAGATGCAGCTAGGTGAGGCTGAAGCCAGGAGCCTGGAATCCCACCCAGGATCTTTCATATGGTTGGCAGGGACTGGAGCACATGGGCCATCCTCTGCTGCCTTCCCAGGGGCATTAGCAGGAAGCTGGATCAGAAGTGGCGCAGCTGGGACTGCAGATGGTATCTGTGCTGCAACTCTGGCCCCTTCGCAAAAGACTTCATCTTCTTGGAATGTTCATAGATGTGGTGTCCCAGCATGCGTTATTTTCTGTGTAGTGCTTGCCACTCAAGCAGGCTTGTGAGATGCGTCCATGCTAGAGAGAGCACTGACATGTGTTCTTTTGACTACTGAGTTGAATATACCTGATTTGTTCATACAGCAGGCACTGACGGATACCTGAGCTGCTACTGGTCATCACTTCTGGGAATACAGCTGCTGGGGTATGCTCATGCCACGTGTGTGTGTGTGTGCTGTGATTCCACTTGGGAGGACACACACACACACTCACTTGCTGAGAAACTGCTCAAGTGTTGATAAAGGCAGCTCTGTCATTGTACATTTCTACAGTGACGTCTGATGTCCCAGGCACTCCTCAACTTCACCATCATTTAATGTTGATCATCTTTTACACGTCCAGCTTTTGGAAGAGGGTGTGCTGAGATGTCTCCTCCAGGACCCAGCTTAGGGCTTAGTCCTGGCAAATCACTCCACTGATGGAAGTGGTTAGAGTGGTAGCCTAGGGTTCTTGTTTCCCAACTGTTCATTTATTTACTGTCACCTTCTGTGAAGTCAATGGCAGAGAGAGAGAGAGAGAGAGAGAGAGAAAGAGAGAGAGAGAGAGAGAGAGAGAGAGAGAGAAAGAGAGAGAGAGAGAGAGCTATTCCTTAAGAGCTTTAACATTCTAACATCCAGGTCTGAGCCTAAGAATCTAAAAATTCAGTGGTGTAAATTTCAGTCCAGATCGAGTTCCAGCTTAGCTAAGCAGTCAGAATTCCCTCTCATGTATCCTTTGGTTCCATTCAAGTCTTCAACTGCTGGCATGTGGCCCGTGTCCACTAGGGAGGGCCATCTTGGCAGCTGATCAAAGTATTTTTCCTAGGAAGAGGCTGTCCCCACATGAGGGCCAGCAGAGGCAGGATTCTTGGACTGTTGAATTCCATTGTAGTGAGGGGGGGGGCAGTGTTACTGCACATGAGTGTTAAGTAGGGAAGGAGAGATTAAAGGGTGGGTGTAGGAGAAGCCCAGGGAAAGAGAAAGCCTGGGAGACATTTACAGTAGAATGTGTGTAGTGTGGGAGGAGACCTCTCCCTCATCCTTCCCTGTGAAATTGTGAATGGTGATTACCACATACTGGCTGCCCACTGGGAGCCTAGGGTGAGAGCAGATTAGACACAGGGACATTCCTTAGAGGCAAGCAGAGAGCTAAACATGACAGGCCAGGACTCCACATACCTGAGACTGCCTGCAGGCGATGTGGGACATCTTCCTGGGAGAGAGGCATAACAAGTGCCACTGGAGGACACATGTGTACCCTGGCAGTGACCCATGTGGTCAGGGCCATGTCAGTGCCTGTGTCTGTCCTTGGTTGTCTGGCCTTCTGTTCACCACAGCACACAACCTGGTCATCCTCCCACCATCTCACGCCATAATGGCATGCATGATAGCACAATGGGAACTGGAAAGGGACTAACCACGGATTCCGATTTGTAGCTTGGAAAACAGTTGGAGCTTTTCAGGCTACTGTATGCACCTCTTGTTTCTCTCCAGCATCCTGCCGTGCTGTGCCTTGCAAGCGACCCTCCCCTTCCCTTCTCCCAGACAGGTGCAGCGAGCAATGGGGATCCAGAGGGAATGTTGGCACCAGTGATCCATGCTGGAGAACGGGAATAACACCAGCCCAGGCAATTGACCCTGATCTCAGGCTGGTCAGAGCTCCTATTTTGGCTGCTGGCTATTGCCAAATTTGTCTGGTGAATATTGAGGTCATTTTCATCTCTCAGCCCTCAGTCATTCTTCCGATGGTGTTGCCTGGTATTCATAGTTCCAGTCAGTTTTGTGAGAGTCAGGCAGATGAGGAGCTAATGGGAGTATGAAGGATTGTGCCAACTCTTGTCCTTGCTCACACCCCGGCAGTGACAGTGTATGAGTTCGGAAGTGCTAGCTGGCCCTGGTGTGGATGATGTGACGGACATGATGGGGAATGCCTCAACCTGACATAACCAAGGGAATAAAAATGTGGATATAGTTCAGAGATCTGAATTGTGTTGTTTGCATTTAATGTTACTCCATAGTGACCACCTGACCCACAAGACTCTGGATTGGCGACTTGGGCTTGTTTGGGGGAGGGTGGAAGAAAGAATTCAAGTGGGGAGCTCAGAGCTTGCTGGGCAGGCGATGTTGAGGCATACAGTACAGAAAGAAGCATCTCTGGTGAGTGCAACTACTGGCCTGCCTTTATCAGAGACCAGGCGCCATGCACCAGTGGTCACATGACAGAGGGGAGTGAGTGGCAGCCACAGACGTCACCTCTGCCACTGGGCAGTACTTTCCCTTTTTGTCCTTGGGGCCCCACCCAGCACCAGTGGACCGCTGAGCATCCAACCTCAAGGGACTAGTAGCACCCAAGTCACTCCGCACTGGGCTCACAAGGCCACGCTGTTGGCTGGGGTTGAGCAGAGTCAGGCATCTGCCGACTCCCCACTTCTGCTTTCTCCAGGAAACAAGCAGCGGGCCCCGGAGCAAGTGATTCATAGTGAAACGGCGTTGCTGAAGGCGAACTATGCCACTGCCAGCCCGCTCCGCCTCCCTGGAGCCCCGGGGGCCACCAAGTGCAGCCTGGGATGAGGGTGTCCATGCCATCTGACCTCGGCGGGATCTGACTGCCACCTGGCCAGGTAGGCTTGCTGCTCTCAGGCGAGCTGGGCCATGCAGGGGTGGGAGTGGAGGGGCTCTTGTGTCAGCGTGAGGCCTACCAGCTCTGGCATCCTGGAAACTGATGAGCAAGGGAGCTCGTGTGAGCCCCAGGGCCTGGTCCCTCTCTGTGGATGTGATACAGGAGGTGAGCTGAGCAGCCAGAAAGTGTGTGCCATGTCAGTGGCCTCTGATGAAGCCGTGTAGCCGTTACTGTTGACCTGCACCATGCTGGGCTCCGGCACTGCTCCTTCTCTGATCACTGGTCAAGGCCTTGCATGGAGTTCCACTGAGAAAGGTGATGCAGAAGCCTCTGCCAGGGATGGATGCTGGTCAGAGAGGTCACTGACCGTGAGGGTCCTCCCTCCAGCAGATCCCTCCCCCCTTGCCGACCTGGGCAGTCCTCCAAGAGTGCAGAATGGTGGCAGGGTTGGGAGGACACATCAGGCTGACTGGTGGGACAGCTGGGCCTGCCCCTTCGCTGGCGTCACTCAGCTGGGGAGTCTGTTAAGTAGGCGTCTCCTGGGCTCCACTTCCCTTCTCGGAATCCTCACTTCAGCTTCCAGACGTGGAGACTGAGTAGCTGGGCCTACCTGGCTCACTGAGGAGGTGCTTGCCTCTTCTCCCCTCAATCCCTATGGAGCCTTCTAGCATGCCCAAGCAATGCTTTGTCCTAATCTGTTGAAGTGCCTGGAAGAACTGATGTGATAACTATGGGTTCACATTTATTCTGCCTCTGTGTGTGTGTGTGTGTGTGTGTGTGTGTGTGTGTTGATGGGGAGGGGGTATATTGTTGTATTGTTTTGATTTTATTAGGATTCTTTGTGAGGTAGTGGGTTTGAGCTACTTTGTAGATATTCAGCTTGAGGTCACTTCCCAGCCAGGCACTGGCTGGATGAGGCCTTAGGGGTCATTGGAGTGGGGTCCTTGGGGCGCAGGACCATGGGCTGAAGTGGGCTGGGAGGCCAGAGAAGGCTTCTGTCTTTTGAGAAGAGGTCTAAGGGAGGGAAGGCGTGAGCGTTTCTGTGGGTGTCTGAGGAGGGTACGTGGGTGGGGTGGGGGATGCTGGTGTGGCCATCTTGAGTGAAGGACATGGTTGGGGAAAGGTCAGGGTGTGCTTCTCTGTCTGCTTATGCTTGAGGATGAGGGCTGTGCTTCTGGGGACTTGGACATCCAGTGTGCCAGACAGAAAGAGCCACAAGACCATAAATCCGCGTGGTCACACCTTCACTCTGCTTTTGAACATCGTTCTCGTCTCCCGAGCCCTTAGCACTCCTGTCCACCAGTCTCCTACAGAGGCAGCTCCTGTTGCAGTAGAGGTTTGTTTCTGATTTCACCCTGAGTCTCTAAACTGCTGAATATGGGCTGCTGAGTCTTCCGTATTTGTAACCTCCACAAATAAGGAATTAAATACTCTTAACAACTTAGTGGCTTAAAAGCTTCTTTAATGGTTGCAGGTGTCTCTGATGGACCGTTGTCTGTTGTATGATATTCTGCTCCGCATTCAGTGTATTTTCCTGAGCTACTATTGATTGGAATGGGAGTTGTTTCTAGTTTTTCCCATCAAAAGAAGGGTTGATAGAACTATTTTTCTAAAAGAATTATTTTTTTTTTAAATTTTTGGAGAGAGAGAGAGAGAGTATCTTCCAATCACTGGCTCAGCCCTGAAGCTAGTAACCAAGCACTTCATCCAGGTATCTCATGTGGGTGGCAGGTATCCAAGCATTTGGCCCATCTTCTATCTCTTCCCTGGGCACATCAGCAGGGAGCTGAATCGGAAGTAGAGCAACCAGGACATGAACTGGTGCTCATATGGGCTGTTGCTGGTGGTAGCTTTACCTGCTGTATCACAATATAAGCTTTGGAACTATTCTTGTACAATAGATACTCATCGTCTGTATTTACATTGTCTATACATTACATGGTCAACTGCAATCTGAAAATATTATATAGAAGATTCCAGAAATATAAGATTCAAACTTATAAAAATTGGTTCCGTTACAGTGCATCATTTTCATGGTTCTGTTGTGTTATTAATGTTGCCACACTTCTTCCTGTGCCTAATTTATAAAAGTTTGTTATGGGTGTGTAGATAGAAGGTTACTTATGGAGTGTGTCTGCTTCAGTAGGCTCAGGTTCCTCTGGGGTTCTCGGAACATATTCCCTGAAGACAAGTCAGTACAGATGTGCTGTACTGGGTGAGGATTCCTCTAGAGAATAGGTTCTAGACACAGGACAGGTGGGTCACAAGGAATACGCATGTTTAGGCTTGCTGGATCATACTCGTTGCTTTCAAAATGGATGCTTCCCTTGACTAACTTAGCCGTGTGTCAAGCTTTCCCTAACACTGTGTCAGATGGTTTATTTTTTTGCCAGTTGAGTGGAAATGAAAAGCACCCACTTGTGTTTCAGAGTTGTAGTTCCCAAATTCAGGTTGGGAGTTTCTTAGTGTCTCCTGGATCCCCTTTGCTGTTTCTATCTTTTGCCCACTTCTCTGTAGGGAGTTCTTTCCTTTCTGATACTGATCTGCCCCTGTTCCCTACCTAATCTGGTTGTCCATCTTTCCCCGATGTTTACTGCAAATAGCTTCCACCGGTTTGGTCTAATAGCTTCTATTAATGACTGAACAAATTAGTTTAACTTCTCTGTCCACGTCTGTATGCATTATCGAAGAAATGTGCCTTCTCTATAAGGTCATGTGTTATTCTTTCATATTTTGTAAAGTGGTGAAAATTTTGCTTCTCATCTGTAAGATCTGAGTCTGCCGGGAGGTGGTTTTTCTGTATGGTATGAAGTACCAGGTGATAGTTTTCTTGCCTGGATAGTGAAAACTCAGTCTCACTATTAAAGAGCACTCTTTAGCCACTGAGCTATACTAGCTCCGTGATGTAGATCTGTGGCTTGCCTCCTCATTAATCTAAATCTTATTTAAAGTGTTTAAAATGTTACACGTCTCTTCCTAAGCAGGGGCATTTTTGCTAAGATTTATTCCTAAATGTTTGTACTTTGTATTATCACTAAAATGTGTGTGTGTGTTTATGTTTTAGTTCTGCTAATATGTGCTGAATTTTGGGAAGATTCATTATGATTTCCTGATTGGAATAGATTGCGGAAGAACAAGAGAAAAAAAAATCAACAAAATCAGTCATGAGGCTTTGGAAGTAGTCCAGGGTGGAGGTGGTGGTGGTGGTTTGCTTCGGAATGACAACGGTGCAGCAGACCAAGCTGCCGCCCACAACGTAGGCATCTCCCACTGCAGTACCAGTTTGAGTCCTGGCTGCTCTGCCTGTGGCTCCCTGTTAATGCATCCTGGAGGTAACAGGCTACGGCCCAAGTACTTGAATCCCTGCCACCTATGTGGGACATCAGGATGGAGTTCCTGGCTCCTGGCTTCCACCTGTGTGTTGTTCCTGGCCCAGACCTGTGTGTTGAAACCATATGAGTGAATCAGTGGATGGAAGATCTTTTGAAAAATGATAGTAGCAGTGATAATAAGAGCTGGTCAAGTGCTCAAATACTAGATTTGTGTTTTTGAGAGTGGGCCTTGACTATGATTTCAGGGTAGGGAGCATTACAGATGGCTCCAGAGTGTAGGAAGATTGCAATCAACTTTCACTAAGCTAGCACCAAGGGCTGCAGGTGCAGATCTGGCAGGTGCTGGTTGTCCAGGAATACAGATTTGCACACATGAAAGTGGTCAAGTTTCTAGACAGTAAGTAGAGACACAGTCTTGGAATCCTCCCAGCTCCACGGTTGCGACCTTCATGGTAGAAAAGCAAGTTTAGACGACTGGGATGCTGGGAAAGGGATTTTTTTTTCTCAGAGTTCGCCCGAAAGCACTGAAGTCTGTCGCCTGTTTTATGAACAGCTTTCACTGGCTCTCTCTCCTCCCCATGCAGCACACCGGTAAAACACACCAGAAAGAGGAATGACGTCTTCAGGCAGCATTCCCAAACCCTGCCCTGGCTGACGGTCTTCCTTGAAGCTACCTCACATGTCAGTCTCAGACATCTAGACTGAGGCTGTGTGATACCGAAGCCGCTGAAAATGTGGCCAGCGTGAAGCCAGATGCAGTGTAAGAGGCAAAACCATGCACCAGACTTCCATGATGTTACGAAAAAAGGCCTAGCATGTCTCATGGAAAGTTAAGAAGAGATTTCATATTGGAATCATTTCATATTGGTTCCAGGCTGCGCCGAGGAGAATAAATGCCCTGGGTGCTCACGTTCCTCATGTACAATGGTGAATTTTTTGCATCAACCCTACACACATCTCCCCTTGCACTTACATCACCTCTAGATTACTTGCTGCATTATAAGTGCTATGTAAACTTTTTAGGCAATAATGACAAGTGTGGGGGAAATGTAGATTTTCCCCAGATAGTTTCAACTCGTAGTTGGTTGCATCTATGGGTTGGGAGCCTATGGATATAGGAAGATGAGTGGCACTACATTGAGTTTTATTTAAAGACTAATGTTGGCCTAGTTACTTTTACTTTTGTAATGTGGCTAATTCAGACACGCACCTGTGGCTTGAACTTGCGGCTGGCTTTATTTTTCTGTTGGCAACACCCACAGAGAAGTGATTTTTTTTTGTTCTGGGGCCAGAGGCTTTTTTTTTTTTTTTTCTGGGAAACAAGCTTCAAAGGATGGGAAGTGAGGGAAGTGAAAAACTACTGGCCTCATATAACTCCAAGGAGAAAGCAAGTGTGAGGGCAGAATGACCAGGCCCTCGATGGGACACTTGTGTTTGCAATCACATTTTAGCCTCATGTTGTGATCAATCCCATTATTCCCATTTCACAGACATGAGAATAGAGGCTTAGAGAGACAAAGTCCTCTGCCCTTAAGACGACAGGTTTGGATGTGAACCTAGCTCCTGGTTCCATTGAGCTTTTTAGAATTTGCATTCTTATTGTTGTGGTTTTAAAGATTTATTTTTATTTTTGTTTGAAAAGCAGAGTTACAGAAAGGAGAAGCAGAGAGCTCTTCCATCCACTGGCTCATTCTCCAAATGGCCACATGGTCGAGGCTAGGCCCATCCACAGGCAGGTGTTTCTTCTGGGTCTTCCATGCCATAAACAGGGAGCTGGTTAGAAAGTAAGGTAGGCAGGACTGAAACCAGTGTATATAGAGGATATTGATGCCATAGGTACAGGCATAGCCTATTACACCATGGTGCTGGCTCCTATTCTATTATTATTACTTTTAAAAATGTTTAATTATTGTTTTGAAAGGCAGAGCTGGAGAGAGAGGGAGAAACGCATATTCTACCTGTTAGTTCATTCCCCAAAGAGCTGCAAGGGCTGATCTGAAGCCAGAAACTTCCTCTGAGTCTCCCACATCAGTGCTAAGGTTCAAGCACTTAGCCACCCTCTGCTGCTTTCCCAGCCTTTAGCTGGGAGATGGATGGGAAGCGGAACAGCCCGGTTTTCAACTGTCACCGATATGGGACATGTGTGTCTCATGCAGCTGCTTCACTGACTGTACCGCAGTACCAACCCTGGGTTTATCATAATTTTTTTTTTTTAAAGATTTTTTTTTTTTTTATTGGAAAGGCGGATATACATAGAGGAGGAGAGACAGAGAGGAAGATCTTCCATCCGATGATTCACTCCCCAAGTGAGCCGTAACGGGCCGATACGGGCCGATACGGGCCGATCCGAAGCCAGGAACCTGAAACCTCTTCCAGGTCTCCCACGAGGGTACAGGAACCCAAACCTTTGGGCCGTCCTCGACTGCTTTCCCAGGCCACAAGCAGGGAGCTGGATGGGAAGTGGAACTGCCGGGATTAGAACCAGCGCCCATATGGGATCCCGGTGTGTTCAGGGCGAGGAGTTTAGCCGCTAGGCCACGCCGCCGGGCCCTATTTTTTAAAGATTATTTGTTTGAAAAGTAGAGTTACAGAGAGAGACAGAGAGAAATTTCCCTCCTGTTGGTTTACTCTCCAAATGGCCACAATGGCCAGGGCTGGGCTAGGCGGAAGCCTGGAGTTTGCAATTCTGTCTGGGTCTCCCTTGTGGGTGGCAGGGTCACTGGAACTTGAGTCATCTTCTGCTGCTTGCCCAAGTGCATTTAGCAAAGATGTCGATGGGAAGTGGAGCGGACAGGACTCGAACTGATGCTCATATGAGATGCTGACATCACAGTGATGGCTTAACCCGCTGCACAAGGCTGATCCCTCCACTGGGTTCTAAAGCAGGTGCACTCTGAATGAGCTCAGCCCTGGAAAGGTTGCAGAAGCAGCACTCGGGTGCGTTGCATGCAGCCTTGGGCAGAAGTGTGCCAACTGCTCTTTGGCCAAATGTCAAGTCCCTCTTCTGGGAAGCGCCCAAGAAACAGCTGCCGCCTGGGCAGAGGTCCTCTCTGCAACACCCCTTCACAGCAGGGGAGACACAAAGTACCCAGGGCCCTGGAGAGAAGGGGTCACCTACAGGAGTCGCACCAAGCACATGTTTGTGGTCATCACCTCTGCCAGGTTAACAGAGAGCACAGCATATCATATCACATATGTTTATCACATCATGACCTGTAGTGGAGGCAGGCAAATTTCTGCAGACAATACGCAGGAATGAACAAGAGAAATCCTTTTGTGAACTTTGTGCTTTCAGTATGAATAATGTTGCCCAGAGAATACCTGATGCATCAATGAAGAAATAATAATTAAATTAAAATTAAATCGAAAGTTTAAAAAGTTGATTCAGAAACACTTCAATATCAACTTTAAATATATAAAGTTGATCTATTTCTAGCCTAGTAGGTAAAACCCTGTCTGTAGCACTGGCGCCTGAGTCCCAGCTACTCTACTGTTCCAGCTCCCTGCTAATACACCAGGGAAAGCAACAGAGGAGCGCAAATGCTTGGTTCCCTGCACTCCTATGGGCCACCTGCAAGTCTCCTGGCTTTGGACTCTCCCAGCTCTTGGTTTTGGCTATTTGGGGAATGGACCAGTGGATGGAAAATTTTTTTTCTTGCTTTCTGTTTGTCTTTCTCGCTCTTACGCTAACTCTGCCTTTCAAATAAATATAATGCATATTTAAAAAGATTAAGAAATCGCTTAAGGTGAGTAAAGACAGCGGCACGGTAAGAAACTGCCTGAGGCCAGTGGAAACACAAGTAAAGTATGTGTGTGTGTGGGGGGTGATTTGGGTGGTTGTGCTTTTCCTGGCTTGGCTAAGGCTGGACCCGACTGGCAAAGGAGACAGTGGCCCCAGGTGCCAAGGGTAGTAGGGAGGTCACTCGTGTCACACAGGCAAGGCCCAAGGCCCCAGTAGCTGGGTATCCCCCCCCCACCTCCGAAAGTCTTTGAATATGTGGAAGGTGCGAGCCGCAGGGGTGGGCTGCTTGGCCTGTGCAGGTGCAGGTGGCTTGGTGCATGCTCAGCGGCCACTGTGTGGACCTGGGTCACGGGGGCAGCGTCTGAGGATTGCGGAGGGCAAGGGCAGGGCTGGGGGATGAAGAGTGAGCGAATGTCCTGCACTGAGAGTGGGTGGAGCTGACAGAGCACGGCTCTTGGTGCTGCCTTTCAGTCTTTCTCACACCTGCTGGCCTCATGGCTTGTGCTGGGTTGCACTTGCCCAAGGTCTTGTAGAGGGCGCTTGGCTCCGCCTTGGAGCTGAGGGGAGAGAGGGGCATACCACCCTCCCCAGCCCCCACAATCACCCCTGGAAATAACTTCTTCCATGGCACATTTTGGGGTACCTGAATCCTCTCATATATAATGTGATGTGTCTGCTGCCTCACATCGTAATGATAATGATTTGTAACTGATAGGAAATACAGAAACAAGAAAGGGAAAATAGGAGAATAGTGGCTATGGTAGCCTCTTATGCCATGGTGTTGGCCCCTATTCTAGTAACGTTACTTTTAAAAAAATACGTATTTGTTTGAAAGGCAGAGCTAGAAAGAGAGGGAGGGAGGGAAAAATAGATCTCTTATCTGCTGGTTCATCCTAGGTGCTGTGGATGATGAAGGCATTGGGACCCACTCGGTGTAGCCTTTACTTGAGGTCCTGGCACTCCCAGGCTTCCCTTTGGTCGAGGAAAGCTTCCTGCAGCCCTGCTGAGATCTGAAAGCCTAGGCTGTACCACAGCTCCAGGAGTGGCTGTGTTTAGGGCACAGGAGGGCCTGGGCATGGCCCAGGTGGCCTCCAGGGAGGGTCAAGGTGGTGTCTGGTGCCCAGGCATCAGCCCTGAGCTGTGTGGTGAGAGGCAAGAGGAGGGTGAACGTAGACGTTTCTGTGTGGAAATGAGGCAAGGGATGTGGTTGGGTTGCATCATCGGGGCTATGTGTTTGGGGATGAACGTGAAGAGATGTGGAGATCCTTAGAGAAAGTCAGCTGTTGGGAGAGTCAAGGGGAGGCAGGGAGTGCGGAGGAAGCAGGATGCCGAAGACGCTGGCCCACTTGGGGCTGCCAGGAGACAGCCTGGAGTCAGCAGGCAAGGGAAACCCTATGTTACCTTCCTCGTGTTCTGTTTTGTCTTTGGTGTCATCATCCCTTCTCCTGGGCAGATGTGGGTCAAATCTGCATTTAGAAAATTCTGGCACGTTGGGTTCACCAACCTGTGGGAGACTCATGCCAGCCAAAGCAATTTTTGACTCACAGAGGAGTGAGGGGGGGGTTGCAGCACAGAGTTCCCCTGGCCACCCCCATCCATGGGGAATGTGTACTCCCAACCCTGCCAGTCACAGGCAAGGAAACTGAGTCACCAAGTGCCCATAAGCACTTGCTCCTCTCTCGTCACTGCAGGGCCCGAGTGTTCCTTCTGTTCATTCATCTAAAATCTGAGGTTTGGAGCCTGGATCTGCTCCACCCCTGGCATCCCTTTTAGGAATACTGTCGCCCAGTCACTCCCTGGCCTTGCCATGTTGTTGTGCAGCCCAGTGAGAGCTGTCCTGTTTCAAAGCGCTGTGCATAACAGGTGCGTGTTCTCTTCATGTTAGAATTGAACGTCGTTGGCCAAACAGGGTGATGGTGCAAACAAACCAAGCCCTACTGGGCAGGGGTGACAGTCTTTCTGGACTTAGCAGGTGCCCCCCCACCCCCCGCAAGGAAGGGAGGCTGTCGCTCCCAAGGTCCTCTGTGGTTTCACTGCTTGGGCTGATGGCAGGTTCAGCTCCGCGTGGGCCTGCTTTCCTGTCTGTCCCTTCCCTCATAGCTGTGTGAACTCTTGCCCGGGTCACTTCAGTCTCCTTGTGTCCCTGTCCTGCTCCTCCCTGCCCCCCACCCCTCAGCTGGAGGTGGTAGCTGCGCCCTGGGAGGTACTGTCTGTCAGCACTGTCCCCCTCTGCTGAGAGCCTCCTGGTGACCAGCCTGGACTGCTCCGTAGGACAAGGTCCATGCCCACCTGCCTGGCATCCTGGAGCCTCTCACCACATCACAGGCACCCTGGCTCCATTCTTGCTCTCTGTGCTCTGGCTCCTCCTCAAGACCTTAAACTGTATCCACATATATGCCTCTTGCTGCAAGTGCTCACCCAGATCCCTCAGTGCCTCCCCTGGGGAACCATCTGTTTGAAGAATTTCTCTCGATCTCCTGCAGATGGGGCCAGGAGCCTCCCGTGAGCCTTGGTGTCCAGGATGTGGACGGGGTAGAGGGGGTGCTCGGCTCCTTCTAATCTAACCATCCATCCACAGCTGCAGACAGCACACCAAGCTTTAGCCCTAATGCCTTAGCCTGGAGTGGGAGTGCCTGAGGCTGGGCCTGTGGTTGTCACTCAAGGGCTTGATGAACAACCTTGGCCTTGAGGCTGCTGGGGACTGGCTTTTCTCTGGTGGCCATGGTGAGCCAGGGCAGAAGGCTGAGACCTGGCTCAGACTTCTAAGGGCCAGAGCTCAGTGACAGCTGGCCGCGTCCAGCCAGGAAAGCCTTGTTGAGCTATAAGCCACCAGTTTCTGGCTGGGACCTGAGCACCTCTTCCCACTAGATGGGTGGAGGAGGGGGCTCTGCAGCACCTGCCTTGGATCTGGGCTCTAATGTATATTAGTTGCTGAATCACAGACAAGTGGTTTATTCTCTCAGAGCCTCACTCTGCCCATCTGTATAATGAGACTAATACACACCCATTTTGCAGATTTTTCTATATTGTATTAATTTTTTAGCTCTGTTAGTACATTTTCATCCTTCTATAAGCATTCTTTCTTAAGTTTCCAGAAAAATCAAGTTGGTCATTGGTTCCCATGTTGGTGAGGTCCATGGTTAAGGCTCTTGCTGCAGGCGCCGTGTTCAGCTCATGTCTTGACAGCTGCACTGTGAGAGTCAGGCCTGGGGAACTGCTCCCTGACTGTCCTGGGCAATGTGGAAGTTGGTACACATACCGAAATACAAAACCAGTCCCTTCCGCTGCACACCAGGAGGAGTTCCCGTATTCTGTTGTTGCTGCAAAAAGCCACTGAGGTGTGTGCTGGCCAAGGGCACGGCCTGGTTTGGGGTCAGAAGAAGGAAGTGCTGGGGGGCTGTGGTGGGCTTCGCTGACCTGTCTGTTTCCTGTCCACTGGGATCCCCAGCTTAGTCTTCAGGGGCCTTGGTGGGGGGGATTCTTGAACTTCCGCAAACAACCTCGAGTGGCGCCTTCTCCTCTTGAGTCAGATCAAACAGGATGTAAACTCAGGTGGCTCATCCGGGACTTCAGGCACGACCCCACCCTTGGCCTTGCTTTGAGGTTGGGACATTTGCCCCCTTTTCCCAGAGTGGGTGGAGGACTTTCTTGGCAGAGGAGGCGAGCGAGGCAACCTGGGAGGGACTTGCCAGGGGACCATGAGTTGGAGGGGAGGTTTTAGAGGCAGCCACACTTGGGTTTCCAGGAGCTGTATGCTCCCACTTCGTGCCAGGATTCCTCATCTGAAAATGGCTTCCATCATGTGTGTGTGCCTTACAGAGTCCTTGTGCGGACCAAGCCGCAGGTGTAGGTGCAGGTGCTGCCATTCAGTGAGGCTCAGCTGCAATGCACCATGAGCCATGCTATTCTGTCATAGAGCATGTTTCAGACACACACACACACACACACACACACACACACACACAGTTCCAACCAACTGGTTCACTGCCTAATTGCTTGCAACAACTGGGTCTAGGTCCAGCACCTAGAGCCAGGAGCTAAAACACCTTCGGAACCTGGTAACTTGAGCCAGCAGTGTCACCCCCCCAGGCTGTGTGTTATGGCCTAGAGCTGCAGGCAGGGGCTGGAGGTGGGTGTGGAACCCAGGCATGTCTGCCCTGGATGTCTGGGTTTTCATGGTATCGTGGAGTACTGCAGAGGGAGGCTCAGCTTAGGAATGGCTTCTCCAGAAGGGCAGGTTATAACAGGAGGTCTTCATCATATGCCTGCTCCACACCCTGCCCACAGACTGACCATCCAGCCTGACGAAGGCAGGTCAAAGGGAAGTTCCCAAGGGCTCAGGGAACCGGAGTGTCTGCAGGAAGCCACAGGCACTATCGCCTCACTGGGGCTTGTGTCCGTGGCTTCCTGCTCATTATGAGCTGTGCTCAGAGGCCTCCTCTAACTGGCAGGAGCCCCAGTGCTTTGGCTACACTGCAGTCCGTGTGTCCTGCAGGCTGCTGCCTTCTCCTGCTTTTGTCCCAAGTCTCAGTCGTGTTCCCACTCCCACACTGCCACTGTCAGCTGTCACCTTTTCCCCTCTGGGCCTTCCTGCTGTGCGTGTGTGTGTGTGTTGTGTTGGACGCATGCTGACTGCGGGCCATGCTGACTAAGGGCCATGTGTGTGTGCCTGTGTGTCTGTGTGTGTGTGACTATAGTGTTGGGATTCAGGAGAGGTTTCCCTTTGCTCCAAGGACTCTGACCTGGATTGCTGCTCAGAGTCACTGGGACTGGGTGACCCCACCCTCGGAGGAGAAGGGGGATGGCATGACAGTCCCTGTGCCATGGGCTGCCGGGAAAATGGGCTCAGTGTAATGCATGTAGCCTCCTGGCTTTGGACTCGGTGCATACCGAATAGTGAACAGATGCATAGCGAGTGGTCAGCAGGTGCTACTACTGTTATTATTTTGTTGTAGCCATTATATTGCACAAATGGTAGCTTCTTTTTTTTTTTTTTTTTTTTTTTAAGATTTATTCATTTTATTACAGCCAGATATACACAGAGGAGGAGAGACAGAGAGGAAGATCTTCCGTCCGATGATTCACTCCCCAAGTGAACCGCAACGGGCCGATGCGCGCCGATCCGAAGCTGGGAACCTGGAACCTCTTCCGGGTCTCCCACGCGGGTGCAGTGTCCCAATGCATTGGGCCGTCCTCAACTGCTTTCCCAGGCCACAAGCAGGGAGCTGGATGGGAAGTGGAGCTGCCGGGATTAGAACCGGCGCCCATATGGGATCCCGGGGCTTTCAAGGCGAGGACTTTAGCCGCTAGGCCACGCCGCCGGGCCCTGTAGCTTCTTTTAATATGTCTTTATCTATGTGTAAGTCAGGATCAAATAAATTGTGGAAACATGCACACAATAGTAATGTGCCCCTTAACTATTTTGTACCTTGTACAACCATCACCATTACCCATTTCCAGGGGTAATGTCTCCCAGAGTAGCCTGTCCCCAAGCATAGCCTGCCCCCCAGCGTAGCATGTCCTCCAGCACAGACTGTCCCCCAGAGTAGTATGTCCCTTAATGCAGCATGTCTTCCAGCATAGCCTGTCTCTTCTGCCATCTTGGATCCCAGCGCTGCTCCATTGAATAAAGTGTACTTTATTTGTTGAGGACATTCTGATAGGTATGTCCGCACATCTTATTTCCATGGTTACTTTAAGGATAATGCTGTTGTCCATCCCAGGGATGATTTTTTATTTTTAAAAAGGATTTTTTTTTTACTTAAAAGACATAGTTACAGAGAGAGAGAGAGATCTTTCATCTATTGGTTTATTCTCCAAATGGCTGCAATGGTTAGAGCTGAGCTGATCCAAAGACTTTGCAGCCAGGCACTTCTTCTGGGTCTTCCCCATAGGTACAGGAGCCCACTGGGCTGTCCTCTGCTGCTTTCCCAGGTGCATTAGCAGGGAGCTGAATCAGAAGTGCAATAGCCAAGTCTCAAACCAGCCATTATGGGATGCTGGTGTCTCAAGTGGAGGCCTAGCTTGCTCTACCACCAGTCTTTCTTTCCTGCCTCCCAGAGCTTCTGAATGAATCACCTGGGGCATGAGATGTGAACAGAGCATCCACACCACTGTTGCCTCTGTCTTGTCTGCCTCCCAGCCCACTTTCAGTTCAGTTTTAACTTTTAAGTTCTCCTTACTCCTGTGAGGCATTGGGAAGGAGGAAGTGAAGCCCAGCCCCACCCTACAGGTGGAACCCAGAGAGCAATCCAGAGAGCTCCAAATGGAAGCCAGGTCTTTGCCTCACTGGGCTGAGGGAGCAGGGGTCTTGCTCTGCCTGTGCAGGGAGGGAAGCCGTGGTTAACCCTGAAAAGGAAGGTAGAGCTCTTACAGGCATGTGTGCTCGGCTGTTCCTGCGCCTGCTCCTGCTCTCCACGACATCTAGCTCCTGATGTGGATGACAAACAGGCCAGTCTCCTCGCTGGGACCGTCTGGTCCCAGGGCAGGAAAAGTCATGGATACCAATGAGGAAGGCAGACTGGATTCTCATCTTCAATGACCAAGGTAATCCTTGGTTCCCAAATGCACCAGGTGCCAGGTGTTCCCCCTCAGCGGGCTCCACATGCCTTCCCCCCAGAGCAGTGTGACCCTCCTGCCATCAAGGCTCATCACCTTGCTCGCCTCCCCTGGCACTTCCACTTGCACACCACTCACTCACTCACTCCTCGGAGGGTGTGTGCAAGTGTCATCAATGGGCTCAGCTGCAAGTCACAGGGGAACCAGGAGCTTTCTGGGACTCTGGGTGTCCCCTTCAGTGTAAGGGACAGTACATTGATGTCCTGGGTGGGTGGTGATGGAGGCAGAACTCCCAGGATGCTTCTGGTCTCTGCTGCATGGGGTGAGTGAGGGGAAGGGGACTGACACCCAGAGAGCTGGAGCTCAGCTCACTCCCAGCCCCCTTGGGCCCCTGCAGACAGATCACTCACCTCCTGTTTGTGGCACTTTGCCCTTCACCATGCAACTCACAGCCTCATGGCCTAGCAGGGGCCTCCTTAGCCTTCAGCGACTCACTGTCCTATGTCCCTGATGTCCTCAATGCGTGCAGGACAGAGTGGCACTGACATCACCAGGGTCATGTAGGAGGACAGGCCACGTTCCAGAGAGGGGCAGCATCTCAGTGACGTTGCCACAGCAGGCACGCTGGACCTGGACCCTTGTCCATGACTCCCACTCTGGCCCCTCTCGCCTGGTTGGCTCTCATGGCTTTCAAGATGGGCTGGTATAGGCAAGTCAGGATTCTAGTCCAGCTGGTGGGGGATGTGGAGGAGCCATGATGACACTGGGCTGGAATGTCACATGTCTGAGATTGACCCAAACAGGGAAGTGGCACTGGCAGGCCGAAGTGTCCTAGAGATCCTGAATACCCTGTGCAGATACACACTGTGCCTTATGTTTGTCATCTACCCTTGGTCCTGAGCAAGCCCCTCTTTGAGCATGAGGTCAGGCAGCAAAGCCTTGGCTGGCCACAGGCCTGAGTAGCCTCTGCTCCCAACCCTGCCTGGCTAGGGGGCCATGGGCAGGTTCTATCTCTGGTGGGGACCGCATGTGGCTGCCCATGCCAGAGAAGCCTTGGTAAGTGCCTGGGTGTGGGCTCCTCACTGGTTCTGAGTGCGTGACCTTCCAGGGTGCACCACTGGGCTCTCTGGTCTGTGCTCAGCAGCCACCACATTGCGTGGATTAGAGTTAAAACCGCATAGAGTTGAGGTCCAAACAGTGTGTCTGTTTAACTTGCTGGTGCATGTGTGTGTGTGTGTGTGAAAATTCCATCATATTTTTTTTGCTGGGGGAATAAATAAAAGATTTTAAAAATCTTTCTAGTTCAGACTAATTTTAAAAAGTAAAAATAATGAAGTGGTACAAGCAGTACCGCCATAGCCGACACTCAGCTTCCTCTATTATTACCATCTCAAACTAGTATGATGTATTTGTCAACATTAGTGAAACACATCCAGCTTCCCTATTGGTTTTAAAGATTTGTTTATTTTGAAAGTCAGAATTACAGAGAGAGAGAGGAGAGAGAGAGAGAGACCTTCAATTCAGTGGTTTGCTCCCCTGATGGCCACAACAGCCAGAGCTGGGCCAGGTGGAAAGGAGGTGCTTCGTTTGTATCTCCTGCATGGGCTGCAGGGGTCTAAGCACTTGGGCCATTCTCTGCTGTTTTTCTGGGCACTCTAACAGGGAGCTGGATCAGAAGTGGAGCAACTGGGATAAGAACAGGTGTCCACTTGCAGTGTTAGTGTGACAGGCAGCGGCTTAACTTGCTATGTCACCATGCTGGCGCCACTATTTGGAATTTGTAAAACCGATGAGGGACTGGCTTCTAGAATGAACTCTTGCAAAGCAATGAGGTTAAAAAAAAAAAACAAGAATAAGCTGAGGCTTGGAAGATGGTTCACGAAAGAGGGACGTGGCTAAGAGATACCCAGAGAGCTGCTCACGCTCACTGGTTGCTTAGAGAAACACACACGGAAGTCACCTGGAGGTGATGTGTGTGCCTTATGTCAGTCCAGTTGGTGAATGTTAAATGCTGGATGATGCCTCGGAGGCTGGCGAAGAGGGGGCTTTGGAGTTGGTTAGAACAAGCGCTCTGGAGGCATCTCATCCAGTGTAACTCACTTGAAGAGAGCAGACGAACATGCTTGACTCACTTCTGGAGCTCCTTGGGCACATGCCTCGACAGTCACATGCAGTGTGGAGACTGGCCCAAGAACGTCCAGCACTGTATGCAAGGCAGGGCTTGGCATACAGGAAACCAATGACCATCTAGCCAGTTGCCGCTTGAAGCAGGGGGTAGCAGTCAGAGGAAATGGGAGACCCCCAGGAGCCCTGTGTTAATTTGGAAGCTGTGATGTGGAGTAAAACGGGAGCCACAAAGAGATGCTGATGACACAGAGCCATGCATGTGGTCAACAGCCTCAGGAGGTCCCAGGCTAGTGGAACATGACCTGCCTAGCAGGTGCTTGGGCAAGCTGGGGAAGGAGGGAGGAAAGTCAGGAGCAGAGATCCCGAGAGCGAATGGCTATGGGGGCAAGGCCAGGGAAGACCCCGTTCAGATCAGGGCAGAGACCAATGGGTGTGGACACTCCCGCATCTTTCTCTGAGGGTCAACCCTAAAACAACAACAACAACAACAACAACAACAAAACACTAGCTCCTAGCTTCGGATTGGCTCAGCTCTGGCCATTACGACAACTTGGGGAGTGAACCAGTGGATGGAAGATATTTCTCTCTGTCTCTCCTTTCTGTAAATCTGCCTTTCCAATAAAATGAATCTTTGAAAAAAGAAATTCTTTCCTGCACTCCACTACTAGCCCCTAGCCAACCACCCAGCAAATGCAAAGTATGAGATGTTTGCCTCAGCCGTATTAGGAGTGCCTTCCACTCAAGCAGACAAAAGCTACAATATCACCAGCCACTTTTCTTACATTCTTGAAGCTATTTTATTCTTTCCCAATATTCTGCAATAGGCTTTTATGGTGGGATAATGATTGCTCATGAACACTGCCCTTCCAGGCGGGCCTGAATCCTCACTGTGAGATGACATTGGCAGGCCTTCAACATCCCCACCTCCCACTGACACTTCGTGTTTCCAAGCATGTGCATTCGTGTCGCCACCATCATGACATACTCCTGGCCACGACTTTCACGAGTTTCACAACCACAATCCCATCGTGACTCTGCTCAGCCCACACCATCCCAGTCCTGTTCTCAGCCTCAGGGGCCATTGATCTGCTTCCTGGTTGTGCTGACGTTCAGCCGGTTTGTTTCTGGGGTTTCCCTAAATGGGTTTCTTAAATGGTGGTCTTCAGTGTCTCCATTCTTTGACTTGGCGTGCTGCAATATTTCTGCGTTTCTGTTTTTATGGCTGTGTAGTATTTCATTGTGTGTGGCCATACCGTGATTTGTTCATGTATTTAAAAAGCAAGTGATTTCCAAAAATGAATCAGATAAGGACACAGGTGCAATGGAAGAACTGCCAGAGACATGCAACTGTGTGCACAGACAGGGTAGGAAAGTTTCAGGGAAGGGGATGTTATCCTTGTCAGGTGACTGGGGCTGACTCCCATTCCCTGTGGTCGGCACTGCTGCAGCTCAGGGCATCCAGGGGTACACCTGTGCGCTTCTCCATCTGCTCTTTCTTGTGGTCCTTGGAGCTGGCCCGACTCCAGCACACACTCCCACAAGAACACCCTGAGTCTGGGGAGGGCAGTGTGCAGGGAGCTGAGCCAGTCTGATCCTGCCCACCTCAGACAGCCCACAGAACAAACCTGTATGGAGCTTGTCAATGCTAACTGAATCACGAAGTTGAGCACACAGATAATGGTGTTCCCTTGGTATTTTCATCGGGAGGCAGGGGAGCTTTCTTACATGCCACCTGCTGCCTCCAGGTTGTCAGCTTGCAAGAATTGCTCCTGAGTACAGTCAGGGAGGGGAATGGAGGGGAATTCCTGTCACCTATTGGGGAGGAGACGTCAGGGGCCATTTTGAGGACAAAGTCCCTTGAAAGTATGGTGTGGCCCAGATAATGCAGATACTAATGAATCTCTCTCCTTTTAAACTCCGGGAAGAAGGAAGTTGTAATTGGAGGTGGCCACCTGCTTCTACAAATACCCAGAAAATGTCCCCTTTATTAACTCAGCCTTCAGAAAAAGAAGTGGTTTTAAGTCATGCAAAAAAAAAATTTTTTTTTTTTTGGTATAGACTTGCAATTCAACTTGACGTTTGGCTGTCTGTATGCCTTTGGCCCTGTTGATTCCTTTCCTTTCCTTTCCTTTCTTTCTTTCTTTCTTTTTTAATTTGGTAAAAATTTAACTATTTTTATTTGAAAGGCAGATTTACAGAGAGAAGCAGAGATAGAAAAAAAGAGCTTCCATCCACTGGTTTACTTCCTAAATGTCCACAATGGCTGGAGCTGGACTGATCCGAAGCCAGGAGCCAGGAGCTTCTTCTGGGTCTCCCAATGTGGGTGCAAGGACCCAAGGGCTTTAGCCATTCCACACTGTTTTTCCAGTCCACAAGCCAGGAGTTGGATCCGAAGTGGAGCAGCCAGTAGAACTGGTGCCCATATGGGATGCTCGAACTGCAGGTGGAGGGTTAGCTTGCTGAGCCACCATGCTGGCACCCAATTCTTTTCTTATAGGGAGAATGAAAACTGTCTCCTTTCTGTGTGACTATAGCAGACTATTCATGAAGAGCCCAGCACAGTGCCTGCGAAAGCCTGGCTAGTGAATTCCTATCAATCACATCTAAGTCTGAAACTGTTAAAAAAAAAAAGGCCTTCCTTATTTTTGTCAGTTTCGGCCTTTTAGAGGAGCCTTCTGCAATAGGAACTAGACTGAGTGAATATGGCCCTCCCACCCCTCCCCGGTCTCCCTGCCAGAGTCACCAGGAAGTGATGTGACAGGCGCTGTCATTTTCGTCTTTTTATTTCCAGTTCAGACCTGCTTGGCCGAGGCATGGAGGGAAAAGATCTTCTGGAGGCTGAGGGCAGAGCGGAGAGCCCAAGTGCCAGAAATGAAGACCAGCCGCCTGTGGCACAGCCTGAGGCCTCACATGGAGGGCAGGTCCTTGGCCCGGCTGCCCTCTGGGACCTGCTGGAAAAAAAGTTTCTGGAATACCAGCAGTTGACTTACAGGAGCCCTGAGGAACGCCGGGAGAGCCTGCTGAGTCTTCTTCCGCTGTTCCTAAAGGTCAGAATTATGTTACAAGGTTTCTGATATTATTCGACAAATAATAATTGTGCATCCTTATGTGGTACAGTGTGTTGTATCTTTAATTTTTTTTCTTTATTTGAAGGGTGGGAGGAAGGAGAGTGAGAGAGGTTTCCTAGCCAAACACCCTGAACAGTCAGGGCTGGGCGGTCTGAAGCCAGAATCTGGGAACTCCGTTTGGTGTCTCGTGTGGGCAGCAGACACCCAAGCACCTGAGCTGTCAGCTGTCACTTGGTATCTCCTGGGACACTCATTAGTAGGAATGTATATCAGAAGTGGAGCCAGGACTGGGATCCAGGTCCTGCAATAAGGGAGACAAATGCCCCCAGTGGCATCTCAACCATTATTGTGCTCAATATCTGTCCATCGTGCACTAACATGTACACGTATGTGATGCATATATGTACATCATATGTGATGTATGTAACATATATGATCAAATCACAACATGTATTCAACATCAACGTATCAAACATCCTTTCTTTGCCGTGACTGTATTCAAATTCTTCTAATTATACAAGTACCTCAGAAAGTTTACAGAAATGAAATTAAAAGATAAATTTGTTTCAGTACAAAAATCTGAAATTTATGCATTTTTCATAATATGCATTTCTGTGAACTTTTCGAAAAGATGTCAAATAGCTAAATGTCAAACATTTGTACATCAAAATAATTGTCTTCTATTTTTAAAAAGATTTACTTGAAAAAGAGGAATAGAGAGAGAGAGAAAGAGAGAGAGGCTTCCCATCTGCCGGTTCACTGGCTCACCCCTTAAGTGGCTGGAATGGCCCTGGACAGGTGGAAGTCAGGAGCCAGGAATGCCATCTGGGTCTCCCACATGGGGGACAGATGCTCAGGCACTTAAGCCATCTTTTTCACTTTCCCAGACATTAGCAGGGAGTTGGGTTGGAACGGGAACAACTGGGACTCAATCCAAAACTGTGACATGGGATACTGGTTGCAGGTGCACCACAAGTCCAGACCCAAGAAACTTAGTTGATAATTCCACTTTCCACGAACTTTCTGAAGCACCTTATGTTTTGAAATGCTTGCTACTGATGGATAGTTAGAGTCATTGCATGTTATCATTTTGAGCCTGGAGGAGGTGACACTGTGTTCTGGGGGACACTTTGGGGATGACCACCAGACACTGAGGTTGGAAGGTTTGCTGGCCTCTGCTTGGCTGCACAGAGGCAGATTGTTACAGACAGGGTGACTGCAGACAAACACCTGGGTGATACACAAAGGACACTCACTTCTTGAGGTATGGAGCCTGGGGCGGCCAGGTCTGAGTTGTGGTGAGGGCTCCCATTTCGGCTCCGGGGTGGCATTTTCTTGCTGTGATTGCATGTGGTGGGAAGGGAAGGGATCTCTTTCAGGCTCCTGTTAGAAGGGACAAAGCTCATTCTCACAGATGAAGTCAGCTCACTTTCCCAGGCTCTGGTCTCCTAGTCCCATCACCGTAAGGATCAGGATTTTAACAGAGGCATTGGCTGGTGGAGAGGGTGGGGCAGGATGACCATTCAACCCCTGGCAAGAGTACTGTGCCAGTTGCGGGCCAGCAGCGGGAAGGGGCATGGCTTGGGGAGGACAGAGGGTTCCTCAGTGTTTCTGTCTCTACCACTCAACCCAGTCCTGGGGTGGGAGCCAGAGGAGAGGCCGGTCCCTCTGGGAACAAGGAAAGGAAGATGTATTCTGCCGATGAGTCTCAGGAGTGGCTGGTGACCTCCCGCTCCAAGGCCAAGGCCAAAGCCAAACCGAACCAGAACACCTTGCACCCCACCTGGTCTAACTAGTGGGGGACACCATGGACACACTCCCATCCCCAATCCCGCAGCCAGTGCCAGCTTGGGGACAAGAGATTTCCTTTGCTCTCTGGGAATAAAACTTTGTCCGTGAGATCTGCCTGATGTTTATGTTCAAAGTTTTGTTGTAGAGTTGAAAGTGCCTCTTTTTATCAGGCCTAGTTTTTGCTTGAAATTTTTTAAAGTGTATTTGGGCATTTCAAGATACATTTCAGATTTGAAAGTGAGGAGGACAGGTGGAGACTTGTTGGGTCATTCATAAGACACCCAGTTTTTACTTTTCATGAAACTTATACCTTTCACCAGAGAAGCTTAAAGAGTTTCCAAAGATGATGCAAGATTTTCTCAGGATCTTATTTGTAGGAGGCATTGTGTACCTTAGCATCACTTTCTGTTAAAAAACAAATCCTAAGGAACTTTCTGCTTAGTTGATGGTTTTCTTCCACGTTTTGGCTCACCATCCATCACTTTTAAAAGACAGGGAGTGGGGAACATACGGGGAAAGAAAAGCCAGACCGGGAGGGAAGGCTCACCTGCCCTGATACCCTGCATTCCGGGAGGCAGGTTCATGTTAGCTCATATCTACTAACCCTGCATGCTAGGGTGGGTGGGTAGGTCAGGGTTGGCCAGAGCTCCCAGATCCACTGTGTTACTAAAGGAGACAATGAGAGCAGCCCTGCTATGGCTGCAATGTTTCTTCCTGGGACTCCTGGTGACATTTGATCGTTGTGATGGTGTTGCAAAAGGTGGGGTCATGAATAAATGCCCTGTCTTGCCTCTCTCTCTCTTTTGCACCTGGCTGGGCAGCCCTCAACTCAGAGGATAAGACTCTACTCCCAAAAGCCAGGACTTGTTTCTCCATTTCTCCTTATTTCTGAGTTGGGAATTCATTCCAGTGTGGGGCACACACACCCGAAGTTCTTCGAAGCTGTACCAGGGTGGTGAGGAACCCAGACAGAGAGTGGTTCTGCCTTCGTAGGGAGGGAGTGCTACTTGGGGTAGAAGATGCTGAATGCCACATAGAATATATTTCAGGAGTCAAAAATGAACAAGTAGGAATGATCATGTTTTTAAACTGGAAGGTTTGCACATGAACATCAGGTTGCCAGTTTCTCTTGAAAACAATGATAACCACATGGATACTGACAGTAGAAGGAGTTGAGGCAACCCTGTTAGACAAAAGATGTGCTTTAACTCCCAGCTGACAGAGTCTGCCACTCCCTTGCAGTGCTCACCTGACCCATGTTCCTCACTGATGTTCTCTCACTCCATGGGGACACGCAAGCTTGCAGCCTCATGGGGGGCATTCCTACCAAAGACCCTTTGGTTCCCAGACTCAAATCCAGTTGTTGGAGGTATAGCAGCTCTGTTTCTGAACATAGGAGCTTTTTTCCTTTTTATTTGAAAGGCAGATTTTAAACACAAATACACACAAAGAAAGGAGAGACAGAGAGATGTTCTATCTGCTGATTCACTCCCCAAATGGCTAAATTGACCACAGTTGGGTTGGTCTGAACCTGGGAGCCAGGAGCTTCCTCTGGGTCTCCCATGTGGGTATGGGGGCACAAGGACGTGCGCCATCCACCTCTGCTTTCCCAGGCCATGAGCAGGGAGCTGTATCAGAATTGGAGCAGCCAGGACTTGAACCAGCACCCATGTGGGATGCTGGCACAGCAGGCAGAGGCTTATCCCATTACACTATGGTACCAGCCCTAAACATGTCCATCAGAGCCTTGTTCCCACTGTGCATCCTTGAGTTCAAGACTAGATGCTGTGGAGCCCCAAGTTCTTGATCTGTAAGAGGGAAGCAGTGACACTCTTGCCGGAAAACTGCAAAGGTGAGAGAAGATTGTAAAGCCCTGCAGATGAAAAGCCAGTGTGTTTCTCCTCACCCAGTCAGGAGTCTTCAGGACTTTGGCAGCACCTGACCCTGAACGTGTACGGTTCCATCACCTTGATTCTGATCCCCCACACTGCTGACTGAAGATTTTTCTCTGGATCCCTGGAGCCCACCTCCGACAACCCTGTAGAGGCAGGATATTGCAGGCTTCTTATCATTTTCTTAATATCTACAGTCTTTTATTAAGTCCCGTGGGCTTACACACTTGTTTCCATTATGTTGTGGCTAATGAAACCCAGCCAGAGCCCCGGATCTTCTGAATTAAGGGTTGGTAGTAGAAGGTGGGGGGGGGGGGTTTTCAGACATGGTGCAGATAAAAGTTGAATGTAGAAAGTTGAAAATAGATGCGGTGGACATGAAGACTGAATATTCATTGGCACATAGACCCTGTGTTAAAAAGTCAAGCTTGTAGTCATGCTTCTGAATTCAGTACTCATAGAGAAAGATCCTTCAAAATTGTCTTAGAAATAGCAGGTTCTAAATGATTAGGCTATTTCTTGTAAACTTCAGTTATTAATGTCAAAGCGTTGGTTGTCATGGAAACCTCATCCCACCAGGGCTCCTCTGAAAGCATCCTGAATCACTTTGCTTGATGGAGTCTGACTCTATATCGGATAGCTTTTATGTTGAGTCCAAGGAAAATTAAGACGATCTGGAATATTCTTTGTTCTAAGGCAGTGTACATGCAAGTAGTTTGGATTTCTGTTTCTGCTTGGAAAGAGCTTTGTCCCTGGGGCTGTGGGTTCTTGTCTGCCTGTTCCAGCATCTTTAACACCAAGAAGGCTCAGGGTGGGATTGGTGACCGATGTGTGGTGGTGGAGGAGAGAGTGAGGATTGTTGGTCAGGGTACCACACAGGCATCGTGTGATGCCCCTGGCGCTCTTGGACCTGCTGCTTTGTATCTTTCCCAGAGCACTTTGATTTTTGTTAGTTTCAGGGGTGTGATTAAGACACACACAGAGAGACATTTAGTTCGGGCAGTTTTATTAGTCAGGGGAGAGAGTCTGAGGGATTGCTCCTTGGTGGGAGGTAGTCTGGGGCCACTTCCACATGGGTAGGATGGCCCCGGGAAGGATGTGGCTGCCCAGGTGATGCGGCACTGATCCTTTATGCATCTTAGGTGGGAGGAAGGGAGACGGTAACACTCCTCGGGTTGCACATGCGAGTGACCCGTAGCATTACTCATTGTGGTGGGCTGAGACAAAACCTGAGCGGTTCCTGTAGGCTGGTCCAGACATTCCTGAGGCGATAAGGCCTGGATGATCCCTCACCGACTCACTGTCACGCAGGCCTCAGGCCAACGTCCTGCTCTACCCAACCCTACAGATTTTTTTCCTCCTATCATGCCTGGGATATGAACTTTCCCCTTCTCTCTGACATGGTGTAGGTATACAGCCACATTAACAGTTGGGCAAGCACAGAAATGAGCTTGGTTCATTCTATAGAAGATTGTTGCCTCACCTCCCCTCAACCTGTGGAGCTGCAGAATGACTGTGGCTTATTCGCTTGATTCATGTCTCATGGAACCTCCAGGGCCTGGGACCTCAGAGGGACCACGTCCTGAGGGGTGGTGAGTCAGAAACGAAGTGGCGGCTCTCCTCTTCAGAGAGCTTGTTGCTCCCCTTGTTGGTCTGGGAAGCATCCCCGGACAGGGCAAGTTGAGCTGTGTCCCTGCCTTAGGTAGGGCCGGAGTTATCCAGCTTTGTCTGTTTTCCCCTAACATCCTGCTATTCTCTAGCTTACTTGTGCTGAGTGGTGAGCAAAGTGTATACTGATGGTCCCTAGTTTATTATGGCTTGAGGTACGATCTTTCAACTTTAGAATGATGTGAAAGCCAGGTGCATCCAGTAGAAATCCAGCTTCACATTTGGAAGTCTTTTCCCAGGTTAATGGTATGTTTTGCAATCCCTTCTTGGGAACCTGAGTGGTAACACTGAGCACAGCGCCAAGCACTCAAGTCCAAGGTCACGAGCGGAAGCCCTGACACTCTACAGGGTGCTGTGGGGCTCCGCTGGGACTGCCCTTCTGTCAGGTGTTTCCAGCGCGTTTTTGACATGCGCTGTTTTCAGTTCAGGATGGGTTGATGGATACTGTGCTCTAAGCAAGAGACATCTGTATCAAAATTGAGGCTGAGAGGTGAAATGGGATCCCAGATCCAGTCAGCCTGGGACAGAGCTGAGACTTTAAGCCAAGTGCCCTGACACCCAGGTGACAATGCTGATGAGACCTAGGTAATATTTACCAAGCTGGAACCAGCTAATGAGGCATTTTGTTGATTGTGTGCAAGTCCTCATCAGAACCCTGTGAAATAGTTGCTATTTTTATCACAGCTTTTAAATGAGGAAAAGAGAAGTTAAGAAACATTACATAACTTGGTCAGGGTCAACCACTCGTTGAAGAAGCACACACTCTAACCAGAGTAGCCTTCCCCATGTCTTCGTTGGCAACCACTGGGATTTCTTGCCCAGTGCTGTAGGCTGTAGGATGCAGCATGTCTGGCTGCCCTCTCCCTAACATGGGTTTGCGTAGGCAGGACCTTGCTTTGCCCTGCCTGGGA
The DNA here is from genome assembly GCF_030435755.1 of Ochotona princeps. Classification (NCBI taxonomy): domain Eukaryota; kingdom Metazoa; phylum Chordata; class Mammalia; order Lagomorpha; family Ochotonidae; genus Ochotona; species Ochotona princeps. Next base: position 7,080,370 of record NC_080844.1, on the reverse strand, counting down.
CGCACAGAGAATGTCACACTGACACACCTGATGTTTGGATGCTGTAGGCAGGGACGAGATTTTATTGTGTGGAGCAGGACATGGCACAAGGCCAGGGACTTCTGTGAGGTGCAGAACAATGCTTCCCAGGAAGATTCCAAACTCTGCTCTCCTCTGCCTATCAAGGGTCTTTGTCTCGTAATATCTCACATCCAAAGGAGAACAAGAAATTCTTGTAAACACAGGCATGCTCAGGACTTGGATTTAGTTTGCTTTGGTGGAAAGGAAACATCTCAACCCTTTCTACTGCCTAAAGATACTCGTTTCTTTTAAATATTTAACTTGTTTAAAAGGCACAATGAGGAGGAGGAAGAAAGAGGGAGATTGAGAGAGAGAGAGAACCCAAATGGTTCTGACAGCCAGGGCAGGGCTAGACCAGTCCTGGGGATCAAGAACTCCGTCCATCCAGATCTCCCATGTGGGTGGCAAGGACCCACATCCTTTGCCATCTTCTGCTGCCTTCAAGTACACTAGCACAGAGCTGGATCACAGGCGAATGAGCCAGGACTCAGAACTGGCACTTTCAGATGGGATAAGGGTGGCTCCAGCAACAACTTAACCCGCAATACCTATGAGATATTCTTTAATGCTAGAGGCAGAGACAACTGGAATTGTAGAAACAGCTGCTGAAGAATGTTCTTAGATATGTTCTTTGAGAAAAAGACAGGAATATAGAGTATTAGTTGAATGTCTGGGGCAGACAACCAGGGGGTGAGGCCATCTTAGAGAAGCCATCTATGCAGGTGATGGGTTGTAGATATTGTGGCTTGTTTCCCATTCCTCCTTTTAAGAGGTGGGGTCTAGGTGCTGTTCTTGGGAGTCCGCCAAAGCTTCGCTAACAGAATTGGGCAAAAGTGACCCTTCTGGTCACACAGAACACTCATTCTGAAACCCAGATGGTCATGTTGTAAGGGAGCCCACAAAAGCCTGTGTGACCCTGTAGCTGCAGGTGCAGCTTGCTCACAGCCAGCTCCAACTGGACTGTCCTAGAAGTTGCAATTGTTAGATTTTTGCTACTTTGACTAAGGTAACTGAGAAGAGCTGCTTAGGAAAGGGGTTTGGTGCATTTTCCTGTTAACATATTGGTTAATCAACACCATGTCAATTAATGCCATAATGTTGTAAATTGTTGTAAATATTATGTTGGGGCTTTTAATTGATTGGGATGATACTCTGCTGGCTCTGCCTTCAGACCAGAGATGGTCTCACCAAGAAACCATTGAACTTACCAGGAAAATAAGATGTTGGACTTTATGCTTGGTAAATACCTCCAATGAAAGAATCTCAACTGAATTTGAACTATGGTAATGCAACAAGGTGGAGCAATCTACCATGGGGGGAGGGTTTAGGGAGAAGCGGGGGGAATCCCAGTGCATATAAAAATGTGTCACATAATGCAATGCAATTAATAAAAAAAAATCCATTTCCAATGGGGGGAAAAAAAAGGAAAGGGGTTTTGTTTCAGCTTAAGTTTTGGAGGTTCTTAGTCCAAGATTGGACAGCCCCAACAACCTGGCATCTATTGACAAAATGTGTACAGAGGAGTGATCTCTTGATGAACAATGGAGGAGAGAGAGAGAGAGAGAGAGAAGAGAAATAGAGAGAGAAATAGAGAGAGGGATTGAGACACAGAGACAGAGAGACTCGGGGAGCATGGTCTCCTTAAAGAACCAACCCTCTCCTGAGAAATGCCTTTTAAGGGATTCCAAAATTTGGTCAAGTCTCCTCCCTTATTCTGCCCTCGTCAATTTGATGTTCATCCATTGACCGTGAACTTAAGACTTTGAGGTTTAAGGATCTGCATGAGTGTAGGAGCCAAATCCTTTTCAGACCAGAAGAGGAGTGGTTCTCTTTGTCTTCCTTAGTTAGTAGGGCAGAGTTGAAATAAGCATGAAACTAGTGGTTCTTAGAGGTGGTGTGTGTGTGTGTACACTTGCATGCATGTCTGCATCTATATTGTCAGGCTGAGTCCACAACTAATTCTGTAGGGATTATGTCATTGAGTATGGCCCTTTATTCCAAGAAAAACCACGTGTGGATCTAGGTGACAACTAAAGCCAAGAGCCGCTGAATCTCAAACAAGGATGTCCAAACCTTGTGATAGGGCTTCAGAAAGTTATTAGGAACTTGGAATGAAAGTTCAACTTATTTGATCAACTTATTTGATCTCCAAGGCAAAAGCCTTGGAGAGCCATGCAGCTATTTCATCATGTGTGTTTTCCAGGGATGTTCGAAGACCGTTTGGAATTTCAAGAGTGCTGTCCAGAGTGTGGACAATGGACTGTGAGGGTCAACTGCTCTCCTTGCTTGCTCCCAACTCGACCCCACCCTGCAGCGGTTGCTGTAGCCACAGTTTTGAGGAGCATTTTTGTTGTTGTTGTTTTTGCCAAGTTTCAGAGCACTGCTCTTTTGTTTAATTCACCAGGTCACACTTGATCTCACTTCCAGACTGGGTCCCCCAACTCTGTGGGAACGCCGCGATCCTGCTGGCAAACCAAGCAGGTCCTCTTTGTTATCCAGATGCGAGATCTTGTCTCTTCTCTCCTCCAAGAGCAGTTGTCATTTTTTATTTTCTTTCGGAGACCCCAGCATCATTTTCTCGCTTTTCCTTCTGTGTGAGGGGACAGCTACCAGGCATGGTGGTGCAGCTTAGATAATATTAGTAAAGAAAAGTTTTTTAAAAAACACATATAAATATTGAGCAATATTCTCCCAGCATGCAAGTCCCAGTTTGGATGGGAAAATATAAAGGCCTCTTGGAAGCTGTCTTAACTCTTGGAGATCTCCATGGTACCATTCCGTAAATGATTGGCTCTGGGCCATCAAGGGTACCCTAGTGGCCTGAAGGAGGCAATGCAGCCTCAAACAGTGGCTGTCCCTGCTCCAGGAAGGAGTGGAGCCTTGGGATGTGTGGCTCCAAGTACAATTACTGCTCAACTCACAGTGGCCCCATTTGCTTTATTGTGGAGTGCCTCCTGGAATCCCTCTGCTCCAGGGACAATATGCTTGCTTCTGAGTCAACTGATGGCAAATTGGTCTTCCTGGGGTTTGCCAGGGCAGGGGAGAGGCACCAGCATTTGTCAGAGAGACATTGTAGCAGAGTTTTGGGGCCCAGGGGAGGGAAATCATTTGCCCACAGAAATTCTCAGCCAGCAGGAACAGCCTTCTGTGGTCAGGGATTAAAGTGTGGGAGGGACATCTGATCCTGAGGTGGTAGCTGGGAATGTTGTAACTGTGTTGGAAGAGGTGGCTGGAGACAGACAGGAGTGGTAATCAAGCAGCAAGGTTTGGTGAGGGGTGTGTCCCTGAGAAGGAATGGGCATCTTGCCAGACTGAGAGGGAGAAGGTGTCCAGACTGGGGCAAGCCAGATGCCCGGGTCTAGTGGAGCGAAGACACTGGGCAGGCCTTACAGGCATCTCAGCAAAAGAACTGAGAACCAGTATGCATCTAGACTGTGAGGTGGATGGGAAGGGAGTGAGGTGTCCTTTTCTCCCACTCTCTTCTGTGGACCAAGGATTTGCTGTTTCTGGAGAGTGCGATTATCACAGATCCACGAGGGCTTGTGGTGAGAACCTGTGGGAGTGCTGAAGGTCCATGGTTGAGCCAGGACTGGGTCCAAGACCTGCACACAGGTGTGCCCATCGTTACTGTGTGCTGCAGGCTTCCTGACTGTTTTAGTCACTTGTTAAATATTTGTTGAAGACTTGCTGTGCTCCATGGGGTTTACTAGTAATTTACCATCTTGATGATTTTAGCCAAGATAAAATACCCTGCTTCTTAACTTTTAACCTACGAAAGAAAGGGTCAGCTGTATCCATTAAGAACTATTTTTTAAAGATTTATTTATTTTATTGGAAAGACAGATATACACAGAGAAAGTACAACAGAATGAAAGGTCTCTCATCCGTTAGTTTACTCCCTGAATGGCTGCAACAGCTGAAGCTGAGCCAATCTGAAGCCAGCAACCAGGAGGCAGAAGCCTCCTCCGGATCTCCCTTGAAGGTGCAGGGTCCCAAGGCTTTGGGCCATCTTCTCTGCTTTCTCAGGTCATGAGCAGGGAGCTGGATGGGAAGTAGAGCAGCAAGGACACAAAGCAACACCTATATGGGATGGTGGCACTTGGAGGGTTAGCCTGCTGAGCCATGGTGCCATCCCCAAGAAATACAATTTTCAGATAAACCAACCCCCCCCCCCCACCAGGTTCACATAGCAGAAGCCAGTTCCTCCCCTTTCCAGTGGCAAGCTGGATTTGGGTGCATGTTTCCTGGTCTGGATGTGAACTTGTGTTAGACACAAGCACACGCACTGGCAATATGGAATATGCTTGCACAGGTTTTAAGAGATCCATTCTCCAGGAGACTGTTCCAGCTCTTTCCTTCTGTTTCAGAGGTCCACTCTGTCCATGAAACCCAGAGGCCTGTGGTCACTCAGGCTCTCCCCTTTTGTCAGCCTTTTCATTTCTGACGCTACGGAATGTATGAAATACCTGATGGAGCTTTCATCTTGCATCTTCTGGCTCATTTGCTGTGTATCTTGTATAAATACCCACGGTTTCCTTGGTTCTTTGCTCTGTAGATCGATGGCTTGTCTTTTCTCTTACCTGTTCGTAGGAGTCTGGATCCTGATCCATTGTTATGTACATGCACTTGCAAATGCTCCTCCTCATCTGTGGCTTGCCACTACCCATTGCTGGTGTCTTTCAGGAAAGAGTGGACTTGGAAAAGCTTTTGCTTCTTCTCATGGTGCCACAGCCAGAAAATATCATACACATTGGGATTTTGATGCTCTCTCTCCCCTTTTCGAGATAGATGAATTTAGCTTAAAAAAAGAAGTGGAGGAAGGCCTTTGGGCAGGAGCTTAGCCAAATGTGGTTGGGTGAGTGGGTGCTAAGCGGGTGGTGGCCCAGCACAATGGCAGTTTGTGGGGGGGCTCCTGAGAACCAGGAGTGTGCAGAGCAGTTTTCCTCTCTGGGGGGTCATTGGAGTTCTGGGCTAAGGGCAGCCATGTTTCTCTGACCTGGATCTGGGATGGGCGAACTTGGCCTGTTTGCCCATCAGTAGGGGAAAGGACACCTGCCCAGTGACTCCAGTGACGTGCAGACATTTCTGTGGTAACTGAGAGAGAATTCTGAAAGAGGTGTGCATTCCAGGTTGGATTTGAAAAGTCTTGCGTTCTACCGGGTTGCATCCTAAGAAATTGGAGGAAAATGATGAGCAGGTGTAGTAGAAATAAAGAAGGGACAGATAAGGAAATTGAAAGAGAAGACATCGAAATAGCAACCTGGACTAGGGAAGTCTTTTTTTTTTTTTTTGAAGCCAGAAAACAAAAGGATAGATACTTGGTCTTGCCGGAAGTTCAGATATCTCTTGGTGAATTCAAACGATGTGGATTGAAAGACAAAATGACGGTGCTTGCTTCAGCAGCATCCATACCAAAATCGGCATGATACAGAAAGACAAAGTGACAACATTCAAAATAGCTTCACCTGTGTTATAGATCAAAAGGTTAACTTTTTTTTAATATACATGTAGAGGTTGCCTTTTTTTTAATAACTAAGAAAATAAGGATATTTCTATCAGGTGAATAAGCTAAGAAGAAAGAGCGTTGTTTGAGAACCATGAAAGTGCTACCCACTCGGCGATCAGCCCACTGCCATGGAGTTGAGGTGTTGTTTTTCCTGAGAGTTTTCATGAAATGTGTCAGAGCAGGACCTGCTCACTGCTGGCTGGGCTGGAAAGCAACTGGCTCTCTGCCATGCTGCCCTCAGAGTCTAGCGTGCTGCCCTCGACCAGGGGGTTGCAGTTATCACACAATCCAAAGCTTGCAAACCCCTGTCAGAATGTATCGGTAAGACGTAACTGAGCAAGTGAAATGAAGGTGTTTTTGCCAGCTTTGAGAACTGTATGAGAAAGGAAGCAGTGAGATAAAGGGGTTGATTTTGGGTTAAGGAGAGGAGGGAGAGATAGGAGGAGATGGAGGGGGGCCCCCTTGGAACTTCCGTGAGGATACTGGGGGTTCATTGACCAATACAAAGTGGAGCAGGCCTGGGGAAGGGGTGAGGTGGGGTTCTGTGTGCCCAGCCTCCCAGTGGGATGTATGTCCTCGAGAACAGGAAACTGTTGGATGTAGAGGTGTGGGTGTGAGGACAATGGCTAGGCTGTGAGAGCAGGGCTCCTTTGGGTGCCTCTGGGCTTGGGTGCACGAGGAAGCAACAGAGGCGCTCTCATGTCCTGCTGGCATCACTCACGTCTCTGGCCCCCGTGTGCTTGCTCTTCAGGCCTGGGAACACTCAGTGGGCATCATCTGCTTCCCCAGTCTCCAAAGGCTGGCAGAAGATGTCTCCGACCAGCTTGCCCAAGAGATACAGAACGCCCTGGCTGGGAAGCCTGCAGGTAAGGGAGCTCACAGGGAGGAAGCGGCTCAGTGGGCCCCTCCCAAGTCTCAGCCCCGCTCTGCTTTCTCCTGGAGTTCGGATCCTGCATGCCAAACAGCATGGTCCCCACTCTGCCTCTGAGAGCCTGAGGGCTGAGACAGAGGCAGGGGAGGAGGCTAGGGCTAGAGGACACGGCTGCTCTAAGTCACACACAAGTCCAGATGTACATGCAGAGACACACACACTGCACACACAGACCCTGCAGACACACAGATGCACACTGCACACTTACAGAAGACACAGAAACTACCCTCACACTTACAGAGACATGTGCACGTATGCATAACAGACACACCATACACACTGCGCACATTAAGCTACGTACAGACCCCACCGACTCTGCAGACACACAAAACGCACAGACACAACACCATCGGGCCTGGGATCTCTGGGCAGGAGAATTAGCATCAGAGGCACCTGCTGCTCAGTGACCTGCAGGCTAGCACCCGGATCTTGCTACTAAGCAGGCAGGTTGGCACCACCCAGGCTACCCGCCAAGGGGCCGGAGGACAAAGTGTTTGGCTCTGCTTCAGGTGGACTTGGTGGGGTTGGGGGTGTGCAGGCAGGAGGAACCTCCTGCTGATGCTTTGCCACCTGCCATGGGGACCGAGGGGAGCTGGGCTCACTCCCGACAGGTGACACATTTTCCTCCCAGAACAGGCACGGGTTGCTGCTGGGCAGTTGCTGCAATGGAAGGATGATGTAGGGCAGGATGGGTACCTGCTGCTGAAGTCGGCGTATGTGCTCACGGGGACAGATGCGGTGAGTCCTGGGGCCACTGCCAACCCTTGCCCATGGGCAGAGTGAGGTCCCCAGTGTCTTTCTTTTCCTGAACCTGGTGGGGTGCTTCATCTCCCCAAGGCTCCCCTTCTGCTGCACGTCATGTATGCTAGCACAGAATGGCACTTCGCACCAGGGTCATGGAGCCAGACAGGGCAACGTTGTCCCCAGGGAAGGGGTGGCATGTGGCCCAGATCTGGAGCTGTGATGGCAGCATGGCCTGCAGCTTGCCGCTTGGGCAGGACTGGAGCCTGGGTTCAGAAGTCAGTTGAAGGGAGGACCTCTGGACCTTCCTACCATGTTGACTGCCTGAACTATGGTCAGACACACAGCCTGCAACCCAGAGCCAAGGCCTGCCTGTCCCCTGGGGATGACCCCCTCCAGGACGCATGGTGACAAATGATCCCCCGGGGGCTTGTTTTCCAACAACAGAGTAGCCATAGGTAGGGTGGGGTAGGTGTCTGTGCAGGGATCAGGGAGAGCTGTGCTGAGGGGGTCATGGCCACGCCAGATAAAGACAGCGAGATGTCCTGGAACTGGAACAACTCTAGGGGCCAGGTCAAATCCAGCCATCTTCCTTTTTCTCTACCCGCGTGCTTGCTATGGGGGCCAACTGGATGGGAGGTTGCATGGACAGCATCCTGCAGATTGAGCCAACATGTTTTCCTGTCTGTTTTATACACACGTGCTTCTATTCACACACATACACACACACAGAGGTCAGAGCCACAGTCACCTGGGTGAGGCTGCTGGAACAACTGCCACAGAACTGCCCCAGAGCTGCTCCACCAGGCTGGGGTCCATGCTCTAGGCCTTTCTATGACACCTGGGTGTTACTGGCCACCTGCTGGGCGAGATTAGGATCTGAATCTGAGGATGGAGAGGGCAGTGCTGAGAGCTTTGTTGCTGCTGCCCAGACACACACTGCCTGCCTCCTTTGCTCACCTGGGGTCCACAAGCCTTCCTGAGCTGCTCTCTTCCAAACGTCTCCCTCCTTTGCTGCCCTAACCCAGTGACAGTTAATAGTTACCAAACACCTGGTCGACCCTTGTGTGAACCGGATCTTCACGGGCACTGTGGCTGTATCTGTTGCGTGTGTACACTCCACGCTTGAGAATGCGGAGCCAAAGGAGACAGGAAGGAACTTGCCCATTGAATGTGACCTCCCCAGCCCCTGCCACCTGTCATCCCGGGTTACAAGATGTGTTCTTCCCTTGCAGGAGTCGCTGGGCAGAGTGGCTGAGTCTGGGCTTCCAGCCCTGCTGCTGCGCTGTCTTTACCTCTTCTTCGTCTTTCCTCTGGCAAAGGACGAATCTTCTGATGGTGACGTGCAAGTCCAGAGGATGTTTGTGCAGGTGAGTGACAGCAGGAGGGGGAAGGAGAAGGGAGGGGCTGTGTGGGCTGTGTGCTGGCCCCAGGGACCGGTGATAGATTATCTGAGCCACAGGTAGGTGGGTGGGGACTAGGGGGAGGGGCCGGAGAGATTGGGGAGTGGAATTTTCAGGTAAGGGGCCAGGTTATTTTTGATTGGTGGATAACCAGAAAGGCACAAATTTCATCAGCTGTGGGGAAGGGGAATCTGGAAATGACTAGGTCCGAGATGGGATGATTCGAAAATCATTCCTCACATTCTGTCTCTAGCTCCTTCCCCTGCTGTCCGCCCCTGCCTTCTCCAGGGACTCCTTCCTGCCCCCCTGGCCAAGGGTACAGGGGCTGTGGGCTTTTACTCCGTGTGTGCAGGATCTAAGGGAGGGTCTCAAACCTGGCAGATGCCTGTGACCCCTCAGTGACGTCCCAAGCACAGCTGGCCATCGTCCTCACGCACTCATCAATGTCCACTTCAGACTAATTCTGAAGCTGAATCATCATTTCCACATGATCTGGAAGATTCCATTGGGGCAAGCTCTCCCCTGAGCTGCTTTCTTGAGCCCTAGGAGCCTTTTACCATCTATAAGTGAATTCTAAGTGGCGGCCTGGGGGCTGCCCTGAACTCGTCTTTACAGCATGACTTGAAACCAGGGCAGCTGTGCCTTCAAGGCCCTTGGCACAGAGTGTGCCCATTCCTCTAAGGGTCCTCCCTACTTGATCCTACAGGAGTGTGTACACCGAGCTCCTTCGGTGCAGAGCTCCACGCGCACCTCTGGGTACTGCTGCAATTGAAATAGCTCAATTCCTAGAGGTGACGGAGGAGGGAAGCATCCCAAAAATACAACGCATAATTATCATTTTTAAAAGGCTTGATTTATTTGAAAGGTAGCTATCCACTGGATCACTCTGCACATGCCTGCATTGGCCATGATATGACCATGGTGTGGCCAGGAGCCAGGAACTCTGATTTCCTCTTCTTTTCTTTAGATTTTATTTATTTTTATTGGAAAGGCAGATTTACAGAGAGAAGGAGAGACAGAGGGAAAGACCTTCCATCCACTGGTTCACTCCCTAAGTGGCTGCCATATCTGGGGCTGAGCCAGTCTGAAGCCAAGAGCTTCTTCCGGGTTTCCCATGTGGGGGCAGGGTCCCAAGGCTTTGGACCATCCTCTACTGCTTTCCCAGGTCACAAGTAGGGAGCTGGATGGGAAGCGGGCCGTGAACCAGGACATGAACCGGTGCCCATATGGGATCCTGGTGCATGTAAAATGAGGATTTAGCCACTAGACCATCACGCTGGGGCCCTCTCCATCTGATGTCTTACACATACGGCAAGGACCCAAGCAGTTGGGCCATCATCGGCTGCCTTCCTGGATGCATTAGCAGGAAGCCAAGTCAGAAGCAGAGCAGCTGGGACTTCTGTTAGCATCTGATATGGGATGTAGGCATCCCACATGGTGGCTTCCCTTGCTGCACTACCACCCCTGCCCCCGATTTTTAAAGTGAGGTGAGCAGAGTGTGAGATGTGCTAGGAAATGATCCTGACGAATACATGGGCAATGCCCTGAGGACTTGCATTGAACAGGGCTGCAGGTCTACAGGGCTCAGAGAAGGTGGCAATGAGTGGGGAGCAGAAGGGCCAGGAACAGAGCAGTAGTCATCCAAGCCCAGCACTTGGTCACGTGGCCACACCATCCTGCAAGGGAGCCTAGGAGTGGGAGCTGTAACCCCGTCACACAGCTGCCAGCTTTGGCAGTTAGCTGGAAGGAGAGAGCTCATGACATTCACCCAACCGGAAGCAGGTCCCGTTGGAACCCCAGGACCCCAAGGCAAGGCTCACCCATGCCAGACCCCTCAAGACAGGCGAGGGTATTTGGTTTTTATCCCAAGTGCACAAGAAGCTACGGGAAGCTCATTTGCTAGCATGGGGAGATCCTGGGCTGGCAGGGCCAGGGACTCCAGTTAGGAAAACCCTCAGAGAACTTGTGGTTTGGGTGCCAGCCCAGAATTCTGGGACCGCTCCTTTTATGTAGCGCATAAAATGACTCTGTGCCTTCCTAAGGTGGCATTTTCTGTGGTTCCATGTAAAGCCACACCAAGGCTATATTCCTGGGATTCAGAAAGGATCACAGTTACTTGTCTGGTGATTATACAGACTGGTCCTCAGCTGCCACCAACTCCTCAATGGCTTGGTCAGCACAGGTGTCCCGTCTATTTCATCGCTTCCTGCTGACCCCCTTCACCAGGGCTCCCGAGGAGGAGGGATCCCACACCCCTTGCAGGACCAATCTTCCTGACCAGCTGTTCTCTCTCCAGATGCTGCTGAACATCTGTGGCGACCCCCGGGGCTTGGAGGGGCTGGTCTCAGGCAGCGAGCTGCAGTCTCTGCTGATCGCCACCACCTGCCTTCGGGAGCACAGCTGCTGCTTCTGGAAAGAGCCCACCTTCTGCGTGCTGAGGGCCATCTCCCAAGCCCAGAGCCTCAGCGTCATCCAGCACCTCAAGGGTAGGCCATGGGGCCATGCCCAGGCTTTCCTGGGAGGCCCGGAGTCAAGGCCAAAGGCCTGTTTTCTACAGCACTTAATCTCTGAGCCCCTGTGGATTTCAGAAACCAAGGAAGTGATGCATGAACAGATGAACAGTTGGGTGCAGCACAGGACCCTGTGTGGGCAGCAGGGAACCCCTTTTGTGAATGCTGTACTGGAGGGAGAGACAGGAAAAGAGGGGAACCATTTCCTGTGCCACATGTATTAAAGGGCCACTGAGTACATGTGTTTTTGGGTAGACATTAATGCCATCATCAGGATGTGGCCTCCAGCTCTTGCCCTCACAGCTGAGTGACCTTAGGTGTTTCCTACCTGAGTGCTTCACTGCTCTCGCCTGGGCATAAGAGCCCTTTGCTGCCGTCCTTGGCCTGTGGCGATTCTGCAATAAGTCAGGTATACGCACTGCATCTGACATTTACCTGCCTAGAGCAGTCACCCTGGGGGACATACTTGTGACAATCCCACCGGAGGGTGTCTTTTGGGGACATTCAGGTGAGGGGTCTGAGCCCACCGCTATGACCTGCTGGTTCAGCGTGCCTGCCTCGGGGTCTGCTTCCCATCCTGGGAGCATCATCCTGACTGTAATTACAGTCCCAATGACGTCGCAAGTGCCAGGGCCAGGATCAGGCTGTGCCCAAGTCCTTCCCAGCAAGTGAAGGGCTAGGCAGGAAAGGCTGTAGGCATGCGTCCTGGATGCTCTCAACATCTTGGTCTCAGCTTGCCCAAGGCCACAGTTGGATCAGAAATATCCTGTCCCCCCCCATCCCGTGGGGAACTTGTTGGGAGGGCAGTTGGGAGGGCAGCAGGCTAGCTCAGTGCGTCCTGGTCAGACCAGCAATACTGGGGCTGCCAGGTCAGGGGTCAGGTGCGCAGACATCAGCCTGCTGAGAGGCTGAGAGTTCACCAGGCCAGAAGCCTTCCCAATCCACTATAGCGCTGCGGCTCATGAAGTAGCCTCTTCACCCAAGATCCAGTAGACAAAGTTATGCATTCATTCTCATTCGTGCCTCCACGTGCAGTTTAATGCGGAGGTGGGCGTGGGGGAGGTGGGGTGGCCCCAAAGCTGACGTTTCAGAGCTCAGTATGGCTGTGCCTCCCCCGCAGCCACCGACTGCGTCCGGCTTTCGCTGCAGAACCTCTCGCGCCTGGTGGACACCCTCCCAGCGCCAGAGGCCAGCGAGGCTGTGAGCCTGATCCTGAGCTTCGTGAAGGACGCCTACCCTGTCTCCTCGGCTCTGCTGCTGGAGTTCGAGAACGCCGAGGGCTACCCTCTGCTGCTTAAAGTGTTACTGCGGTAAGGGGCGGGGCCTGGCGGGTGGGCGGAGTCTAAGGGGTGGGGCTGGTGGGTGGAAAGGAGTTGGTAAGGGGCGGGGCCTGGTGGGTGGGGGTGGAGTCTGATGGGCGGGGCTTATGGATGGGGTGGGGAGGAGTCGGTAAGAGGGGGGGTCAAGCGGGGTGGGGCGGAATCTGAGGGCGGGGCCTTGATGGGGTGGGGCGGAGTCGGTAAGGGGCGGGGCCTGGCTGGTGGGCGGAGTCAGCAGGAGGCGGGCTGGGCGGGGAGGAGGGGTACAGGAGCTGCCGGGGTCCCTGGACGCTGGGCGTCGCTCAGAAGGAAGATGGGATTGTGGTGTCTGCAAGTCTTCCATAGAGGAAGCTCCGAGAGCGTGGCGAGAGACCTTGTGTGCCGGTGTCTTGGTACCGTGCTAGGATACCCGAGAAAGCCCATGTCCTAGAGACAAGAGCCTTGTTCCCTTGCAGTTTTGGAGGTTTCAGCAGCCCCATTGCTTTGTCCCTGGCAAGATTGGGGGAGTTTGGAGAGTGGGTAGAGGGAGAACTCTGACAGTGAGGAAGCAGACAGAGCAGCGGGCTGAGCCGGCCTTGGTTGTAACCTTACAACCCACTGCCTCACCAACGCCACCTATGGCGAACCTGCTCCAGGTAACTTCAGGGCATTCCACTGGGCCCACCCTCTTAGTCTCATTAACTTTTTGAAAAATATATATTTTATTTATTTTAAAGGCAGAGTTAAGGATTAGAGAGAGAGCTTCAATACACCTGTTCACTCTCCAAATGGTTGCAATGGCTGGATCTGAGTGGATCTGAAACCAGGAGCCAGGATCTTCATCTGGGTCTGCTAATGGGTGCGGGGGCCCAAGCACTTGGGCCATCTTCTGCTGCTTTGCAAGGCACCAGGGAGCTGGATTGGAAACAGAGAATCCAGGGATTGAACTGGCGTCCGTACGGGATGCTGGCATCCCAGGCACTGGCCTCAGTCACTATGCTGAAGCACCGACCTGGTCTTAATAACTTATGATTTCAGGATTTAAACAGGTGTATTGGGAGCCAAGTCTTCCTCAAACCACAGCAGACTCCTTATTGCTGTCCAGTGTGTGGGGACCCCTGCCTTGGCGAATGAAGGGGTGATCCTCACCACAGCAAACCCACTGTGTGGAATGCGCCCCCTGCATGCCCGTTGACTGGGTTCCACCAGTCAGGATCCACACACCAGCTTTGGAGAGTTTCCTGAAGCTGCTGCAAGCTGTGTTGCCCACATCCTTACAGACATGGAAGCATCTGGGACTCCACAAGCCCTGCTTCTTCCCCACTTCTTCCCCACCAGGCGCTCTTGACCTTGACCAATGGGAGCTGCTTGGGTGACTCCGCCCCTCAGTGCTGCTTCCAAGTCCTGAGAGCCAGGTGCCCCAGAGGCACTTGCGCTGTAATGTTCTCAGACCACCTTCCCGCCCCTCCCTGTCTCCCACAGCCTCTACCCAACTGGCATTTTTTAAAAAAGATTTATTTATTTTTATTGGAACGTCAGATATACAGAGAGGAGGAGAGACAGAGAGGAAGATCTTCCATCCAATAATTCACTCCCTAAGTGGCTGTTATAGGCGGAGCTTAGCCAATCTGAAGCCAGGAGCTAAGAGTTTCTTCTGGGTCTCCCATGCAGGAGCAGGGTCCCAAAGCCTTGGACCTATGGTTCTATCCCAGGCCACAAGCAGGGAGCTGGATGGGAAGCAGGCCATCAACTGGGACACGAACGATGTCCGTATGGGATCCTGGTTCGTTCAAGGCGAAGACTTTAGCCACTAGGTTACTGCACCGGGCCCCCTACTGGCATTTTCTGGGACCAACTCCCAAGTGGGCTCCTTTTCTCTCTGACAATAGGAAGCCTAAACAAAACAAAGACGCCAGTGGCTGAGTCTGGTTTCCTGCACTCCCCCTGCTGTTTCATTCTCACTTTGGATCTAGGAACTGGAGTGGTCTGGGAGTAGATACCCAGGAAATACCCTGATGGCGGCCGATGAAAGGAGCATACTCCAGGGAGTGGCAGGAAGAGCCTGTTTGCAGTCCCCACTTACTCATGTAATCCTGGAGCAGCAGGGCCGGTGGTACGGAGCGCACCATATAAAAGACCATCAAAGCCAATTTAGAATTTGGGGAATCATTATTAGCCAGCTGGCGACTGCCGCCACTCAGAACAGGTCTGAGGAAGTCAGCCCCGAACTGTCAGGGCAAGTGAGATTTTAAAGGAAAAAAACCCACATCCTGGTGGCTTTGACCATGGCTGGCAAGCAAGGGTATAGAAGCTACAATAAGCAGGTGAGAGCCAAAATGAGCAATTCTATAGTTATAGTAACAGTTTAACTTCTTGGAAATTGGTTCTGCTTTTCATGGGGCTCAGTTCCCAGCTGGTTCTTCCCTAGGGGAGGAGGGTCAGTCTAACCCAACTGGTGACTGTGGAATATATTCACTCTGTAAATTTTCACCCTGTCACACTGGGAGGAGCTTGGGGGGCCCTGCTGCAGAGGGAAGCAAGGCAGATCCTCTGCTGTGAGCAGCTCAAAGCCAAGCAACCTCAATGTCAAGTGCACACACGGGCCTAGCAGAACCCGAGCTCTCCCACCCTCCTGTGCTGCTGCTCTCTGAGAATACAAAGTCCCTCCTTTGGGTGGTGTTCTTGCTGTGCTGGAGTCTGAGACACATACATTTTTTGGTGGGGAGGAGGATGGGGGGGCAGCCATGGAGGGCAGACTTCCTGGAGCAGGTGCTGCAGCTAGTCACAAATGCCTCCCTCCCTCTCCCCACCACCTTTCCCATTAGGACAATTCCTAAAATACCCAGTGCCCACCCGAAACCCTGGATTGCCCAGGGCTGGCCCGAGGCTGTGGTCTGCAAACACAGTGGTGTTTAGCTAGGGCCCTCGGTCCTTGCTTGTTGGTGCTGACATGCCTTGCTCCTGGGGTCTTTCCTACCATGGCAGAGCTGCACTGTTTCTGCAGAGCTGCAGAGAACTGGCCTCACCTGTCCCCACAGGTATGACAGGCAGGCACCAGGCGATGCGGACCCCCACCTGGAGGAGCTCGTGGGTCTGGTGGTGTGGCTGACGACCTGCGGGAGGTCGGAGCTGAAGGTGTTTGACAGCGTCACTTATCCGCAACTCGAAGGCTTCAAGTTCAATCATGAGGCGTCAGGTGGGTGCTCCTACGTCTCCGAGAGAGCGGGAGGCTACGGGGACCATCCTGAGGTTGTGCACCTGCCGATGCTGCCCAGAGTCTGATTCTGGGGTCATCTTGGCGGACAAAACTGTGGCTCTTACGGGCTCCCTTGTACGTTTTTTTTTTCAGATGTTACTATGAGGGGGTTTGTTTTCTGCAGAACAGAGAAGAAACATTGCTTTAATAAGGCAAAGGCTTCCACATAACAGAAGAGGCCTTTGGCACTACCCCCACCTGTGTTGTGACTTTAACTTGGTCCCATTTGCTTGCATAATGGGGATCTGGAGCAGTCACCCGGCGGTCAGGGTCAGTGATGTCTCAGTACCTGGGGCTATCGATGGATTGGTTGAGGAACTGAAACAGTAGGCATGATGCTTTGGGCACACGGCAGGCTCTCTGCCCCATGCTGGGGTATCCCTGTGAACCGACCAGGGGTCTGTCACACATGCACTGAGCCATAGTCTGCTGCGGAAGTGGGTGACAAATGCTTCAGGATGTGACATGAGGTGGGGCAGTCAGGAAACCCTGTGCTGTGGGGCTGGCTGGAAGGTCTTTTAAGGACCCGGTGACATTGTGCCTAGTTCCAGCTTTATCCACACTCTCTATGAAGTCACTGAGCTGATCAAGAATTGACACATTTTTTAGGGTCTTTTTTTTTTTTAAGATTTATTTATTTATTACAAAGTTGAATATACAGAGAGGAGGAGAGACAGAGAGGAAGATCTTTTGTCCAATGATTCACTCCCCAAGTGAGCCATAACGGCTGCGCCCATCCGAAGCCGGGAACCAGGAACCTCTTCCGGGTCTCCCACATGGGTGCAGGGTCCCAAAGTTTTGGGCCGTCCTCTACTGCTTTCCCGGGCCACAAGCAGGGAGCTGGATGGGAAGTGGAGCTGCCGGGATTAGAACCAGCGCCCATATGGGATCCCGGTGCGTGCAAGGTGAGGACTTTAGCTGCTAGGCCATGCCACCGGGCCCATTTTTAGGGTCTTAAAAACATTTATTTCTCCTTCTTCTTCTTCTTCTTCTTCTTTTTTGAAAGGCAGATTTATAGAGAGTGAAAGAGAGGCAGAAAGATCTTCTTTTTGCTGGCTCACTCCCACAAGGCCACAATGGTCGGAGCTGGGTTGGTCTGAAGCCAGGAGCCTGGAATTTCTTTAGGGCCTTTCATGTGGGTGCAGAGGCCCCAGTATTTGGGCCATCTTTTGCAGCTTTCTCAGGCACGTTAGCAGGGAGCTGGATTGGACGTGGAACTGGCTCCACTTGAATTGGCTCCCTTACGGGATGCGGCACTGAAGGTGGAGGCAGAACCCACCATGCCACAATGCCGACTCACCATCACCATTTTTTTTTTTTTTTTTTTTTGAGAACCAGAGAGACAAATAGTTTCCATCTACTGGTCCACTCCCCAGTGGATGACAAAGCTGAGAGCCAAGGTCTCAATCTTGTCTCCTGCAGGGGTGACAAGAGCCTGAGTCCTTGCTGTTTCCTCCTGGGGTCCTGGAGGGAGTTCTCAGGGCTCAGGCTGGATTGTTCAAGTGAAGGGAAGGGGGTCGAGTGCTCACAGACAGCAAGTGCAGCCTGGAGAAGACCCAGTAGAGGGAAACAGCTGGGCAAATCAAGCAGTAAAGGTGCTGTGAAGGTCACAGGGAGGTGGCAGAGCTGCAGGGACCATGTGCAGAATACAAGGACGTGAGCACCCAGGGCAGGGGTGAGGTTGGGGCAGGTGAGAGGGTAGGGGCAGGAAGCTTGCTGAGCAAGTGGCTGTTGCCTGGGCGAGAGGGCCTGGGAAGGTTCTGGAAAGAGGATTTATTTCTCAGTTTGTCAAGGAATGAAGCTAACTTGGCCTGGTCCTTTTCCACTGCATTTGATTTGAACCAATGGAGACTGACTCTACCAGCCCTGAGTTGTCCGAGGGAAACACAAAGCAAGCCATGCAATGTACTTTCAAAAATTATTTATTTTTATTTAAAAGGTAGATTTTAAAGAGAGAGAGAGAGAGAGAGAGGAGAGACAAGAGAGGGATATTCCATCTGTTGGCTCCCCAAATGGCTGCAATGGCCAGAAGTGAGCTGATCTGAAGCTGGGAACCAGGAACTTCTTCATGGTCTCCCACACAAGTGCAGAGGCCCAAACACTTGGGTCACCCTTGCTTGCCTTTCCAGGCCATAAATGGAGCAACCAGGACATGAATTGATGCCCATATGGGATGCCAGCCCCACAGGTAGACGATTAGCTGGCTATGCCACTGTACAGTCCCAAACAATGCACTTTTAAATAGTAAGAAAACACAGGTTAAACTTATTTCGGGGCATGCATTTTTATTTCACTTAGTCTATTCCAAATATTACCATCTCTACTTGTGGTCCATAGAAATGACTGTTAGTCAGGTGTTATTCATGCTTTCCCATTGCTGTGTGTCTGGATTCCATTCACCCACTCGCAGCATGTCTCAATCCACAGCTGCCACAGCTGGAGAACCGTGTCTCAGATGATGTGTTCCAGCTTGCCTCACAACCTGTGTGGGCTGGCTTCCCTGCATTTCAGATAGATAATGTGTGTGTGGGAGCTGGAAAATGGAACTTTCAATGACACATATCGCAATGAGAACCCAAGCTCCTGTTGCTAGATGTGGGCGGGAGACTTGACGTGGGGATTGTTCTTCTGTCCATCTTCAGGAGTGACCGTTAAGAATCTCCAGGCCTTCCAAGTCCTGCAGAGTGTTTTCCACAAAGCCAGTGACTCTGTCCTCTGCATGCAAGTCCTATTGGCCATCAGGACCATGTGGGCCTGGAACCCCCGCAACTTCTTTCTGCTGGAATGGACGCTGCAGCCCATCTCTCAGTTTGTGGAGATTGTGCCCCAGAAACCAGCTCCGGTGCAAGTGCAGTTCTTCCAGCTGCTGGAGGCCTTGGTGTTTGAGCTACACTACGTGCCACATGAGATCCTGCGGAAGGTGCAGCGTCTGATAAAGGAGAGTCCCGTGCCGTCCTGCACCCTCGTGGCCCTACAGAGTGTTCTCCGGATTGCGGGCAGGGATCTGCTCTTCACTGACATCTTCCGGGACTCGGGGCTCCTGGGCCTGTTGCTGGCGCAGCTGCGGAAGCAAGCCAAGATCATGAGGAAGTCAGGTGCAGGGCTGGTGTCCCAAGAGGCAGGTGGATGGGCGGTGGGGGGCAGTGTTAGTCCTGCCTGGTCGGTGTGCCAAGCTGGCTGTCCTCTCCCATGTCACAGGGTGCCAGAGTCAGGGGATGGTTTATCAGTGTTCTTGGGACACCCGGCACACGAGGAGCAGTAGCCTGCCATTGTTCCCCATGAAGAGCCCGGTGCAGTGTTGCACAGGCTTTCAGGGCTAACGCAGGCATGATGGACCCTTAGCACTCAGCATCTCCTGCCCTGGACACTGTCTGGGTAGGTAGATGCTGACAGCAGGGACTGCTGGGTCTTCAGGGATGCAGAGCGAGCCAAGAACACAGAGAGGCTGAGGATCCTGGGAACCCGACAGGGCCTGCTAGGAGTGAGCAGATTTGGCTTTGTTCTCTGTGCCATTGAGCAAGTGGTTTCCTGTTGGGACAAGGGATACTCTGACTCTGCTGACCAGGCTTTTTCTCTGTGTCTGGGTCCTATCTTTATGTGCCCTGTAACCCCTGGGCAATCAATGCCTTCTTGTCCCCGCCTCAACCCTTGCGCACTAGGATCCTGTCCAGGTCATGGACAGAGGCCCAGGAGTGGCGCTGCCTCGTGGTCTCACCACGTCCTACCCTATTTGCTCCCCTGCATGGTGCTTGTGTCACCTTGCGGATACAGAAAAAAATCTGAAAAGCTTCCCCTTCCCCTGACATCCTCTGCTTAGCCTGGCACGGGATGTTGGGATGCTGGAAGCTGACCTCTCACCTCTCCCTACCTTTCTCTCCTTTTTTCTGTGCTCCCCACCCCCTCTTCAGTGACCGGCAGCAGCTAAGGGCTGTAACCTTGAGCTGCTTTGAGAATTCAGCTTGTAGCGAAGGTCTGTGTCCTGGGCCTCTCAAAGAGGCAGACTCTGTAGGACAGACTGCCTTGGCTGGGGTTCTGGCTATGTTAGCTACAAGCTGAGCAGTTCTGGGCAGGGGACGTCGGGTCTACGATGGGCCTGATTCCTGCTGTATGAAGTGAGGCTCATCATGTCTACATAATAAATATTGGGAGACTGAAATGAGATGCTGAAAACACCTGCTCCTGGGCCTGGTGTGCAAGTTTGTCCCTGCGGGGCTGCAGTTCTGGTGCTCCTGCGTGGCAGACTGAGAGACCCTACAGGAGGAACATGGGCCCAACGTGCTCCCCAGGGTGCTTGCCATAAGGCCAGAGCTGCCCCAGGAGGCCTGGCAGTGTGTTTTTTGCTAGGTGCCTCTGCCCACTGCTCAGCAGCTTCTTGCCTTTCCATGCTGCTGCCCTCTTTGCCTTCCTTGCTTGACCCACCGAGAACTCTGTGCACTGCCTTCTTGGCTACTGTTTCTGTGTTAGCTGGGGATGCTTTATCAGCGGCCCAACATCCACTTTGTTTCTCAGTCCTTTGAGCTGTTTGTGAGTGGCTGCACCCAGGCTTCTTCCGTGCTTTTTGTTGTTAAATGTGTCTTCTTGTTTCTTAGATGCCTCATCCTCTAGTTAATAAACTCCACTTCTGTTCATTCCCCAAGCACACATTGCGCTTCTGATTTGTGTCAAGCATTTTCCTGGCACTGGGGAATCTGTTCAGGAGGCCTGGTTTTGTGCTCACGGGCCCAGTGAGCCTCCTCTTTACTCATAATCTCTCTGTTAAAGATTTATTTAATTTTCAAAGTAGAGTTTCACACACACACAAAGAAAGAGAAGAGAGAGAGAGAGAGAGAGAGAGAGAGAGAGAGAGAGAGAGAGAGAGATTCCCATTTGCTGGTTTCACTCCCCAGATGACCACAACAGCCAAGGCTGAACCAGGCTGGAGCCAGGAGCCAGAAGCCAGCAGCTTCTGGGTCTCCTACATGGATGCAGGGGCTTAAGAACTTGGGCCGTCTTCTGCTGCTTTCTCAGGTGCATTAGCAGGGCACTGGAGCATAAACGGAGCAGCCAGGACTTAACTAGTGCCCATATGGGATGTCATAGGCCACAGCTTAACTAACTGTACCACGATGCCAGCCATACCCCAAGAATCCTTTGAATCTCTCCACAGCTCTGGTGTGAGCTGGTGGTCCTCCCTCCCAAGTATGAATGTCCCACTGGGAAAATGAAGCAGGAGGGTCTCCACGTATCATTTCTCATTTACGGCAATGCTTCTCAAAGAATTATTCCCAGGCCAACCCTACAGTATCCCCTGTATCTTGTTGGAAATGCAAGATATAGGATCTCCCCCAAGACATACGAAGGCAGAAGCTCTGGGATGGGGCTCTAAATTTGAAAAACCAATCGGCCAGCAGCTGCTGCTGGGCTCACACTGGAGAAACCACAGCTGTGAGCTCATGGTAGAGTTCTCTCACGACCTGGGATGGTGCATTGTCTTATGGTGGAAGCATTGAACTCACATCTCCCCAAAAACCTAGACAGCCTCCCACAAGCCACAGGCTTAGGGGTCAGCCCACGGCACTTCATGTTTGTTGTTGATTCTTCAACATGGCAGGAAACAAAGAGTCCAGTCCTGGCATTCAGGATCCGGAACGAGAACTCACTTGCGTGATGCTGAACGTTGTGGTCACGCTTCTGAAAGGCTCTGTTCGGAACGCAGGTAAGGAAGGCTCCAGTTTTGCCTTGCTTTTGCTTAGGAAGGTATGGGCTCTCTCCTGGGGGCCTGGGAGGCTGCTGCAAGGTTGGCTGCAAGGGATAACCAGTACAGACACAGGGGCTAAGCTCCATTTGTTGGTGGATGCTCAGAGAACACCAGGACCTTGGTAGACACCTGAGGTGGTGCTGTTTACTTCTTCTTCTTCTTCTTCTTTGTAGATTTCTTTTTTTTTTTTGGAAAGTCAGATATACAGAGAGGAGGAGAGGGGAGTATCTTCCGTTTGTTGATTTACACTCCCCGTGACCACAATGGCTGGAGCTGAGCCGATTTGAAGCCAGAAGCCCGAAGACTCTTCTGGGTCTCCCATGCAGGTTCAGGGTCCCAAGGCTTTGAGCCATCCTCGACTGCTTTCCCAGGCCACAAGCAGGGAGCTAGATAGGAAGCAGGGCCGCCAGGACACGAACCGGCACCCATATGGGATTCCGGCACATGCAAGACGAGGACTTTAGCCACTAGACTACTGTGCTGGGCCCCGTGCTGTTTACTTCTAAGACTGTTGAATCCAGTCAGAGAACCAAGAGGCTATGCTCCAGCTAGTATTGTCCAAATGCGTGAGACCAGATGGTCCCCTTCTGCTGTCTTCTAGCAAAATCTGTAGAGATCCCATTGCAATGACCATAATCCTTTCAGAAATTTAGATCCTAAGCAAAAGACATAGGCAAAGCCAGCTAGTTATTTATAAGAAACCTAATTTGATGTACAGCCAGGCCATGCTGGCCTCAGAAGCTCCTTGCAGACAAAATGTTTCAATTTCCTGGGTCATGTGACCGTTAGGCTTTTAAAGAATAATGCATTTTATATATACACACGTATCCATGTATTATGTAGCAAACGTATCAGCAAATCCATATGGGTGGGTATGGGGATTTTGCCATCTTTATCTGAAGTTTCATAGATGAATTCTATCAAATATCAAAGGTTGATTGTTTCATGCTTGCAAAAAGAGCATGTCTAATATCAGTCTGCGAAAGGTTCCATGAAGTGCTGTTTAAAATGCGTTAGGCCAGCTCCTGGGCATTAAGTGAGCAGTGAGCCAAGAGTGTCGGCATCTGCTTCCTAAAAAAAAATATATCAATGAACGAACTAACTTGAGAAATGACAGAGATGAGCTAGAGAGAAATGATAGATAGATAGATAGATAGATAGATACTCGCATCCTCTGTGTCTTTCCCCAAATACGGAAGCCAAGAACTGGGAGCTCCATCAGGCCTCCTGCTTGGATTACCTGCCTCCCTGGATCTCTCGTAAGTGGAAAGCTTGAGTCATGAGCCAGATGTAGCAACCAGACTCAGGGCCTCTGCTGTGACGTAGCATCATCCTAGCCCTCAGGCCGCACAGATGACTCCAGATGTCAACCGTGGAAAAGATGCCCGACATTCCTTTACAACAAAAACAGACTACCAGCCAGATTTCTTTTTCTTTTAAAAGAGATTTTTTTCTAATTTTAAATATTGTTTACATAGTTGACAAGAATGCACACCCATGAGGACCACTGATTAGAGTGGGGGAGGGGTTGAGGCGTGGGGAAAGGTGAGTTGTACAAATGCTTCCAGTTTTCCCTTTGTTCCCTTTTCTCCAACTACATTAGTACCTGGGCCTGGGAGATGTCCACTTGATGTTAATCTTAGAAACCCCAACGTTGGGCTCGGCAGCGTGGCCTAGTGGCTAAGGTCCTCGCCTTGACCCCATATGGCTGCTGGTTCTAATCCCGGCAGCTCCACTTCCTCTCTATCTCTCCTCCTCTCAGTATATCTGACTTTGTAATAAAAGTAAAATAAATCTTTAAAAAAAAAAAGAAAAAGAAACTCCAACGTTGAGAAGAATGTTCTGAGGGTTTTGCTTGGGTAGTTTTGACTGTTCTGAGATGCTGTCGGTTTCATTGCTCCAAGGTTGAGAAAATCCTTCCAAGGTCTGTTGGCTGACAGGGTCTACCCGAGTGCATCTACTCACCCATGCACTTGCTGCCAAGGCTCAGCCAGGAGAGTTGTCCAACCTGTTCTGTTCTCCACCTTCTGACATGGCACTCACCATCCTCTGCAGGCCCAGATGAACTGGCTGTCATGTCCCCCATATGCAGCTGGGCATGCCGTCCACTGCACGGGCATCAGGAGCCAAGGAGGCTCAGTCCCAACACATGCATTCCAAGGTCGGAGCACAAATCCTATGATCTTCCCTGTGTTCGGGGTCTTGAATCCAGTGGTCAAGTTGGGAAGTCCCCCAAGAAACCTCACCTGGGGTGACCCCGTACTTGACTCCTGTGTGTACCAGCAAGTGTAGGGTCCAGTTAAGCCCATCACCTGCATCAGACTATGCACACACTGATTGTAGTTGCCAGGTCAGTTCTGTCCCTGCCCCATCTCCTATCCAAACCTATGTGTGCTCTGGCCCAGCCCAACACAGCCTGCCACAGACACCTTATGTACTCCAGCAGGAACTGCAGCCTAGTTGGGGTAACTCCCAATAACCCTCACCAGGCCCACCCCCAGCCCTGGTTCCTTGTGCATGCTGAGTATTATAGTACACTAGTCCAGTCTGTGCCACATCCCAATCAGGTTCTTATATATAGCTATGGATGTTACAGCTTAATTCAACCCACCCCACCCCATGATCCAATCCACATATACGCTGATGGATGCTGCTGTCTTGAACAGCCTGGTCTGCCCCCAGTTCTGGCTCTCACTCACACCAGTTGGAGCTGCAGCCCAGCAGATAATTGCCCATAGTTTCCCTCCCAGGTCAACTCCCGGTCCTGGATCTTGCACTTTCTAAGGGTTACTGTGGTTCAGTCTGACACAATTTATTCCCTGTCCCAGCACTTGCTAGTGGATGCACAATCAGCACTTATCTTGGCTCTTGCATGCATCATTGGGTGCAGTGGCCTGCACCAGCCAGATTTCTCTAATGCTCCCTTCATCCACGTCTACCTGGGAATCAATTTTTATCTTAAATATTTAAATTCTGGCTTGTTTTCTGTAAGAAATGTGACAGGGATTTGCAGGAAAAGCAAGGGAAGGAAGATCTAGTCAAAGCTTGATTGTACATGCATCTTGAGAATATTTCTGTTATCTTCTATGGAGAGATATGTGTCAAAAGACTTATTTTAAATGGGATTCTCAACTGAACTCTGTTTTTTATTTTCCTCATCTCATTTAACCAAGGGTGAGGCTTACAGAGAATTTTAAGAAAAAGCTTTCCTTGAGATTAAAACTAAGGTGCTGAGTCCCCCTCCCAGGACCCCTGCCCTTGCTCTGGCCCCACACTGTCCATCTGCCCCACAGTTGTCCTGAAGGACCATGGCATGGTGCCCTTCATCAAGATCTTCCTGGACGACGAGAGCTACCGGGCGGCTTCGCTCAGCATCTTGGAGCAGCTGTCAGTCATCAACGCTGAGGAGTACATGAGCATCATCGTGGGTGCCCTGTGCTCGTCCACTCAAGGGGAACTGCAGCTGAAACTGGACCTTCTCAAGGTGAAGCCCAAGCCTCCTCTGGGACTGGCTTTCCCTTGGATAGGAACCAATCTTCCCACACTTGTCACCTGATTGGCCACTGCGTTGGATAACGGCAAATCCTATCCCCCCAATAGCTGGACATGTTGGAGATTTCTTTCTGGTTTTTAGTCCATTCAGTGATCAGAGATTGTCACTGGGGACAGCTGTCACCTGGGTGTCTTACTCAGCCAGCAGATCAGGAGAGAGAGGCCAGGAGGAGCTGCACAAGGCATTATTTAAGTCCAGAACTGGCATGTACTAATTCCTACAGAACCCTAAATCTGAGCTACTTATATGCAAGGAGTGATGGGAAATGTAGCCCTTCATTAGGCAGCTAGTTGATTTAATCAGGGTCTTTTGGGCATCTCACAGTGGCTGTGTTTGATACAGCAGAGTGAGACACAGCTTTTGGCACTGGGAGCCCATAGACTTATGCTAATAGTGTGAACCATGGTCTAAGTGCTCAGTGCCCGGGACAGGCACTGAGCGCAGGCTACTGTGGGAGTAGAGAACTAAGAGAGATTGTTACTGTCTTTCCCGCTTGAGGGAGGCTCACGGAGGGGAGAATGGGAGAGCTAGAGAAGGAAACCAAGGGTGCTCAGATGTGTGGGACCACTGGGTGCAGAGGAACAAGTGAGATTAGGCTGTGGCATGTGAGTGACGGAGAGAAGTATATGCTTCTGCAGGATTGTTAATAATCATCAAAAGCCCTCAAAATACTCGACCAAATATAATAAATACTCGACCAAATATAATAAATAGCATCCCTCTCATCCACTCTGCCCTACATCAGTCACAATTTTAGTGCTATTCCTTTTTTTTCGTTTTTTTTTTTTTTCTGTATTTTGGGGATCGAAGACTTTTAGAGATTCTCTGCACTTTGTGTTACACCATTTGAAGAAAGAGTGGCAGTAAGGCAAACTTCTACCTGCAGGGAGCTTTCTCTGGGACTTCTTGTTTGCAAAATGACTTGACTACCCACAACATATTTTTGTGGCATTGGCAAATCCCACGTATTGATGAGTTAGTGAAGCTCCAGGGCTGGTGTGGTGTCATATCAGGTTAATACTCAGCCTGTGGTGCCAGCATCCCATACAGTCACCCATTCAAGTCTGGGCTGCTGCACTTCTGATCCAGCTTCCTGCTAATGTGCTTGGAAAAGCAGGGGAGAAAGGCTGAAGTCCTTGGACTCCTGTACCCATGTGGGAGACATGGTGGAAACTCCTGACTCCTGGCTTCAGATCAACCCAGCTCTGGCCATCGTGACCATTTAGGATGTAAACCTAAATTCTTCCAGTGGATGGAAGAATTTCTTTGTTTCTGTTTCTCCCCATCTCTCTGTAACTCTGACTTGCGAGTAAAGTAAAACAAATTTTGCATAAATCAATTTCCTCTGACTCCCCAGATTACGTAACCACCAACCTAACTCACTTATTTGCAAATATCTCTGTTCAAATTGGTTTATACTATTTTTTTTTCTTTCTTTTTTAAAAGATTATTTGTTTGAAAGGCAGAGTTACAGAGAGAAGAGAGAGATTCTTCCATCAACTGGTTCAATCCTTAGAGCTGAACGAGTTGTTTTTTTTTTTAAGATTTATTTATTTTTATTACAAAGTCAGATATGCAGAGAGGAGGAGAGACAGTGGAAGATCTTCCGTCCGATGATTCACTCCCCAAGTGAGCGCAACAGCTGGTGTGGGGCCGATCCGGAGCCAGGAGCCAGGAGCCAGGAACTTCCTCCAGGTCTCCCACACAGGTGCAGGGTCCCAAGGCTTTGGGCCGTCCTCTACTGCTTTCCCAGGCCACAGGCAGGGAGCTAGATGGGAAGTGGAGTTGCTGGGATTAGAACCAGCACCTATATGGGGTCCTAGCATGTTTAAGGCGAGGACTTTAGCCGCTAGGCTACCGCGCCAGGCCCAAGCTGAACGAGTTTGAAGTTAGGATCTATGAAGCTTCTTCTTGGTCTCCCATGTGGGTTCAGGGGGGCAAGGATGCGGGCCATTTTCTGCTAATTTCCCAGGCCATTAGCTGGGAGCTGGAACAAAAGTGGAGCAGCACGTCTTGACAAGGGATACTGGCATTGCAGTTAGTGTCTGAACCTAGCTGGCCACACACTGTTCCAATTGTGGTTCAGTCTTCAAATAAAACACAGGTACTTCAAAAGTTAGTGGAAAGTAGAATGGACATAAGTTTATTTTGGTGCAAAAAAAAAAAATCTAGATTTACTTTTGCTATAACTTGCACTTTTTCACAAACTTCTGGTCTTACAGATGAGTGTCCATAGAGATTTGTTGACTAAACTAGCATCATACAGCCAGTAAGTGGCAAGGTGGAATTTCACTTAACCACTAGCAGCCAAAAATCGAATGGTCTTTGCCATGTTGCCTGTAGCATCCCATATGTCTCTATTCAGTTTGATTTGTGTGTTTTGATCGGAGCAGGGAATGCACCACTGAGGTCATCACGACTTGGGATTTTCAGGGGACCAGTAGCTGTTTCTGATGTTGCCATGGTGAACGTCAGAGAGACCCCAGAGAGGAACGCTTTGCTTCGTGGGGAGGGAAGAAGCATTTTTGTGTTCAATATTGAGAAGAGTGTTCTGTGCTCCTGGAAAGTTAGTCTTGTTGACTCTGGAGCCCAGAGGCATTTTATTGGAGTATCAGCCCTGGGGTAATAGGACTGTGCCTCCAGAATTAGTAGCGGAAGGCCATTATGGTGTTTTACAGATTCAATATCATTTCAGAGCCACACTATCAAGAGAGCCCGTAAGGACGAATACTTGGAGAGCTTATTTTAACAAAGTCATAGCCAGCTCCCATGGGCCGTCTTCTCCCTGGATGCCAAGTCACAGCTGGGTAGTGGAGAGGCCTGGGAGGTGGGCGGGTGGCTGTCATTGCCCCGTGGGAAGGGACGGTTGCCGCTGACTTACAAATGCTGGCTGGGATCTGATGCCTGTGAGTCACCCTTTAGACCTCTTGGATCTTTAGCAACAAAGATGTAAGACAAGCTGTTTCTGGCCGCATCTCTCATTTTAGATGTTCAGAGTGGCTCCTGCCTGCAGGCTTTGTGTTGACAAAATGGGTCCAATGTAGGAAGAGGGGGACACGCCGGAGTGAGGCAAGGAGGAATGGATCCGCCATCCCTGATAAAGGGTTGCCATCCCGAATGATTGGCAGCCAGCACACAGGGGTCTAGTTAACTGGATCATACTGTGGAGTCCCAGTGTCCTGTCCCCATGCCAGCCACCTCTAGGGGAGACCAGCCAAGGACAGTCATTTCCCAAATTCAGTGGCACTTCCCCCCAGCAACACAAAAGCGTATGTGACTTCACCTGCTAATTCTGGCAAATGATAACTGAGTTAAGGAATAATGTAAGCAAATGAATTTCCTCTCTGTGGCCAGGGGGACCGTGATTGGGTTATGCACAAATTCAGATTGATTTGCTAATATACATTTAGCTGTTCAACTCTAAGTTTAATCGCATTACCTCACCGGTCTTCCAGCATGACACATGGAAAATTATGAGGAATAACAAATAATAGAATGTGAAATAAATCCTGTTAGTTGTAACGTAGTTAGCGCTTTGCTGCGGGCATCCATTTTATAGATCCAAGCTAGAGGAATACTAACTCCGAGACGATGACATGCTAACTGAGTTAAGGACGAGAAAATGTGCTTAACGCTGACCTTTCTTGAAATGTGTCAACCCTAGCCTGATTACTTTGACTTCAGCTGATTAAATTTACTCCCTTCCGTGGACTCGAAAGCCTGGGTGATGCATTATCTGGCAAAGTTGAATGACAGTAATGGAGACCCTCCTCCTAGGCTCTAGGTTCCTGACAAATCGCTTCCCGAAGTCGCCAAGTATTTATTTTCCTTTATGATAGAAATGTTTCTCTTTAGTTGCTATGAAATTAAGCCTTTGTAATTGGATTTTGCACTCTTTACTTTATGACTCTGCAAATATGAGATTAACCCCGTCCTAAGAAATAATAGAAGCAGTCTACGTTCTAATGAGATTACCCCCATTTTAGATAATGACTCTGAATTTAATAAATCAAACAAAGCAACAATTAAGGACAGCCATTCCCTCCTCCTCCTCCCCCGCCCCACAGGAGAAAAATGGCCGGCAAGGGATTACAAGTGGTGGACCCTCTGAGAGACGGACCACAGTGAAGGCTGCTGCTGGGTTGCTTCTTAACACAGGCCCCTAATCCTCTTAGAAGGACAGCGTTGTTTTGAGCAGTGTCTGGCAGCAAGCTGGTCAGTTAGATCCTAAAGCAAAGAGGGAGTTCAAGGTCGGCGAGAGCTCAGACCACTGCTTACAGTCTCGTTATGTTTGGTTTTCCTGCCACTCCTGTTTCAGTATTTGTCTGGTCATGCGCCCCGTCATTCACCCAACAGTTTTCATTCATTGCTTCTCCCCCACCTTCAACAAAGCTCGAAGGGCTGTTAGCTGCTAAACACAGGCACCTACGTTGAGATGGTTTAACGTCCTCAAGCTCAAGATTTCCAGAAGTGTTTGTGATTTTCTCATTTTTCGTCCTGTACATCCCATGATCAGGCGCAAGGTCAGGTTGAACAGGTGAGACGCCTGCGGGCCGCACACTGGCACTGAACCTTGTGTGTGATCAGTGGGGAGGAAGTGGCTGGAAGCGCCCACACCCAC
Organism: Ochotona princeps; assembly: GCF_030435755.1. NCBI lineage: Eukaryota > Metazoa > Chordata > Mammalia > Lagomorpha > Ochotonidae > Ochotona > Ochotona princeps. The sequence continues at coordinate 7,050,754 of NC_080844.1, read as the reverse complement.
GCTGGGATCCGAGTGTGTTTTCATTTCCGTTGCAGACACCATCATTTGTGGGGAGTTAGTTGCTCCATGAGGCTGGCACACCTTCACGGAGGCTCCCTTTGCTTCTCTTGGCTCCAGGCAGGGTGAGGGGCCAGGCGGCCACAGGAGGCAGGCTTTGCTTAGTATACACCATGAACTTTCACACTCGTGAAGGACCAACATTCTAGGAGAAACGTGCTCCAGCGATGGTCTTGCTTGTCTTCGAGGACTTATCTGCAAGCATTGCTTTCTCCTGGACATTGAGCCACTTTCAGACATTGTCAGGTCACATCCTTACCCAGCAGAAGAGCGTAGTGTCATTGGTAATTTTCAAAAATGTATTTCAGGGGCCAGTGTGGTGGTTCAACAGGCTAATCCTCCACCTGCAAGTGACAACATCCCATAAGGGTGCTAGTTCTAGTCCTGGCTGCTCTAGTTCTAATTCAGCCTCCTGCTTATAGCCTGGGAAAGCATCAGAGGATGGCTCAGAGCCTTGGGACCTGGAAGAAGCTCCTGGCTTCAATTCAGCTCAGCTGCAGCTATAACAGCCATTTGGGGACTGAACCAGTGCATGGGAGATTTTTCTCTTTCCATCTCTCCTTCTCACTGAGGATCTGCATTTCAAATAAAAATAAATAAATCTTTTAAGACATGTATTTGAGAGGCAGAGATACACACAGGGAGAAAGAAAAGAAGAGGCAGAGAGAGAGACTGTTATCTCCCATCCACTGGTTTGCTCCCCAGATGCCCGCAGGCTGGGGCTAGGCCAGGAGGGATCTCCATCTGTGCCCTCCATGTAGGTGGAAGGGACCCATCTGTCTGGCCCATTCTGCTGCCTCGCAGGGTCTGCCTGGGCAGGAACCTAGAGTCGGGAGCCTAGCTGGAAACTGAATATTGGTGGACAGCATCTATAGATAGGATCCAGACATCTTAACTACTAGGCCAAATGCCTGACCCTACTTAATTTTTAACAACTGAGAAAAGATCAGTTTGAAGAATTCGGGTTGATCTATTTTAAACACATCTGAGGTCTTTTGTAGTTACTACAATCTTTGCTGCTGGTTTGTTTTAACAATTTCTCCCCAGATGGTAGATGGGGCCGTGGGAGTCTTTTTATAGTTCTGTGGCCACGTGAACTAGGTGACATTCACAGTTCACAATGATCCTGTGTTCTGTCCCCCTTGTGCCGCTCACGGCTTACCAAGCAGCGTGGGCTTCTTTTAAGACTGACTGGTTTGAAACACAGAGCAACAGAGAGACAGAAGGAGCGACAGATACAAAGATCTTCCATCCACTGCTTCGTTTCCCCCCAGTGACTGCAACAGCCTGGCCTGAGCCAGGCTTCATGGAGCCAGAATCCAGGCACTCCATCTGGGTCTCCCACATGGGTGGCAGGAGCTCAGCACTTGGGCCATTCCCTGCTGCCTTCCCAGGTGCATTTGTAGAGGGCTGGATCGGAGATGGAGCAGTCGGGACTTGAACACACACCCATGTATGATGCCCATGTTTTATGCTGTGAGTTAACCTGCACAACTCCGGCCCCAGTTTTTTTTTTTTTTTTTTTTTTTTTTGGTAGAGGACTCCAAAGTCAGAGAACAAAATCCAAAACGGATACCCACTATTTCTTTCATCTAATCACTGGTGTTAAAAGTAAGGGTGCCTGCGTTTTACAGTTGAAGCTGAAGAGTGTCCTTTCTCTTCCAAAGCCCGGGGCTTCCTGTTGACTAGTTAGCCTGCGCCTTTAGCAAGTTCCTGTTCACTTTTTCTGTGAGTGCTTTGCAATGCGGTCCCTCTCCTCCTTTTCAGAACACATTGCTAGCTTTGTGTGGTTAGCATCTCACACCAGGTTTTAAATAGATACACTGTATTATCTCTTTTCCTTTAATAAGGGCACTCATGCTTGCCCAGAGAGGAAGATGAGCAGTAACAAACTGCTTCTATGTGAATTTCACAGTGGATACTCACAGTTGGGAGTCGGTTGCCAAGCACGGGTGTGTTCCATGGCTGCTCAAGCTGAGCTTCCTGAGCTTGTGGAACTCTAGGACAACTGGGACAGTTTTCAAGTCACTGCCCTCGAGTGTGAGGAGAGTTGTGATTTAGGGAGCTGGAGAAGGCAGTATGAGCACTCACTCCAGAGAGGAGAAGAGGGTATGAGCCAGGGATCAGGGAAAGTTTTCTGGAGTAAAACAGTCAAGTGACCCCTAGGATGGCCATTTGAAGACTGGCACTATGGGCAACCTAGCTGTAAAGCTGAGATGACCAGTGCAGGCCTTCTACCCTTCATGAAGCTCTTGGCCAAGTACAGGGCGGGATGCATGGGGTGCTTGGGCAAGTTCACTGGCCACCTTGATTTGATTTTTTTTTTTTTTTATCTGTTGGGTTTTTCAGTCTCTGCTCCGGATCCTGGAGACCCCCAAGGGTCGCGCTGCCTTCAGAGTCTCCAGTGGGTTCAACGGGCTGCTGTCTCTGCTCTCCGACCTGGAGGGCTCCCTCCAGGAGCCCCCGCCGCAGACATGGGGGGCTGTGTCTCCCCGGCAGACACTGGAGTTGGTGTTGCATACCCTGTGTGCCGTGTCTGCAGCCCTGCATCTGGACCCTGTCAACAGCGACTTCTTCAGGAGAAACAGCCTCTTTGAAAAGCTGGCCGAGGACCTCTGCTTGTTGGGCTGCTTCGGGGCTCCAGTGGCAGAGGGGGTCCCTCGGCATTCCCGGGCTGACACTGCCAAGGCCAGGCCATTTGCAGATTTTCTGAGTGCTGCCTTTTCGCCACACAGCCCGTTCCCACCCAGGACCCAGAGTTGTCTCCAGATCCTCTGCTTTCTGGACAGCATGGCCAGTGGCACACTCCACCTGCGCAGGGACCTGAAGGAGTCCCTGGGAACTGGGCAGGAACCGGCAAGGGACAAGGGAGAAGCCGGCGGTGATCCCCAAGGCAACTTCAAGCAATGGACAGACCTGGAGGACAGGTAGAGCTTTGCTGCCATCTGCCATGGGATCCTCACTCTATCTCTGTCCCCCAATTCTTATCCAAGCAGCCTGCCTAGATACAGCAGGTGGGAAGACAAAGCTGCAAGTTGCTTGTATAGACATGTCATGTGATTTTCTTAGCTTTAAGTGCACTTGCCTAGCTGAGAGCTGGCAGACAATTCAGTCTGATCAATGCAGTTGGAGAATGTTTGCAGGCTACTCGGAACCAAGGGCACAACTCAACTGATAAATTTGCTTTCTATTCTGGTGCCTTCTATGCTCCCGGGAGCCTGCAGCAGACCTTCCTGGGTGTGTGTGTGTGTGTGAGGGGGGGAACTCTGCCTTCTGGGGTCTTGTCTCTTCCCCAGGACCGAGTCAGGCTTGGAATGACAGTCCACTGATGGAACTCTGTTCTTTCCTGCTGCCTGCACTTCCCTTAACAAAGGCAACTGGTGCTCTGACTTCTGAAGCCACACCCTTTAATGGGGGCAGACTTTAGGAAATAACCTTTTGCTTTCACTTGTGTAACACAGACCTAACAGCACAGTCATGTCCCCAAAGGCCTGTTGTGGGGAGTGAAGGGACAACAGAAGGAACGGCAGTCATCACCGTGGTCTGTTTTCATTCCTCTAATGCAGAAATGGCAGAAGACTCATATTCCAAGGGGTGTCATGTCTGTTCTTATCCAGCAAGAGCTCTCACTGCTAGATTTCTGTGCCGGAGACTGACGGTGGAAGGCATGGACCTTCAACCTCCACATCTGAAGAGGGAGTTATAGTTTGCTTCACTTGTAAATCTGATTAATTCTTAGGTTTCCTGAACTTGCAATCTTGATCTATATGTTGCTGAATTAGATGAGCTGTTTCTATTGTTTAATTTAAAAAAATTATTCGTTTGAGAGGCAAAGTTCACAGAGAGAGAGGGGAGAGAGAGTGAGCAAGTGAGAGATCTTCCATCTGCTGGTTCACTCTCCAAACGGCTATAATTCTACTAGAGCAAAGCTAGTTCGAAGCCAGGAGCTTCCTCTGGGTCTGCCATGGGATGCAGGGACCCAAGTACCTGGACCATTCTCCACTACTTTACTAGGAGCTGGGAGCCAGAAAGTGGGGCAGCAGGGACACGAACTGGCACTCATATAGGGTACTGGTGCCACAGTGGCTGCTTTACATCTATGCCACAACACCAGCCCCAGTGAGCTTTTTTTCTTTTAATAGTTTATTTATTTATTTATTATCATTTTATGATACAGTTCCATAGACTCCTGGTATTTCCCTTATCCCAACCCCAACTTCCACCCCCTACCTAGTTGCTCTATATCATTACTAAAGTATAGTTCTTCATACACAGTCATATGTCCATCATTGCAGGAATGGACAATGGCAGAGAGTCCAGCATCCTATTGTCAAGATATAGTGAACAGTTTCATTGTAAGTCCATCTTTGTCTGGAAGTAGAAATGCATACTACATTGTATCTTCACATCTAGATATGTTAGTCTCCATTTCACAGCAACTGTACATCCCCTCAAATGAAAAGTCATAATACAAAATCAAAAATAGAAAGATAAGGAGAAATTTACAAAGCCATAAAGTTAAATAACATGTTACTAGATATGACAGTCTCCATTACACAGCTACTATACATCCCCTTAAATGAAAAGCCACAAAACAAAATCAGTACCAGGAAGAAAAAAGAAATTAACAACACCAAGAAGTTAAATAACATGCTACTAAATGACTAACGTGTAGCTGAAGAAATGAAAATTAAGAACCTTCTTGCAGAAAATGATGCTACTGTATGATCTATGAGTCACTGAAGAATTTAATCAGAAGAAAGTGTTTTGAAGAGATGAAACATAAAGATAACAACAAAACCCATGCGATATAGTTTCCACTGATTTTTGTTGGTAAACTGTGTCTCTTCTAGACAATAAATAGATGGGTTTTGTTTTTTAATCCAGTCTACTAATCTATGACATTTGATTGAGCTTAAGCCATTTACATTCAGGGTTAATATATATGGGTGGTACTTTGGTCCTGTCATTTTAGGAATGGGTTGTTCATTGGTTTAGTCTTCTGTTGTCATTTTACTGAAATGTTCTTCCCATTTGCCTTTGGTTTTGGTGGGTGCTATTCCTCTTATTTGTCAAGAGAACATCTTGAAGTATCATGTGTAGGGCAGGTTTGGAAGAGGCAAATTCTTTTAACTTTTCTTTTCTGTGGAAGAATTTTCTTTCATTTTCAAAGACAAAAGAAAGCTTTGCTGGATATGTTATCCTAGGCCGACAATTTTTTTTCTTTTAGAATCTGGAATATGTCACTCCATTCTCTGCTTGCCTGTAGAGTTTCCTGTGAGAGATCTCCTGTGAGTTTAATTGGCATTCTTTTATATGTCAATTGATTTTTTCACGTGCACATTTAAGGATCTTTTCCTTATGTTCGATTGAAGAGAGCCTGATAGCCATGTGTCGTGGTGAAGTTCACTTTTGATCAGGTCTGTTGGGAGTTCTGTGCCCCTCCTGGATCTTGTTTCCCAATTCTTTCTCTAGATTAGGGAAATTTTCCTTAATTATTTCATTAAATATATTTGTAAAACCAGTTTTTCTTTCTGCACCTTCTGGGACTCCCATAACTCTTATGTTAGGCCTCTTAATAGTGTCTTTCAATTCTTGAGTACTTTTTTTGACCTGATCCAGCTCTGCTTCCAGCTTTTTGTTTGCTTCCCCCTGATGGCAGGAAATATCTTCCAATTCTGAGATTCTTTCTTATGCTTGCTTCACTCTATTTTGGAGACTCTCCACTGTACTTTTACTTTGCTCTACTGTGTTCTTAATTTCTGATACATCAGCCTTGATTTGCTTTATTGCTGCTATTGCTTGCATAACATATTCCTTAAATTTTTTGAACTCTTATATGTGCTTCTCATTATTGATTAGAAGCTTTAAAATGAGTTTTCTGAATTCTGTGTGCCCCATTTTCTTGATGTCTTCCTCAGAGAACTCTGAAAATGGTGCCCAATTTGGCTCTAGGGGGCTAACTGGGCTGTGAAATCCACCCTGTTCTCGCACTGCCCGTGTGGGATCTGCTGCTCTGTCTCTGCTCCTGGCCAAATCAAACGGTCCAGCAGGACGGACGGTTGTTTGTCTGGGTTCACCTCCCAAGCTCCCAGTGAAAGTCCCTTCCCACCTGGTTGCTGGTGGAGTTCCGGCTGCTGGTGGAGTTCAGATCGCCGTTTGCTGAATGCCGCTGAAATATCGGTCACCACAACACCACACCGTTTTTTTCACTGCTTTCCTGTGTCTGTCAGGCTCCAGGTACCCCTGTGCTGTTGTTCTATCCTCTTCTACTTCCTGGAATGTGTCTTCTGTGCTTCATCCTGATTAAATGTTTCTCCGTCCATTAAACCATGTCCTTACCCTATTCTGCCATCTTGAGTCTCCCCACCCAGTGAGCTTTTTTAAGAGGGATTTTTGAAGGTGTGTTCATGGAAGAGCCTTTCACATTCTTCGCTGGACTGTAAATTTATGTCATTCTCATCATGCAAATTGGTAGTTCCTCGTTTGTTCTCCAGAAGAGTTTATGCAAAGATGGTGTGTCTTCTTATTTAGTCATGTCATAGAACTTGCCAATAAAACCCTATGAGCCTGGTGTGTTCTTGGAGATTTAGTCTTCTGAGTCTAAATTGCTGTTTATTCTGGCTGAGCTGCTTTTCAATCAGTTTATTTTCTCATCTGACTTTTAATGTCAGTGGCAGAAGCTGCTCAGGACACCTCTGATTTCTTTTCTGTTCATTGTGCAGCTGTCACCACCTCCTTTCCCCAACATTGAGCCTCTTACTCTTCTCTCTCCTTTCAGTATTTTTGCTGATGATTTTTCCCCCTTCAATGTGTCCTACAAGCCAAACTCTGAGTGTTCCTGTTCTTCTACTTGAATTTTGTTTTTATTTTGTCCTCTTAACTTGATAGTTTTTTGAAAAAAAAAAAAAAGTGTATTTGTTTGAAAGGCAGAGTGTCCCAGAGAGAGAGAGAGAGAGAGATCTTCAGTCTGCTGATCTCTCCCCAAATGGCTGGCTGCTCAACAGGCAGAGCTGGGCCAGGCTAGCCTAAAAGCAAGGAATTCTGTCCTGGTCTCTCTTATAGGTGTCAGGAACCCGAGTCCATGATCCGTCACCCACTGCCTCCCAGGTGCGTTAGCAGGGAGCCAGTTCAGAGGTAGAGTAGCAGGGACTGAAACCAGCCCTCTGATATGAGTTGTGGGTGTCCCAAGTGGCAGGCTAACATGCTGCATCACAGCCCTGGTCCTATGAACTGATACTAACCTGGGCAATCAGGAGATCAATTTCCAGTCTCCTTTGTAAAATATGAACTTCTCTGTTCCCTATAGATGTCACTTTCCATTTTATTTATAGTAAATATATTTTTTTCTGATTTCCCTTGTGTGTGTGTGTGAGTTGCCTCTGGGGTCTGTATGCATTTGGACTTTTTAATGTTGGGGGTTTCTGGCCATCTTTTTGTTCCTGACTTCTAACTTTCCTGGGAGAAGAAAAATGGGCTATAGGATTCTTGTTCTGTGCAGCCAGTTGAGGTGAAGTTCATGGTTTCAAGGTGGGAATCTTTGATCAATTTCCCATGCATGGTTGGAGAAGAGGGCATTTTAGTCATTAGGTCTAATATCCTGTCTGTGTCCATTACATCAAATTCATCCATGATTTCACTCCAATTTCCCACACTGTTAATTTTTTTTTCAATCTGCTCAACCTAGCATTTATTGGGAAAGATACATCAAGAAGTGGGCATGTCCACTTCTCCGTCTGTATTGATGTGTGAGGCCGTGAGCATCCTGCATATTTCGTGTCGCTACATCATCTTATGAAGTTACGATGTTGTCATTGTACGGTGACCAGTTTTCTCCCTAGTAGCACATTTTGCCTTCAATCTGCTTTTGCATACAACGATAAGATGGCTTTGGCATTCAGGGTACCCCTAGGTTATTCCCCCCTCACTCCCCGCCGTTCTTTTTATTTTAACCCTTCATTTTCTGGATGCTTTAGATCTTGCTCTTAGAATGGTAGAGAAATGTTTGTGTTTCATTTTGTTTAAAAATCCGATGGGACATCTTCTGTCATCTAACTGGGGAGTGTGATTTGCTTACAACGTTACACTTACTAGTAATTTACAACGATTGCCACTTTGAATATTTCCCTTTTGCCTTTTTAAGCCTTTTTAAAAAAATCTTCAACTATTTGACTTTAATTTTCCTCCAATATAATGGAACTGAGTGTCTCTATGACTAGCTTTTTAATGATTACTCTAAAATAATTTAACTTGCACCTTAGTGATGTTTAAGCAATATCTGTACATGCTTTCCAATTAATATTGGAAAGGCCTTAGGATTTTTAAATGTGATTTAATGCAATACTTTAATAATTAGAATCCTAATTAAGTATAAGTCATTAGATGCAATTCCTATACTGATTTAGTAATCAAATACAATGATCTCCTTACAGCATATAATTACTTTTTTTCAAAAGATATTTTTATTTATTTCTTTGAAAAGTAGAGTTAGGCAAAGAAGGAGAGATTTTCACCTGCTAGTTCACTTCTCATAGGACTCCGAAGGCCAGGATTGGGCCAGGCCGCCACCAGGAGCTTAGGACTCCGTGTGGGTCTCCTGTGTGGCTGGTAGGGACCTAAACATGCGGACTATCTGTCATCTGTTCCTTTCCCAGGAGCATCAGCAGGGAGCTGGATTGAAAGTGAAGCAGCTGGGACAAGCATTGGTGTTCATATGGAGCATCTTCACCCGCCGCACCCCAGTGCTGGCCCCGTATTATAGTGTTGCACGGTATTTTAACAGTGTGGCACTTTTTCTAGTCTCTGTTCTGTTGATCCGCGTGTCTAGCCGTACTCCATCCCTTGACTACTGTGTCATATGATAGGCCATCCCAGAGCTAACCTGAGTCCTCCAAATGTCTTCTCAGTTTTACTTTGGTAACTTCTGTTCCTGTATCATTGTATATCCCAGTATCATATCATATACATGTCAACTTGCCTGTACCTTCAAGATGTCCTGCTGGGATTTTGATTTTAATTGAATTAAATTATGGATGAGTTGAGGAGAACCAAAAACTTAACTCTGTTGAATAGCCCAGCCCACAGACACTACATTTCTCTGTCTTATCTTCAGTCGTTGGTTTCCTTCACCAGTCAAGAGTATTCAGCGTAAACAGGTGCTCACACTTGCTTAGATTTAAACTTAAATTTTTGAGTATTTAAATTTTTTAGCACTATTCCAAATGATATTAAAAATTATTTTCTTATTTCACTTGCAATTTATTTCATTTTTTATGTGTAGGCTACATGTGCTATGAAGTTGCTGAAGTTAAGTATTCTAGGAGTTTTTTTTCTTTTTTGAAATACATATGTAGACAGTTACATCACCTGTGAATGGGGATGACGTTATAGTTCGTTTCCAATCTGCAGGGTCCCGTATGATGTTGAAAAGGAGTGGAGAGAGGTATATTCCTTTTTCCTTCTTAATTCTAGGAGAATGTTTCCAGTCTTTCGTCTATGTTGTTGTTGTTGTTGATACCCATTAGCAGGCTATGCAAGATTATTTTTAATGGGGCCCAGTGCAATAGCATAGTGGTTAAAGTCCTCGCCTTACATGCCCAGGATCCCATATGGGTGCTGGTTCTAATCCCAGCAGCTCCACTTCCCATCCAGCTCCCTGCTTGTGGCCTGGGAAAGCAGTTGAGGACGTCCAAAGCTTTTTTTTTTTTTTTTAAAGATTTATTCATTTTATTACAGCCAGATATACACAGAGGAGAGACAGAGAGGAAGATCTTCCGTCCAATGATTCACTCCCCAAGTGAGCCGAAATGGGCCTATGTGCGCCGATCCGAAGCCGGGAACCTGGAACCTCTTCCGGGTCTCCCATGTGGGTGCAGGGTCCCAATGCATTGGGCCGTCCTCAACTGCTTTCCCAGGCCACAAGCAGGGAGCTGGATGGGAAGTGGAGCTGCCGGGATTAGAACCGGCACCCATATGGGATCCCGGGGCTTTCAAGGCGAGGACTTTAGCCGCTAGGCCACGCTGCCGGGCCCTAGGACACCCAAAGCTTTGAGACCCTGCACCCGCATGGGAGATCTGGAAGAAGCTCCTGGCTCCTGGCTTTGAGTGATCATCGGACAGAACATCTTCCTTTCTGTCTCTCCTCCTCTCTGTATATCTGACTTTCCAATAAAAACAAATGAATCTTTATTTTAAAAAGATTAATATACTGAGATTTTTTTTAAAAAAAATCACATTAATCTTTCAAGTGCTTTTTCTGTATTACATTATGTGATCATGCGATTTCCTTCCTGAGTTTATCGGCATTACGGGCTACCCTGACCAGTCTTTCTGAATATCGAATGTGCTATGTATGTGATAAGCCCAGTTGGTCACAATGCCTTCTTTATTTCATGGTTAGATTCGGTTTGCAAATCGTTTGCTGAGGATTTTTGCGCCAATGAAGGACATTGGTGTGTAGTTTTCCGGTGCCATCTTGCTGCCTTTGCCATCAGGCTAACTCTGGCTTCATCAAATTTGTGGGGAAGCATTGCTTTTCTCTTACATTTTGTGCAAGTTGTATAATATCGGTGTGATTCGTCTGAGTAGTGTGTGGTAGAATTCAGCGCTGAAAATACTGGCCTCAGCCTTTTCTTTGCGGCAAGGTTTCTAACTCTAGATTCACTTCTTGCAATAGCTATAAATTATTCAGATTATTCATTTCCTTTTGCTTGGGTTTTGACTGTTTGCGGCTTTGAAGGAATTAGCCCATTTCGTCTGAGTTTTCAAACTGTGGGCCCAAGTCGTTTGCCGGATTTTCTCGTTGTTCTAATGTCTGCGGGGTCTGTAGCACGATTACTTCTTTGGTCGCTGACCTTGCTCGCTTCTGTCTCTACTCCTGTGCTTTGCTAACTTAGCTAGTGATTTTTCAATGTTTAAAAGGCTTTCAAAGAGCCAGACTTCCATTATTTTCTTGGTTTTTTTTCCAGTTTTTAATTACATTGATTTTGGGGGCTATATTTATTATTGCATTTCTTCTGCTTGATTTGTGTTTATTTTTCTCTTTTGATAAAAACATCCTAAGATGGAGCTTTACATCGTTGCTTTTTGTCTTCCATAATGTAAGGACTACTATAAACTTCCCTCTCAACGCTACATTAGCAACTTCTTATAAATATCCTTATGTATAACCTTCTAACTTCAAGAGATTTTTTTTTCTTTTTTTAAAGATGTATTCATTTGAAAGAGTTTACACAGAGAGAGAGAGAGAGACAGAGGGAGAGACTGAGATCTTTCGTCCACTGATTCACTCACCACATGACTGCAACAGCTGAGGCTGGGCCAGTCCCAAGCTAGGAACTCGAAGCCAGGAGTTTCTTTAAGGTCTCTCCCATAGGTGCAGGGGTCCAAGAACTTGGGAGCACCTTCTGCTATTTTCCTAGTAGCATTAGCAGGGAGTTGGATCAGAAATAGGGCAGCAGGGATGGGAACCATATAGAATGCCTGCATTGCTGGCGGTAGCTTAAGCCCCAATGCCACAATGCTGGCCCCATATGTTGTTTCTTAAAATGTTCTCTTTGACTCATCATGTGTTTAGAAATATGTCTAACTTCCATGCACTTAGAGGCTTCAGAGCTTATCATACTATTATTCCTCTTTAGTTCGTAATGTGTGTGTGATTTTATTTATTTCGAAGTGTTTCCACATTTGGTTCTTGACTCAGGGTATAGCCTATTGCTACGAGTGCTCTCTGGGAATTCCTCGAAGAGCATATACAGTCTCAGTCTTTGGGTATAGCTTTTTATGAAGGTCGCGACTATTCAGCTCTTCACTCGGATGGGTTCCTTGCTGTTCTTTTTCCATCAGACACTGTGAAAGAGTATTGAAGTCCTGAGTTACAGTGGGGGATTTGGCCATTCCCCTTTCAGTCCTGCAAGTTCTTCTTTTTGAGTTTTGATGCTCAGTGACATGCATACGGGGTTTTGGTTATCATGCCTCTGTTGACCACTGCTTCATGCCATCTGTTTATTCCTAAGAATTGTCCTGTTCAGAAGCGTGCTTTCTCTGATATTAATATAAGAATCTTTTTTTGGATTAACGTTAGCTTCCTTTCGATTAGTCCTAGTATGGTATACATTTTATGCTTAACCAGTCTATCTGATTATACTTAATTCATGGCATGGATCTTTTTTTTTTTATTTTTCCATTCCAACAGCATCTGTTTAATAATCATTTCATGAAATTATCGATGTGTTTACATTTAGATAATACTATCATTTCATTATTTGCATTCTCATTTTGATTCCCTGTTGCTTTTTGTCTGCGTTTCTGTGGAGATTTTTTGTTTTTACTTTGAATAACTTTAACGGTTTTTTCGCCCTTTTTTGGTATAAAACAAGTGATGGGGGAAACGCTGCTTTGCTAGCCCTTGTGCCTACATTGTAGCATTCAGTTTGGGTTTATTTATTGAACTTTCACCTACACTTTTTTTGGCAGTGCCCTTCAAGGTCATCAAGGTAGTACGTGCTTCATGATCTATCCTTCAAAGAAAAATCCAGAAAGTTCTGTGGAAAGAGGGAAGAGATGTGCAAGGCATATGTTGAAGTCCCGCTTTCCTTGTCTCTGCAGGACCGATGAAGGTGAGGCTGTGATCATGCACCCTGGGATGGTGTGCATTATGGTGGGACTACTGCCTCGGCTGTACCATGAAGACCACCCAGAGGTACCTCTCGACAAATTTGTCTCTGTCACGTGACCTATCCCAGTGACCCCAATTGTCTTCCCTTCTGTTGCTCTCGGTGTTCTGCACTAATGGGGCCATCCTCAGTAGGTTTTGGGTCCTGGTTGGGTGGTCACCACCTTTCCCAGGCCATGCAAGGCAGGTAACTTCTGTTAACTGAAGGATTTCCAGTAACAACAGCAGGACCAAAAAAAAGCTATGGAGATTAAAAAAAAAAAAAAAGGCAGCACTTAAACCTTCATGAGTCTCAGGTGCTTAAACACAGCACTGGGCACTGGGAGGGGGGACTGGAGGAGATTTGCCACCTGTACGTTCATCTGTCCCAAGGGTGCCCACTGAGGCCTTGGTCCTATGCTTCTTGTAGGAAATGAATACGGGATAGTGCGACGGGTGAAATAGGAATTGTCCACAGAGGATGCACTTGGTGCAGGGGTGGAGGTGGGAGTAGGGGGCTGGCTACGCAAAGTAAAGATCCTCAAAAATAGATGCAGTTACCAAAAGTGATGAGGGAGAATAAGGAGGAAAGCAAGGTGGTGAGGGAGCCAATGGTGGGGAAGTAAGTGGGGACAGGCCTGACCCAGTCTAAATGTGTGTGATGGGGTGGAGACCAGGGAGGCTGCCTCTTAGCTGGTGATGTTTAAGCAAAGCGTTGGAAGACAAACACAGTGAGTGCAGGGCAAAGAAGGGAGTTGAGCAGGCAGTGTGGGATGGAGTTTCCCAAGGGTGCCAAGATGCTTCTCTCAAGGGAGTGGGGATGGTTCACACAGGTGTGTCTGTACTGACAGTTGTCCCAGGCTATTTGGTGGAGAACAGCAAGTAGGAGGGGCTTTGCCTGCAAACAGGTGCCACCCAGAGGAAGCTGTCTGGGGAGGAGCTGGGGGCGGGGAACGTCTAAAGAGAGGGGCTGAGTGACCTCTTCAGAGATGGATGCACAGTGCCAGGATGTCAAGGGCTCATGCAGCAGCAAGGCACAGAGTCAGCGGTGAGCCCAGGTCCATCCAAGCAGAATGAATGTTCCAGAGGTTCAGACAAGGACACTGGAATTGATGAAGACCTGGAAAATGTGCCACAGTGGGGTCAGATATCAGAGGAGCTGGGTTCTGTTCCCAGCTCTGCTGCTGGCTCCAGCTCCCTGCTCATGCCGACTCTTGGAGCCAGTCGGGATCCCTCAAGTCGCTGGATTCCTGCCACCCACCTGGGAGGCTTGGACTGAGTTCTCAGCTCCCAGCCCCAGCTATTGCAGGCATTGGAGAGATGAACCAGCAGATGGAAGCTCTAGCTCTTCACGAATGAATACAGTTGTTGTTGTTGTTTTTTTTTTTTTAAAGAGGAAGAAAGGAAAAGGGACCACTTTAGATTTATTCGTGTCATATGAAAGGAAGTCAGTTGAATTGAGAGCTACCAGACTTTCAGTGTTTTATCCTCTTCACAGCAGTTTGGTCAGGGACTTTTTTACCTTTATTTTAATCAATGGGGAAGCTAAGCTCAGATGATCTAAGTGATTTTCAAGTATGCCCAATTGGTGCTCCTCGTGTGGACTCAGGTTCTCTCTGGATGCAGATGTTATGTCATGCATCTCACACACAACAGTGTCTCCCAGCGAATGAACAAGAGGGCCTAGCCCATCCAGGAGGTGATAAGGGGGTCCAGCTGTGTTCTGCAGATGAGCTGAAAAATAGGTAATGCATTTCAGGAAGACACAACAGCTTGATGGTAATATTAACCACAACCTGACAGTGACCGTGATCTAAGTTCTTCAGTCCATGAGAAAGGTAGATGTACAGGCATAGGAACTCTATGCACCAGGAAAACCTGTTGGAGTCAGGGCAGTTGTGTGCTGGGCACTGCCCTGGTGCCTGGGATTACTGGGCTCCTGTTGCCCTGCAGAGGCCTGTGAGGCCGCCATTCAGGCAGTTTGTTCATGACACATGTGCCCATGAGCCTTCGGAAGAGCCCTCTTCCAGACAACATTGGGATGGGATGTACTTCACAGACACCAGCATTGGTGGGAATGGAGGAAGTTGTGAAAAAATGGGATCAATCCCACATGGCAGCTGGGCCATCTGTTCTCATGCTTCTGGCGTCAGGATGCTGGACAGCACCCAGCAGGCCCGAGTCTCTGTTCCCCGTGATGCTGGTGGGATTGGATCAGCCACGGGCTGCCTCTTTACTCACAGAGCTGGACCCTTAGCGAGGCTGGCTTGCACATAGCAAGGGGCCTCAGCTCAAACTAATGGTGACATCCCAGGTCCTCCTTCGAGTAGACCTCTCATTCTCATCTCTCTCTGTGTCCCTACCACTCTCCTGCAGGTCACCCAGCAAGCAGCTCAGGGTTTCGAAAGGCTCAGGTGTGAGACAAACCAGTGCTGCTCCCACAGCTTTCTAACGACCCAAGTGAACGCAGCCTAGTCCCAAAGGGAGAAGACATACAGGGCCTTACTAGTGCTTTGTGTGTTTACAGAATGCAGCCAAGGTCCTTGCGGTGGTAATGACCACACCAGTGGTTTAGACAGTCCTCTTGCGCAAATAGTGGCTGAGCAATGCCTTCAGCACAAAGCCACCGCAGCAGGGACTCATGCAGTGACACAGAGAAAATGTAGGTCCAATCTTCGCAAGATGAGCCTGGGTTTTGGATAAAACTCCGTGAGCTGCCACCTCTCTGTGTGGGGGAAGAACTTCCACTCTTCACTCATTCCATGAGGGTTGTTGGACAGATTAAGTGTGCAAATGAGAAGTCCATTTGGCACCATACTTTTTCCATATTCAAGTCATCATATGTAATCGAGAAAGAGTCTGAGACTTCTTGGTGTCTGCTCAATGTGCAAATGAAACATACTGGTGTGATTCCGCAGATGCTAAATCAGCAGCTATTAAACGTCGGATAATTACAGTAATTGATTTCTGAACAGGGGGTTGGGGGAATCCTTGTAAGCACGAATAGAACAGTAAATCGAATGAGAAATGAGACCACACAGGAAAATGCCGAGGCAGAAATGACTGCGGGCTTTTTGCAGGTGTGAGTGTAGGAAGGGAATGGGGATTTTCAGTAGATGGCAGTGTTACTAAAAGATAGAAAGCAAAATACTTCTGGATAGAAATACTTCTAGATCTGCTGGCCAGTTCCTTGCACTCCATGAACGCCTACACAGTTTACATAACTCACATGCTGTTCCTCTCTGTGGAACAGAGGACATTCCAAGGCACAGGTGTCATCTTAGGGACCATGGCTTTAGTAAACCTCTGAGTGTGTTCTGTTCCGGTGTCTTACCCACTGTGGCTGGACTCAGTTTGTTCCAGTCACAGCTCGATGGGGTGGCTGTTTTTCTCCCTTTCAAGATGATGCAAGCCCTGGGAGCTGCTTTAGGAAGCAGAAAATCTAGCTGACCTTCAGCCTCTGGTGCCAGAGGCAGAATTAAAAGCTGGCGGTAGGGTTTTTCCTGAGTTCAAGGCAAAAGATGGAGTCTAGCTCAGTTCTCTTGGAGCTGAGTTGGTACCAGAAAGAAAGAATTTATTGCAAAGAAAGATAGCTTTCTGGTCCACTCTACAGCCATGAGGGGCTTTCGACAGGGAAATAGATGTGGGTTGGACCTACCACTTGCATTAGGAGGGATGTCCAGGCTGCAGTGCCTCTCCCCTTCCTCCGGGGCTGGGGCCCCTGTCAGTGCTTAGCAGGGAGGTAGCCATGTGTACACATGACAGCCCTAACCCACAGTATGGGAGAACCGGAGCTGGAACCCAAGCCATGCAAGATCAGCAAGACACCTGCCGGGTGCAAAACACCAGCCGGGTACCTCTGAGAAATTACAGTGTCACAGGAGCTGGGAGTCAGGGTTTCCTCCAACAAGGCAGGCTAGGGGCAGGAAATGCAGTGAATGGGTGGCACTGGGGAAGTCAGCCAAAGCACATTGTGAAGGGCCTTGAAAGTCAGACTCCGGGGGCTGTGTTTTTTGTCTTACTTCCCATCCTCCTCCTCCTCATCGCCACGCTCATTATCAGAGATACGTCTGTTCAGTTCAGGCTCTGTGGTCAAAACCTCAGCTGTCCCAGAGTCCTGGGAGAGTTGTCTGACCTCTCCGATCCTGTGCTTCTTCTGTGGGCTGTGGGGATGACAACGCTGCCTCTTTCTGGTTGCGGGGAGCAGGCTGCTTCGTGGTATGCAGAGCGCAGTGACGTGGGAAGCTGGTGTGACTGCTGTGGTTTGGTTGCCAGAAACCATGTGGACATTTTATCACTTCTTGACAAAAATTGTGCAAGGTAAATTTCAATATTTGTGTTTAGCAAATGGAGACTTGAAACTTGAAGCAATCCAGTGACAGAGTTAATAACCTTGCCAACTGATGGCCTTGCCAAAATATATTCCTGACCTCCTGCCACTCTGTTAGGCTGCCTTTCCTGCAGGAAAGTGGCAGGTGTGGGAGGTTATGGGGAGCCATGACAAGACACTGGGGAGACCACTGTGCATCCTCCATCTGCACCTCAGGTCATTGTCAGTGCGTTCCAGAGACCAGGAGACTGCTCTGAGGGTTCTGCTGCCATGGAAACGTCCTGCACAGTCTGATGGGATGGAGAGAAGATTGGGTTCAGAGCTGTGTGTGTCTGTCAACCCATCAGTGCCCCCATTTGGAAAATCTGGTGTCATTTTCTGGAATGAGCCTGGGTTTCAGACGCAGCAGACTCATCATATGGGTTTCAAGTAACTAAAATATTGACAGTGTTAATAGCCCTGGGGAGCTTTGAACTAGGGCAGGCCATTTGGAAAGAGCTATTTCCTCCGCCAGACACTGGGAAAGTAGGATTCTTGCTTTGTTAAACTGTAACCCATTAGACATGTTGAATTAGACATGCGTTGAGTTTCTTTGTTTCCTATGCTCTTTCTCACCGAGTCGGAGCCCTCAAATATTCCTGTTGTTCTAGTGTTGTAGGGGAGGGGTGAGGTGAGGCTGATAGAGATGGTAGCTCTAGATCAATGATATAGATAGATAATTGAGAAATGATACAGAGATGATGGATAAATTATAGAAGATATAGATAAATGATACATACATAGACTGATAGATGGATGGAAACCAGTGACAGTGTGGTATTTAGCATGACAGAAACTTGGGCACAATGCTGGGCTGGGAATCAGAAAAGCTTGTTTGGATGAAGGGCTGTGCGACTCATTCCTGAGTAATGAGTAGGAGCTCAGCAAAGTGGTAGGATTCAAATGAACATTTCCCACTTGGAGCATCGGTCAGGAGGGGCGGGCTACGCTCAGCCAAGTGGGGAAGCGTCCTTGTGACTGGAGAGTCATGGGGCACAAGGGGAGGGTGGGAAACCAGACTGTCTATGTGCAATCTTCAGCTTCCAGGGAGCATGGACCGTTGCCGTGGGCCCCATTTGTCAAGGAAGCAGATTGGAAGCGGGCACTACCCACTCACCCACACACACCTTGGTCTTGGTTACATGTCTGTTCTCCGCCCGGAGGGAGCCAGGTCCTTTGGCTATGGTTCTGCTGATTGGGTGGGAGCTGAGTTCTCTCTTTACAGCACACACTCCTGGGCCCACCAGGCCATGGCAGCAGCACAGATGAGTGTATCAGGGTGTGGGGCTATGGCACCATGGGAAGTTCACAGCCACATGGAAAGAGAACTAATTTTAAGAAAGTATTGGCTAAGCCACAGTCACTTGCCGCACACTGAATCTTTCTCTGCTCTGTCCAAACCATCAAAATAAAGAACATTACAACTAGATGAAGAACACACGACCTATTGCAATCCCAGCACATGCCGTGCCTTCAGAGGCAGGGCAGCAGATGCTGCACATCTGATGGTCTTCCTAGTGATGTCCGGATGTGCAGCTCAAGGGACAAGGGCTACTGGGGCAGATGTACCTGACCCTCAGCCTCTTTGAAGGGACTCTTCCCCACTGGGCCCAACTCACTTTATGCTCTGGGACCATATTCCTGTGCTCCAGGAGAGAAGGTGGGAAAAGAAAAAGAATCAACACCCCGGGTGAGACCAGGACAGACTTGAAGTCTCGGCCACCAAGTGCAGTGAACAGAGATGCCCACTGTGTCACATAACACGGTGGCTCCATGATCCCTTGCCTCGCGGGTGCAGCCTGCCCGCCAGCAGGGTGACCCCATGCTCTTAGAGTCCTAATTGAACCACTCTCCCCTTTCCTGCCTCGCCAGTCATCTGTGTGATGAAAATCAATCCATCTGCAGGGGGCAGAGACCAGACTGGTTTCCTGCCATTGCTTATATTTTCACTAAAACCCCATTTTACTGGAACCAACATTGAAAAAAAAAATCCCAGCACATTTTATTCAAAACAAGGCAATATTGGTATCGACAGAGTCGCAGTGATAAT
Organism: Ochotona princeps; assembly: GCF_030435755.1. Lineage (NCBI taxonomy): Eukaryota > Metazoa > Chordata > Mammalia > Lagomorpha > Ochotonidae > Ochotona > Ochotona princeps. The sequence goes on along the minus strand of NC_080844.1, from coordinate 7,031,626 downwards.
GAGGGCGATCAATTTTCCCTCCTCCATTACGGGGTATCGAGCAATTTTGGAGTAAACTTGTGGCATCATTAGGCAAGATCAGCATTTCTCTCTTTTGCAAACTTTTTTTTCCCTTTTTCTTTATTTTCTGTGGCATATTTAGAGTTTTAAGTATTCCTGTTCCAGTTGGGGGGGAATAAAACAACAACAAAACAGCAAAAAGAAACCAAGAGTCCCCCCAGTTAGTATGTGAAGTGCTGGTAACGAAAGCTTGAAGGCTGTAGATGTGTCTCTTTGATTCTTGCTGGTAGGACATGGTAATGATATTTCGGTAGGGTAGGGACTATCTTGGGAGAGGGACTGTTGGAGGTGAGACAATTGATGACCCTTTTCTGTTTCAAGGAAAGTGGAGGCAGGGGTGGAGCTGGGGCTGGGGTGCCTAGGGACTGTGCGAGCCACAGAGATTCCTGGTCCCCACTATGGGTGGTGGAAGTGGACAGCTTGGTGACTGCTGCCTTTAGCACTTGGTGTTTCCATTCTCCTGGGTCTGCTTGTGTTCATTCACAGAGCTCAGGTTCCTGGGGAGGGGATCACCTTCTCCAGACAGTAAGTCCTGTCCCCCGAGTCGGTGACAACCAGGGAGCTGGCCTGTTGGCCAAGCAGCAAGAGTGACCCCTGGCAGAAGAACCTTGCCAGCCAAATCACTCCAGTGACATTTTATGCTGGCTAAATTTCAGTATTTATTATTTTCTGGAAGATGTATTTTCTTTATTTAAAAGGTTACAGAGGAAGAGGGAAAGGGGAGAGAAAGAGAGAGAGATCTTCCATCTGCTGATTCACTCCCCAAATGGCTGCAGTGGCCTGGGGCTGAGTCATACTGAAGTCAGGAGCCAGGAGCTGCTTCTAGGTTTTCCATGTGGATGCAAAAACTCAAGATCTCGGAGCATCTTCCCCTACTTTTCTGGATGCAGTGCTGGAGAACTGGATTGGAAGAGCTGGGCATGGAATTGGTGCCTAGATGGGATGCAGGTGTCCTTAGGTAGCAGCTACACCTGATATGCCATGGTGCTGGCTTCTTATTTCATTATGATTGTTTTTAATAGAAGATAATACTTTTAAAAAAAAATTGGAAAGTCAGATATACAAAGAGGAGGAGAGACGGAGATGGAGATCTTCCGTCTGATGATTCACTCCCCAAGTAACCGCATGGGAGCCTCCACCCGGGTCTCCCACGTGGCTGTGGAGTCCCAAGGCTCTGGACCATCCTCAATTGCTTTTCCAGGCCACAAACAGGAAGCTGGATGGGAAGCAGGGCACCGGGATTAGAACCGGCACCCATCCATATGGGACCCCAGCACATGCAAGGTGAGGTACAGCCATCATCCAGTGTCAACTGTTTCCAAACCAGTACTGCACCTACAAAAGCAGATCTCATCTTTTTTTAAAATTGATTGTTTATTTTTTAAAATTATTATTTTTTTTGACAATTTTTACATAATTAGGGTAAAAAGGTTCAAGCACTACAGGAAGATGGGCAAGATAATTAGTTCCGTATTGTTTCCTTAACATATCTGATGTAAAATGGGAATAAGGGAAATGCCCCACCCAGTCTCCCACCCAGTCTCCCACCGGCCCCAGGTTCCTGATGTGGGGCATGCTCTAAATTGATTGTTTATTAATGTGTGAGATGAAGAGACAGGGAGAGAGCCTTACATAGATAGAACTGATAAAAATAGGTGATAGGGAGTGAGAGATAATGAGAAAGCTTCCATGCAATTGTTCAGTATTCAAATGCCAGGGCTGGGTTTGACTGGAGCTTTGGGTCCAGAGTTCATCCAGTTCTCCCATGTGGACCGCCACATCCTAGGATCTGCCTTAGCAGTAAGATGGAGACAAGATCTGTCACAGATCTCAGGAACCTTAACCACCAGGCTAAACCAGTCTGTCCCTTCCCATCTTCAGAGACCGGCCCCAAGCATGGGTTTTTAAGCAGAATCTTCAAAGTTTCATATGTTCTCAGTTACTTTCAGAAACTTTGAATGCAGGATGAATCCAGCATGATGCTTCCGAGGGGTAAACCAGCCGGTCCCCATCTGTTGGCCTCTGCAACAGCTGACCCTGGCAGCTGCCCCCCTGTATGGGCCTGCTGGAATCCCAGGGGTGCGAATCCCTGCTGTGACTGCAGAGGGCTCCCAAAGGGACCCCTGCCATGAATGGCATGCAGCCAGCATGGGAAGGGAGGGGACAGGTTCCTGGTACGCATCAGGAGCCCACAGAAGTCAGATCTGGCCTCGGGGCTCACTGCTTGCTGTGGTCACCTCTCAGCTCTCGGAAGAGATCCAGTGTTCCCTGGCGAGCCACCTGCAGTCCCTGGTGAAATTCGAGAAGAACCGCCAGATCATGTGCGAGGCTGGCATGCTCAGGGTACTCATGACCTCCTGCCGGGGGGCACTGGCCTCCGGCAGTGGACCTCTGCATTCACACATCGTCCGGATTTTTGAAAAGCTTGCTTCCCAGGCCATCGAGCCAGATGTGCTAAGGTACCGAGTGCTGTGGACAGACCACCGCTGAACCCTGTGCATAGCTGGGGAGGGGGGTTGTCACCACAGTGGGCTGTGGAGTCTACAGGGACAGGTGTTCTGATGTCCCCTCCTCACTTGTCTGGCTTTAAGTGCTGAAAGTCCATGGACCAGAAGCGCCAGTGACCACAACACCAACGCAGCCCCAGCCCCTGGGATGGGTGGCGTGAGAAAAGGGGCTTGTGGGTCCCTAGATGAGGAAAGAAGGGCCTCCCAGCATGGCTGCAAGGGCCAGTGGTAGAAAGGGAGGCTATGGCTGCAGGGGACTGGACACTGGCAGCTGCAGGGCCTCCCAGCAGGGAGAGGACTGGGCTTGGACCACTGTATTCTGCAGAACACCAACAGGGAGGGAGGGCACACTGGGAGTGGCAGGTGTAGAAGACAGAGGATGGAAAGGCTGCAGCTGGGAGGACATGAGTCCCCCGGGGACCCTCCTCTGCCTAGAGGGGCACACACCAGCTGCAACTCACCATGCTGATTGCCCAGGAGCTTGCGCAGAAGCCATGGGCATTGGACAATGATAAAGTGTGTGTGGCACAGGCCAAACTTGAGATGCCTGGATTTGGGGGCTCTCTGGCCAGGTGGCAGAAATTCAGACAGGCCTTACAGGTGATGGGTGGAGGGGTCAGGGAGTCCTGGATGGCAAGGGGAGTGGGCAGGGTGGTGCTGGAAGGAACTTCTGCCAGGAAGAGTGTCTTCTTCACCTGTTCCCCTCTGCATTCCCATTGTCAGACAGTTCCTAGGACTTGGCATTCACCCGGCTCCTGCAACCACCATGAAGATGTCCAGTGCATGTCGTGGGCACCAAAGGCCCCCTGACCACTCAGGTGAGGACAGAGAAGAGACCCGGGAACAGGATCCCTGGGGTTGGATTGTCAACCACAGGGAGGGGACTGGCAGATGTGGAATTGTTGCTGTCTGGTGTCCACAGGGCAGGTGGGATTAGAGCGGTGAGGGCAGGGAGCCTACGCAAGGGCAGGCCTGAAAGGAGACTCATCCATGAAGACACATGGTGGTGAGCACATGCTTGGCCCCTCTGGGCCTGAGGTCCTGAGTCAGTACTAGGGCTTCCTTCACCGATCAGCGGGACTGGGCTCCACACAGCTCACAGCTCATGGTTGTTATGCTGTCAAGAGCCCAAGCATTAGGCAATGCCCAGGGTCAGGCCTGGCACCTGCAAGGATACTGGTCCAGGGAACAACTGGGAGGAAAGAGTGCTGTGGAGGAACTGAGTGAATGGAAGATTGCACAGGCTGTTAAGGTAGGAAGAAGGCTCTGCTGGAAAGTGGGCATTGAGAATCAGGCAGCCAGAGGTAGGAGCTACAGGTTGTGTAAAAGACAGGCTACTATAAGGGAGGAGGTGGGCTATTAGGTTGAGGCAGGATCCCGGCGAATGATTGGCTGTGATGGGGGCAGGCCGGCGGCAGGAGCAGGGCATAGTGTGATGGAGAGAGGAGCACCCTGGGTGGAAAGGGACCCATGTTTATAATGGGAAGGTTATTGTCACCATTCAGTGCCTTGCAAGCCTGCAGAAGGACCAGGGTGGGGTTCCAGGACCCCCTAGTTCAGTGTCGTGCAAACCTGCAGAAGGACCAGGTTGGGATCCTGGGACCCCTTAGTTGAGGGTTAGGATGCATCTGCAACATTACAGGGTGCTGCGCCCACAACCAGAAGAGGGCTGGAAGGACGTCGAAGAAAGATGCCTGTCTTCTCTTTCTAGGGGCACAGACTGCGGTGCCGGGAGGGGCCGAGAGTCCCACAGAAGCCGTTGCTGCCGCTGGCTGGGGCCCTGGGGTGGCTCAGACCCTCAGGCCCTCGAGAATAGCCCAGAACGGGAACACTGCCCTGCAGACGTCCCTGAGCCTAATCTCCATGACCTCCCCACGAAACCTGCAGCCTCAGAGGGCAGCCCTGGCACCATCGTTTGTGGAATTTGACATGTCCGTGGAGGGCCATGGGTACGCAGGATTTCGCATATTGGGAAAAAAAAAAAAACCCTGCTTCGTTTCCCGTGCCTCCAGCAAGTGACAACACAGGGGACAAAACTATGGTTCCTGTCAGGGCTCAGCAGTGGGTTGAGGAAGATGTCTGGGTTCTGCACGCTCTTCTAGCTAGTGGCTCCCCACGGCCAGCACCCCCAGATGTGGACAGCCACCTGCCCAGGCTTCCCTCCCTCCTGTGCTGCCTCCAGTGGGCCTTCTTCCCCTTTGGGCATCCCACCAGCACCTGGCTCCCTTTTACCCCTGGGGCCTTATGGAAGGCCAGGGAGCAGAGATGTTCCAGACCAGAGCAGCTGTGCCTGTGGGGAGCTGGCCTGGCACTGCAGTGACTTACACTGTTTTTTTCTGTTTCCAGCTGCTTGTTCATTCCTACTCTGTCTACGGTTATGGGAACCAGCACCGAATATGCCATCTCTGGAGGGATCGGAACAGGTGAGGCATTCAAGATGGCTTAGCCGCCCACCTGCTCTAGCAGTCCATCCTCGGGTAGGGTACCCTGACAGGTCCACCACGTGTTTCAGGAAATTGTGAAACACAGGTCGCTCTTGGGCTGCTAAGTTGGGGCTTGTCTCCCTCAGAAGCAATGGCCTGTTCATCACGTGTCCCGAGGGGTCAGCCCTTGGCTGGGGGCTCAGTTAGCACTGATGGACCTAACAGCAGACTTGGTCCCTGAACCTGGGTTTGACTCATGTTATTGGTGACTGGTGTAGGTAGATAGGGACATGCACCCCCCAACACACACAGAGAGACCTTATAGCTCTCTCTAGCTGTCTAGAGAGAAGAGTGAGTTTCATGCTGACAGCCTCAAGAACCAGTCAGTCCTTAACAGGTGCCCCCTGTGGGCACAGGAAGGGCTTGGTATGCTTTGCGCTGGGCTGTGCCTGGCTGAACTGAAGCCTTTTGGGGAGAACAGTGTCAGTGCCCAGTGCTGTCTGATCCCAGCACTCCCTGTGAAGAGAACTGGACTCCAGGTTTCCTTGGGAGGCTGGGTGCTAAGCCCCCCTGGCCTTCCTGGCCCATTTGTCATGTCCATGTGACAGGAGCTGTGATGCTGGCCATGCAGCAAGGACAGTGTCCCTACCAGGGTCCCCACTGCTGGCTGATGGAACCCTTTCCTCTCCACCAAAGTCCAGCCAGGAAAACTGGCCATCCTCTGTCCCATACAGCCCCTGAGTGGGGTCCCAGTTTGATCCGTCCCACAAATGCTGATACTCCCTCTGCCCCTCTGGCCAGGCAGCGGGGAGTACCAGGGAGAGCAGAACTGGCGAGTGAGGTCAGACACAGTCTGGCTCCCAGCAGGTGCGGCAGCCCAGCTGAGGCAGAACTTCAGTGGGGTCTGGACAGGACCAAGACCACAGGTGTGCTGTGTCACCTCCCTCCCTCTGCAGGTGCTGCCAGGGCATTCCCGCCCCCTGGGGGCCTGACCTTCTCCTGCTGGTTCCTGATCAGCCGGCAGGGTGCTGCTGCTGAGGGTCACCCGCTGCGTTTCCTGACCCTGGTGCGCCATCTGGCCAGGACCGAGCAGCCCTTCGTCTGCTTCTCCATCAGTCTGTGCCCAGAAGACCTTTCCTTGGTTGTGTCCACAGAAGAGAAGGAGTTCCAGCCCTTGGGTAATGTGCTGGGAACCCAAGCTGGCCCTGCCCACCTCAGGGGAAATGGGGTTGTATTAGAAGCTCTAGACAGAGGTCTGGGGGACTCAAGTATACTCCTTTGCTTTGGGAATTGCACACCTGATGAAAGATCTAGGCAGTATTGTGGCTTGGGCTCTGGGGCCATGACTGTCAGGTGGACAAGGCCTTTGCCCTTGGCCTGGCTTCGGAAGTTATGCTCAGAAACGTTCCAGGAGTTTCATCTCTGCCTTTCTGGAGTGGCCAGGCACAGGCCTCAGGGTGCTGCCTCCCGGGGGCCAGACTCCATCACTTTTTGAGTGAGGTTCTGGGAGAACAAATATCATTTAACCAGAGTGGTCTCAGATGGTCTCAGTGCAGTGGTCTCCGATATGTCCCTGGAACTCAGCCTCAACCCCAGAGAGTGGCCAGCGCTTGGCAGGGCACCCAGGAGCCCAGTCCTCCCTTAGCAGCGTTGGTGGTGGGGCTTGGCTCCACCCTTGTTCTCCAAGCTCATCTGCCTGAAGTGGCCATGCCCAGCATTTCTGAGCTACCTGCTGCTGCTCCTTCTGCATGTCCCAGAGTGTCACTGTTTCTTGGCAAGGCATCTGGAAGGATTGCAGGATGACTGCCATCTGTGACCCGGGTCGTGGCCTACAAATGAGAGTCACCACCAAACAATCCAGTGTCCAGGTGACCCTGGGGTCTGACTCCTGACCCTGCCTGTACCACCTGGTACACAGTTACCTGACCTGTCTGTACCTCAGGATGGCAAAATGAGAACAGTGGCAGTATCCCACAAGGCTGTGGCAACAATCCAGCACATTGCTTCTTGTGATAATGCTGCTGCTGCTGCTGTGTCTGACATCAAGTCAGAGCTCCAAGGTTGAGGGCTGAGGAGGACTGGTTTGTAGCCCCTGCTGGCTGACCAGGACACCTGCAGGCCCTGCGACTCTACTGGGCCACTGTAACAGGTGACAGCTGAGGTGAGGTTTTGCATTCCCATTCTCTTCCAGATGTCATGGAACCTGAAGATGATGCCGAGCCCAGTGCAGGACGGCAGCTTCAGGTCCGGTGTGGCCAGCTGCTGGCCTGCGGTCAGTGGCATCACCTGGCTGTGGTCGTCACCAAGGAAATGAAGAGGAATTGTACCGTCTCCACCTACCTCGATGGACAGCTCACGGGCTCAGCCAAGGTGAGGTGGTTCCTGGCATCACATCTGTGTGTGCGTCCCAGCCTTCCCATCTGGAGGGGTCCTGGAACCCAGTTTGCTTTGGGCAGCAACATTGGGCTCTAATGACCTCTTGCTCTTTCCCTTAAAGTTCAGGGTACTGGGCTGAACCTAGGCACAAGAAGGACATATTTAGAAAAAGTTCACACAACCAGGACTGAAGGCAGATGTCGGACAGGCAGAATAGTTTGGGGGAAAAAAAAGCAAATTTCCAGAAAGAACAAAGTAAAACTTGTTCCAGGGTGATGGGAGCTAACAGAGCCAAAACTTAAGCCAGGTTGGGTGGCCAAAAATTTGATTTGCTTTTATTTCATTTGATGGGTAGGGTGAAAAATCCTTCTGAAATGATGCAAAATGAAATGAATATGTACTTATATATATATTCATATAGACAGTGATTGCCTAGTCCAAAACTGATCTGAACACACATTGCAATGATTGGAAGATGGAAGAAAGAATTAACATTGCCAACACTGCCACGGCCTTATCAGAGTTAGGGTTTTTCAGCTTTTTATGATTAACAGAAGTAGTCACAACCTCCCAGCAGAGGAAGTTTTGTCTGCCTGTTTATTCACTTAGCATCTCATTAAAAACCTATATTCAGATGGGCTCTGACCTCATTGTTTTAACATTTGTGTTACTACATTTTTTTTCCTTCTTATTAGAAATTCTATCCAGGTTGTTGTGGGCTAACATTTACTTGTAAGAAATACTAGGAATGCTGTGTCCCCTTTCATCAAGTTTCCTCCAATGACTGCACCTTGCAAAAATAGAGAACAGTCCAGATGTGGACACTGACATCATCTGTCGACTTATTCAGATAGCCCCAATTATGTGTGTGTGGTGTGTACTTAGTTCTGCATAGAAGCATTTTTTAAAAAATTGTCAGTCTTTGAGGACAAAGATGGATTTTTGTGTCTCAATATTTCTTATCAAATTTGACTCCAGACATACAATTTGCTTTATTCCCACTAGCATTTTATGTTTTCTTTCTTTTTTCTTTTTTTTTTTTTTTTTTGCTGCCTTCTATTCAGAATCATCTTTTACATTTCTTACATTTTTTTTTTGAGACGCTGATGCAGAGCACCTCATGGGTTCACTGTGCGTGGACTTTATTAGCCCTGAGGCTCAGCACCACTCAGCCCCTGACTGGTTTTCTTTTAACAGATGCTGTATATCCAGGCCTTCCCAGGGCCTTTCGTGTCCATGGACCCATCCTCATTCGTCGATGTGTACGGCTATATCTCTACCCCTCAGCTCTGGAGGCAGAAGTCCTCGCTGGTCTGGAGACTTGGCCCTACCTATCTGTTTGAAGAAGCTGTCTCAGTGGGAACCCTGGAAGATATTATCAGACTGGGCCCACGGTACTGCGGGAACTTCCAAGCCGTGCACACCCAAGGTTTGGAGTGTCTTGATTTATCATATCCCGACTGGTATTAGTTCCAATGTGGATATCCCGTTATTTATAGCATCTTTATAAAGAAGCAGCTCGGCACAGGTCAGTCATTAGGAAAGACCCCTGCCATCAGCTCATTATGCATTGACAACCCAACAGAGAATGTCACAGCAAAGGAAATGACAATATCCTTTCGATCTTCCCTCCAAGTCACCTAATGGGTCAGGCCGTCAGCAAGAGGGAGAAGAGAAGATAAATAAGTTACATTCCTCTTAATGAAGCAGCTTTTTAACTAAAGTACACTGTTGTCTTCAATTATTAAACAGGCAGACAAAACCTCCACCTCTTCCCTATTGATTGCCGGCTGTTACAGCAGGGAGGCAGGCTCTCTGGACTCCCTCACAGGCAGGGGGTCAACTCCCCACTGGGAAGCGCGATAAATGCATCTGTACATGGAAGTTTGATGTGTGGTCAGCGGGCATCGGGCTCCTGTTTCCAAGCCCAGGCTTCTTTGAATTCCCATTTCCTCTTGCAGGGTTGGGCCTGCGGGCAAAGTTCTCCCAGACCCTCAGCCAGCACCACACTTCCTCACCCGTGACACTGATCTTGGGCCCTGTGTGTTCCTCCCGAGCCATACGTTCCTCACCCCCTACACGGCTCCTGACAATCTGGGTTCTTTCAGCCCAGCTGACTTGCCTTTGACTGGGCAGCTTCCTTGTCGCCTAGCATCTTTGTTTTAGAGAGCTAAGGAGTCTATATAATTGATCATTTAAAAAAAAAAAGCTTTATTGACTCAATTGAAAAGCAGAGTTAGAGAGAAAAGGTGAGAGAGATATTCCAAGGCTGATGGATGGACTCCCCAAATGGCCAGGGCTGAGCCAGACCAAAGCCAAGAGCCAAGAGCCAGGAACTCCATTTGGGATTCTGCATTGAGTGACAGGAGTCCACACACTTGGGCCATCTTCTGCTACTTTCCCAGGAGCATTAGCAGAGAGCTGGATTGGAAGTGAAACAACCAGGACTTGAACCAGTGCTCCTATGGGATGCTAGTATTGTGGTCCATGGTTTAACTTGTGCTACCTCAATGCGGACCCTGATAAGCTGATTTAAACTCTGAGCATTTTGCATATGAAATATCTCTATTTGATAGTTGGGCCAGTCTTGGGATATCTCCCCCACAGTTTTCCTTAAACATCAGGGAAGCATGGGTAGAGTAAATGCAAACTCTGCCGCATATGGCATACAGCACTGCAGGTATATTCTTGAGTCATCCTCTGAGGGCTCATGCTGTTCCCTGCAAAAGGAGACCAGTTCTGATTCAAGGTGTGTTGTTACAGGAGAGGACCTAGACGGAGAGGCCATTCCTCTGGTTGCAGAGGAAAGGATTTCCTTTGGACTGCATGTCGCCAGCTCCTCCACCACCAGCATAGTGGACATCAGGAGTACCTACAACGAGGTGGACAGCCGCCTGATCGCCAAGGAGGTGTGGCTGCCTGCATGCTGCTGTGTGCTGGCATCTCAGTCTTTTGGCTTGCCTCAGTCTCCAGTGCTCCTGTGTAGATGGACACACACACACACACATGCATGCTTCCTAGTTTATGTAGCAGAATATCCTATGCCTCTCCAGTTCATAAACATCCCCCAAGACTAAAACTTTTTTTATTTTTTTAATCGTTGCTCAGTGAAGAAGGCAGGTGCTTTTCACGGCAATGCAAAAAACAACAGAAGGTTTTTGTCTTGTTTTATTTCTGTAAAGATATATTTGTTTATTTGAAAAGTCAGCTTTGCAAAGGGGGAGAGAAAGAGAGAACACTCATATGTGATGCCAATGTTGTAAGTGATGGGTTTGCGTGCTATGCCACAATGCCAGCTCTGGTGGGAGGTTTTAGATCTCTCTGTGACATAGAGAAGATGGTTGAATTTCCCTCTGCCTGGGTATTCATGATCCAGTCGCACTGCAAAGAATTCTTTGAGTTGCTGTGATCTTTGGAAAGATTTATCTTACCTGTGTGAAAGGCAGAGTTAGAGTGAAGGAAAGACAGAGAGATCGTCCATCCACTGGCTTCATCCACATGGCTACAATGGCCAGGACTGGGCCAGGCTGCCATGGGGAACCAGAAACTCCATATGGGTCTCCCATGTGGGTAGCAAGGCCCCAAGCGCTTGGGCCGTCTGCCACTGCCTTCCCAGGTGCATTAGCAGGAAGCTGGATTGGGAATGGAGCAGTCGGGATTCAAACTGGCATTCCCCTGGCTGTCGGTCTCACAGGCACAACCCAATTTCTCTGCCACCATGCTGTCCTCCCCCTCCATTACTATTATTATTACTATTATTTGACAAATGCTTGGAAGACAACATCACTTTGTAAGGATGCTGTTAGCACGCCAGCTTCCTGACTCTGCTGTGAAGATTCTTCTTGCTCAGTGACGGGTTTGGGGATGATTTGGGCACATTCTCTTCACCCTCCTGGGCACAAACCACCTTCTTACGGGGCTTAGGGGGTGTGGGCCTGGGTGGGGTCAGGATCTAAGCTATGGCTTGCTGCTGGAGGATCCTAGGATCCGGACACCCTGTCCCCCTGAAGGCAGTAGCAGCCATGTCACACAGCCTGGCCAATGCTCGCATCGGACGACGTCACACTCCTTTAGCAGCTTTGCTTCATCTTGAGGTATCCGTGGGAACTTCCTGTGCTCGCTGACCTGCCTCATGCACGAACTCCTTCACTGACACTGTTCACTTCCGGAGGCAGCACGTGGGCACTGGGGACTCTCCCGTCACAGGGTTTCTGGACACTGATTGTTGTTCATTTCTCCAGATGAACATTTCAGCCCGTGATCATGCCACACCCGTGTTCTTGATGAGAAACTGTGCTGGCCACCTCCCGGGTTGTCTTCGGACCATTGGTGCCGTGGTTGTGGGCCAGTTAGGTGGGTCAGGCCACAAAACTTTACTGCTGGGGTATATGGGGCATAAAGGGTTGGTAGACCCTCCTGATTCTGGTGGCAGGCAGGAGGGCGGCGTGCTGGGGCTGGGCACGGGGAACACCAGGGTTGGGAGGTAAGACAGATGGAGAGTTGGTATGGGCAGTGAATGCAGCCCCTGGCAATGGTGGCTTCTTTCTGGGCAGCACAGGTGCTTACGAGCCAAGGCAGTGGTTGGTTGAATGAAAGCTGCTGGTGGCCAGCAGCAAGGTAGTGAGCCTGTGTGAAGGAGCCAGTCCAGGAGGACCAGTGAGGCCACCAAGTGTCAGAAGTACCCAGAACCATCCAGAAGCTGAGGTTTCAGGTAGCATCTGGTCACTCTGTACTCGAGACAAAGGGAGGTGGCTGCATTTCCCTACTGATGACCCCAGCAACGCCCAGCATGGGGTTTTTGCTGCCCATGACTTTCACAGGCCCCTCCCCTTGTGACCAACCCTTCATAGGGCACAGGACATGCTTGGCTGTAGGTGGCCATTGGCACAGGCAGCTTGTCCCTTCTTGTACATAGCTGGTGGCCTCCTGTCACAAGGAGGCCGTAATATCCTGACAGGTGTGCCCACTATGCCCGCAGGGGTCAGGGTGTTCCACTGCAGTCCTGCCGCCAGCAGCCTGGACTTCATCGGTGGGCCTGCCATCTTCCTGGGCCTTATCTCCTTGGCGACAGATGACCATACCATGTACGCAGCTGTGAAGGTCCTGCACTCGGTCCTCACCAGCAACGCCATGTGTGACCGTCTGATGCAACATATCTGCGGGTACCAGGTAATGCCACCTTCTTGCCCGAGCCTGGGGCAAGTCACTCCCCAGGAACTAGAGCAGCTGCATTTGCCCTGTGCCCTTCTACAGGGTGACTTCTGTAGAATGGAAGCTGAAAGGGTCCCCAAACTCCCCCACTGCTGGGGGACCCCAGAGGAGGGCCAGGACAAGCCAGTTCTGAGGGCTCCGTTCTGAATGGGGAGCTCACTTGTCTGAGTTCTGGAACTTTCTGTGATGAATTCCAGAATCCTTTCTGGTCTCCTGCTTTCCTCGGTGTGATAACCTTTGCTAAGAGGCTAGGCCACAGGGCCAGATTGCTTGGCTTGAAATCCTGTTTTTTTTTTTTTTTTTTTTTTTTTTTCCTGGCTTGCTGTCTCAGCTTAGCCACCTGTAAGTTACAAACTATCAGGCCTCTGGTCCTGGTAGGTTGCAATGAGGATTAGATAGTTTTGTGTAAATAAAGACTTGCAGTTGGGTTTGAACAAGTGGTTGGAAATAGCCTCTTGTTAGCTCTATCACTGTTATTATTATTGTTATTTTCATTTTATTTGGAAGACAGAGGAAAAAAGGGATCTTACATCTACTGGGCCATTTGCCCAATGGCTGCAACAGCTGGCGCTGGGCCAGGCTGGAGTAAGGAGCCTGGAACTCAGGTGTGTCTCACTTGGGTGGCAAGTATTTGAGCCTTGTAAAGGCCAAAGTAGTCTGAGTGTGCCACTTTTCTTGGGCAATTTTCATTCCTAGCCCTGTCTTGGTAGAAGAGGGAGCAGAATTAACAACAACAACAACAACAAAGTGCAGGTAGAGGAACAGCCAGAAAAGAGCGCATGTCCGCTGACTGCAAGCAAGTCTTCCTCCGGAAACACACTGGACTCTGGGAGCCCCTCGGGAGAGGGGACTGAGCTCTGAGAATCAACTCAAGGTGGATGAGGACAGTTGGATGGCCTAACTAGAACAAATTTATAAAAGTATTTAAGAGGAATCTGGCACAATGGCTCAGTGGCTAAATCCTTGCTTTGCAAGTTCCAGGATCCCAAATGGGTGTTGGTTTTTGTTCTGGGTGCTCCACTTCCCATCCAGCTCCCTGCCTATGGCCTGGGAAAGCAGTAAAGGATGGCCCAAAGCCTTGGAACCCTGAACCTGTGTGGGAGACCGGAAAGAAGCTCCTGGTTCCTGGCTTCAGATTGACTCAGCTTTAGCTATTATGACCACCTGGGGAGTGAACCAGAGGACAGAAGATCTCTCTGTATCTCCTTCTCTCTGCAAGCCTACCTTTCCAATAAAAATAAATAAATCTTTTTAAAAAGTATTTCAGAGGCAGAGAGAGAAGAGAACTGTTGCTGATTTGCTTGTTCACTCCTCAAGCACCTGCTGTGGCTGGGGCTGGACCAGGTTAAAGCTGGGACTCAGAAACTTAATTCAGGTCTTCTATGTGGATGTCAGGGAGCCAAGTACCAGAGCCCCCAGTGCCACCTCCTGCTAGGGTGTGAACTAGCAGGAAGCTGGGGTCAGGAGTCAGATGTGGGACCTGAATCTAGGTAGTCTGACGTGGGACAGGGGCATCTTTGCCATCTTAATCAGCATCTTCTCTACTAGACCAGATGGCCGCCTTGTGGACAGCCTGATTTTGATGTGACTTCAGTAACACACGGATGTGACACTTGGCGGGAGGTGTCACCTTAACCTCCAAGATGGGTTTGGGCCATGGAACCAAGTGCTAGGATCCCAGGGTCCCTGTCTGGGAATGGATGCTTGCACCAGCCATCACTGGTGTCTCAGGTCTGGGCTGAAGGAATGACGGTGTGAGTAGTTCTGTCTCAGTGGGAACTTGCTGGTCTTTCAGCAACGCTGATAGTTGGGGTCACATTAAAGGCCTCAAGGACCACCATAAGAAAGAGCAGTGGGGACACAGGGGAGGCTGTGAGAAGCAGGAGCTCCAAGGGAGAGGTTGGGTCACACGGCCCCGCAGAGTGGGCACAGCAGAGGGGCAGGCTCAGAAGCTGATGTTTTTCTTCTGAGAATGTAGAAGGGAAGGATGGTGGTGATCTCAGAGAGCAGGAGGTCCCCAGGACATGCTGACCAAAGGTGCTGGTGGCCTGGGGCGGGTGTGGGAGGAAGAGTGTGGTTGTAAGGATGTTGCTCTGTGTTCTTGACATCTCAGATCCTGGCATTTCTCCTGAGGAAGAAGACCTCTCTCCTCAACCACCGCATTTTCCAGCTGATCCTCTCAGTCACGGGCACCGCGGAGCTGGGCTTCAAGTCTTCCGCCATCACTAACTTTGGCGTCTTCCAGAACATTCTCTGCAATTTCAAGGTAGACTGAAAATGGGCCTTGTTAGCTCTTCAAGTGTGTGTGTGTGTGTTGAGAGAGAGAGAGAGAGAATCTAGTAGGTCCACTTTGTCTGCAGACAGGAAGAGAGTGGTTGGGAAAAGCACAGGTGCTTTAGGGGGGGCCAGGCACCCTAATTTATAATCAAATCCTGCCACTTTTTTGCTGTGTGGCTTTAGAAAATTCTTTCCACCTTTTCTGATCCTGTTGTAGAAGTTAACCAGAGTTCCAGGCAGGAATTTGGAAGTGTAGAGTACCTAAGGAGTTTGAGGGCTTATTTATTTATGTATCTATTTATTTAATAAGGCCTAGTGACAGAAAGAGAGAGAGAGAGATCAATCATCCTCCTGCTGGTCCACTCCCCAGATGGCCACCACAAGAGCCAAAGGAAGACAGGAACCAAAGGCTTCACCCGGGTCTCCCATGTGGATGGCAGGGGCCCAAGCACATGGACCATCATCTGCTGCCTTCCCAGGAGTGTGAGCACAAGCTGGAGCAGAAACTCCAGAAGAGTAGCTGTGATTCCAACCAGCGCTTGCATCTTAGGGTGCCGGCATTGCAACATGGTGGCTTAGCCCACTATGGCACAAGCCAGGCTCCCATAGGAATGTTTATAACATGCATTCCATTTCCTTTGGGTGGTCCCTGGCTTCTCCAGGCCATCCTTTCACAGGGTGACTTGAGAGCTACTCGCTAGCATGCTGAAGGGTCAGTGAGGAGTTTCACAAGGAATTGCTCTGAATATATGAGCCCGTGTACCAGCCTCAGCTCCTGAGTGCCTACTGGGGACAGGGAGGCTCCCAGAACCCATAACCAGATGAACCAGGTGCCAAGGGCAGGCAGAAACAGGACCCCTGGAGAGTGGCGATGAGAGAACAGTCAGTTCAGGCCTGGTGGCCGTGAATTCTGGGGCCAAGGCTGGAGGCAGTCCATGGGCACAGAGCCTTTCAGTGACGGGGCGTAATCTGCAGACACACTCGGTTGGACAGGATCCATGGGGTTTCGTGGCAAGTGGCTTAGTGCTTTGTGCTGGCTGAAAGGACAGGAAGCAAAGACCAGCTGGAGGGGTTCAGCTGCACAGTCCATGCTTTGGCCTGGAGGTGTTGAGATCTGTGGACGTATTTTTAAAACAGTTTATTTCCTAAATATTAAGTGTGAGCTTATAGAATATACTCCCTTTTCTCCCTGAGTCTGCAGCAGCTCAAATTCTTTATGTAAAGTGGGAGTTTTGGCCTGCAACCTACATGCCTGCTCTGGTGTGTCTGATGTCATTTCGACGCCTTTCCTTACCCGATGCAATGTGACTGCCCTGTAAATGGTTATTAGAGGAAAGAATGCCTAGAAAAATCTGTGTCCAGTACAGAAACAGCAGTTGTCAATCGTATTGAGTAGTACATGTATTTTCAATGATAACATTTCCAATCTATAGTTGGTCAAGTTCACAGCTTCAGAGCTGAAGGATAAGGGAGAGGGGACTGACTCTTATTAAGAGAAGTGAAAGAGAAGCCTCCTATTTCAAGCTACTGTGGAATTTAGATGTACCTGTCTTCTAGTACTTTCTTTCTATGTTTAGCACATACCTAAGTTCATGCTCTAGAAACTATTTTAGGACCTATCCTCAAACCACAAACACATCTATGACTTTTCCTTGCAAACACGTATCAGTGTCGTTCTGAGGCCACAATAGCATTCTCTCGTTTAATTTTTCCTGCTGTATTCACGTTGCCTCCATTACCACATGTTTAAAGGATTCCTGTATTTTCTTGCTATGAGTACTATTAGAAATGGTCCTTCAGTGTCTGTATTGTCCTCACTTTAAAAACATTTCTTTAGGGTAAATGATCACAGTTGATTGATGGTGATGGAACCATTACAGTTTTCCGAGTACTGATAAGTTTTGCCAGACTGCTGGTATCTAACGAAGTTGACTGAAAAATGTTGCTAGAATTTATTTTAGGCCTTTTCCTCCAGTGGCAAGAAGCCTAACTCAGAAAGATTGGCCATAGGATTATTGTAGAAATCCAGGTAGGGTTTGAAGAAATGCTAGAGGATTGATGAACAGGGCCAATGAAGAAATCTCAAGTTTATCTATTTTATTTTATTTTATTTTATTTTTGCATTTGAAAGGTAGAGTTACAGAGAGAGGGATACACACACACACACACAGATCTTCCAACTGCTGGTTCATTCCCCATATGACAAGACCAACCAGGAATGGGCCAGGCTGAAACCAGGAGCCAGGGGCTTCATCTGGGCCTCCCATGTGGGTGCAGGGGCCCAAGGCTTTGGCCCATTCTTCACTGTTTTCTCAGGCACATCAGCAGGGAGCTGGATGCGAACTGGAGCTGCCAAGATTCAGAGCGGCACCAAGATGGGATGTTAGAGTAAAAGATGGTAGCTTAACCAGTGAGCCATGATGGCAGCCCCAGGACTCCTAAATTTAAATTATTGTATTGATTGGCAAGGGCAAGGCTACATATTCAAACACCAATTGGGTTGCTGCTTGAGTGGGACTAAGAAGGAAATTTGTACACACCAATGGGAACACTCGAAAGAGGGACCTATTTAACATACAGAGCTCCTTGATCAAAAAGTCAGAATGAGTAAACAAAAACAACACTGAAAAAAAGAAGGAAAAAAAGTTAAAGGGGGAATGCTAATTAATAAAATAGAGAAGAAAAAAAAATAATCATGAACAATTGTTGGTTCTCATAAAATAGATACACTTTTGTTAAGATTGACCGAGTGAGAGAAGGCACAACTACATAAATTAAGAAACTAATATTGGGAAGAAAAGGGAAGAAACACCGCTAATGCTAGTAAGCTAGAACATTTCACTCATCTGAATAATCTTCTTGGCTATCTGTTTCTAAATCTGACTCAAAAAAAAACCTTTTAAAAAGTTCAAAGAATCGGCCCAGCGGTGTGACCTAGCAGCTAAAGTCCTCACCTTGAACACCCCGGGATCCCATATGGGCACCGGTTCTAATCCCGGAAGCTCCACTTCCCATCCAGCTCCCTGCCTGTGGCCTGGGAAAGCAGTTGAGGATGGCCCAAAGATTTGGGACCCTGCACCCGCGTGGGAAACCCGGAAGAGGTTCCTGGTTCCCGGCATTGGATCGGCGTGCACCGGCCTGTTGCGGCTCACTCGGGGAGTGAAACATCGGATGGAAGATCTTCCTCTCTGTCTCTCCTCCTCTCTGTATATCCAGCTTTCCAACAATAATAAATCTTTAAAAAAAAAAAAGTTCAAAGAATCTCAGAACCACCTACTACATTGTACTAAATCCCATAGTCCAGGGTGGCATTATGACCCAGGGGGTTCAACTGCTGTGTGGGTGCTCACAGCACATATCAGAGTGTCCTAGATGGAGTCCAACTCCAGTTCCATTCCAGCTTCCTGCTCATGTGCCTGAGAGGTGGCAGAGAATGGTTAAAGTGCTTGGATTCCTGCCATGTGCGTGGGAGACCCAGACGGAGCTCCTGGTGCTTGACTATGACCCTGGTTCAGACAGAACTGTTGTTGGTATTTGGGGAGTGAACCATTAGATGGAATTTCTCTCTCTCTCTCTCTCCCCGATTCCTCCATTTTCTTACCACTCTGTCTTTTTTTGTTTTTAGATTTATTTTTATTAGAAAGTCAGATATACAGAGAGGAGGAGAGACAGAGATGAAGATCTTCCATCCATTGATTCACTCCCCAAGCGGCCACGATGGCTAGAACTGCACTGATTCAAAGCCAAGAGCCAGGAGCCTCTTCTGGGCATCCCACAGGGGCTGTCCTCGACTGCTTTCCCAGGCCACAAACAGGGCCCTGCATGGGAAGCAGGGACAACGGGATTAGAACTGGCGCCCATATGGGATCCTGCTATGTTCAAGACAAGGACTTTAGCCTCCAGGCTACAGCGCCTGAATTGCACTCTTTTAAATAAATTAATACTATACAAACAAACAAATAAAAATAATACATGCCAAACCACATCCACAAGGATGCTGCGGTCTCAGGTCATTTATAGGGAAGATCGGCCAGTCAGGAAAATGAACATCCCAGACATGAAAACTCTTCTATATCAGAAGAGTACTTCCGGCTACTCCAGACCAGAGTGGAAAAGAGCTACTACAGGAAATGAACAAGCACGGGGTATTTTTTTTTTTTATCAGAAACAAAGCCACAGAAGCTCAAAGTGTGACTTTAGAAAATAATAAGAGGAGATGGACTGGAGTGAGGCCCGAGTGTGAAATGACAGATCAAACCACTGAGACAAGACTTGAAGGCAGACAGGGGGTCAGCTGACAAGGAAGCAGGTCACACAGGTTGTGGGATGCTGTGACGCGAGCATCAACAGGAAGGTTACAGGAAGTTGAGAGCTACTGAACAACAGGAAGTTGAAGACATTGAAGTCTTAGCCTTTGTTTTCTTTTTCTTTAAAAAAAAATTATTTTTATTGGAGAAACAGATTTACAAAGAAGAGGGGACAGAGAGAAAGAGCTTCCACATGCTGGTTCTCTCCCCGAATGGCCAAAATGGCTGCTGCTGAGCCCATCCAAAGCCAGAATCCAGGAGCTTCTTCTGGGTCTCCTATAAGCACCCTATGAGGTTGCATTGTCCCAAAGCTTTGGTCCATCCCCTGCTGCTTTCCCAGGCCACAAGCAGGGAGCTGGAAGGGAAGCAAACATTAACAGGAATCCAAATGGGATGCTGGTGCTTGCAGGTGGAGGATTAGCCCGAAGAACCATTGTGCCATTCCTTAGACATTTTTTTTTAATTTTTAAAATTTTATTGGATAGTTAGATCTACAGAGAGGGGGAGAGACAGAGAGGAAGATCTTCTGTCCACTGGTTCACTCCCCAAGTGACTGCAATGGCCAGAGCTGCATCGATCCGAAGCCAAGAGCCTCTTTCAGGTCTCCCACACGGGTGCAGCGACCCAAGGTTTTGGGCCATCTTTAACTGTTTTCCCAGGCCACAAGCAGAGAGCTGCATGGGAAGCAGGGCCATGGGACATTACCTGGTGCCCATATGGAATCCTGGTGCATGTAAGGCGA
The DNA here is from genome assembly GCF_030435755.1 of Ochotona princeps. Lineage (NCBI taxonomy): Eukaryota > Metazoa > Chordata > Mammalia > Lagomorpha > Ochotonidae > Ochotona > Ochotona princeps. Next base: position 7,011,723 of record NC_080844.1, on the reverse strand, counting down.
GAACTTTAGCTGCAAGGCTACCGTGCTGGGCCCCTAGACTTTGGTTTCTTAAAGAAGGTAAAGACCAGCTTTTGGAGAGACCAGCTTATTTCTGAGAAGGAGGAGATCATGGAATGGAGTAGGGGAAGCAACATTTGATACACTGTCCTTGTGGTATTCTCATCTGACCCAGGCATCTCAGTGCAGCCCTTAGCACAAGGTTATGTGACACAGATCTTCAGTTTTCCCGTTTCCTTACTTTTCAATATTTGGTATTATGTAGAGTAATTTCTAGAAGTAATTTCCAGTGTTCTGGAAGGAAACAGCAGTGGGCAGCTGGATACGTTTGCGGGAACAGTCAGGGGCTTCCCATTACTGGGTTGATAGGTTTGGGTCTGACTTTCTCAGTCCTCACCACTCACAGCACTAGACCTGCAGTAGTTTGCTGAAGGACCCACTGCATGAATGACTACTCCAGTCAGGCAGTGCTTCTGGAGCTCTCCATTGGGGTGCTGTGCTTGGCTCCCCCAACCTCCCCTGGAGCCACATCAGCCCATGCCAGGTGTCCCTAAGAGCAGCTGCCCCATCTCTGCGTGTTCCTTTACGCAGTGACAATGCCATCAATCTGCTGCTGACAGAAGGGCAATGCGCTTACTTCACCTGGGCCGATTTTGTCTTCATGTTTTAAAAATGTCCTGGATCCTTATGCAGTCCCTGCCATGTGGTGTGTGTGCTGGTGGGCTCTGGGATTTGTAGAGAAATGGACCTGGCCTTCATGGACCTCTTGATAAGTTTGGTTTCAAGTGCGGGTGATTTGGGGCCTCAGAGATCACACTGTAGGAGAAGCCTCGGGGGACCCACAGTACAGGCTAGAGCATCAGCTGCTGGGTCAGATGCACCTGCTTTGAGCATCTCTTCCAACCAGGAAAAGTAACCTGTTCCCTCTGGCCTCACTCTAAAAAATGCAGGTAGTGACTGTGGGTCTCTGTATGCCTCTTGTTGTATCCGTTCAAAGTGCAAGCTGTTTTTGCAACCAGGTGAATGCGCTTTCATAACTTTGTTTTCAAATCTTCTACATTCTGGGTCTTAAGAATTGTCAACATTGGGGCCAGCATGATGGCTCTACTGGCCAATCCTATACCTGCAAGTGCCAGCATCCCATGTGGGTGCTGGTTCTTGTCCCAACTACTCCCCTTTTCATCCAGCTCTCCCTTATGGCCTGGGAAAGCAACAGAGAATGGTCCAATGGAACCTTACTTAACCCACGTGGGAGACCAGGAAGAAGCTCCTGGCTCCTAGCTTTAGATCAGCTCAGCTCCAGCCATTGCAACTATTTGGGAAATGAAGCAGCAGATAGAAGGTCTTTCCTCCTTCTCTCTGTAAATCTTCCTTTCCAGTACAAACAAATCTCTTTTTTAAAAGAATTGTCACTGTTTAGAGAGGAAAAAAATTTACACTCTCAGAAGTGGACGTAAAGCACAAAGGTCCAACATCTACCCTGCCCCAGTGCCCTGGTTTGGCTCTGAATTTTGTTGACTCTGAATGGAAACACACTGGGTGATCAATGCCACCTCCAGAATTCTGTGTGTCTCACACGTGCTTGCCACTTACCTGTTTGTGGCATGCAGGAGAAGGTGAGATGGACTGGATACAGATTTTAGAGTTGAGGGCACAGAGGAAAGAATTGCAAGCACAGCTGGGTCGAGGTACAGGTGAGAGAGTATAAAATCCAGAAGCTGAGACTTGGCTTCTGTGTCTGGCCCTAGCATGTGCTGGTGGCGAATGGGATCTGTTTCTCAAATGGCCTGCCTTGGATTCTCTCTTCTCATCTGTGAAATGGGAACACTGGCATTTGCATGGTAAGTGCAGACATCCCACGGTAGATGTGTGGATGTATAGACCATGATGTGCCTAGGGCTGGGCAGATTCGGGAGCCAGAGAGTGCAGGTCCTTGGTTGCAGTCTAGACCCACAGTGAAGTGCCAGGCAGCAGGAGAGGGACGGAACATATCTAACCTTTCTTTGCGGGGAGGTGATGTCTACATCCTAAGTGTAAGGAGAACTAGCCGATTTCAGAACTGGCAAGTCACGTGGATGGTTCCAGGCTGGAGGGTAACGTGTGGAGCACTCAGCCGGCTCACACAGCCCGCAGCCTCTCTTCGTGTCCGCACTGATACTTTTGTGCTGTCTTCCAGCTCTGGATGAACACCACCGACAACCTGGAGCTCGCCCTCTTTTCCCATCTTGTGGAGATTCTGCAATCACCGAGGTAGGCTGTGTAACAGCAGCCCCAGGCTTAGCGCCAAAGTCTTCGTATCAAGGGTAGGGACTGTAGTCTTCCCTAGCTCCCAGAACACTGGGTCCACAGGATGGCAGAGCAGCAGCGCATTCCTTTGCTGAGGCCCCAGCACGGTGCTAGTCTGCAAAGCCCCTGCACCTGCTCTCCCACAATGCAGTACCATCAAAGTCAGACCTGACCGGTACGCATGAGCCATGGGAAAAGACGCGCTCCCATTAGTTGGGACTCTATCACCTGTCCTGACCAATGCTTCCTTTCAGCAGGTGTTTCTCCAGGCAGCTCAGACACGTGCTCACTTTGCATGGTCACTGCACAGTCCTAGTCACAGAATTTGAGTCTCACCTAGCCAGCTTGTGTCCTTTGGCCAGACCAAGAGCATGGTTGTACCTCCAGAGTGGGTAGAAGGCAGTTAGAGAAAGGTAATTGCCAGAGCAAACCAGCGGCTTGGATCAGAATAAAGGGAGAAGGGAGACAGAACAGAGTAGCCGAGGTTATTGCTCCATCTGTCATCCTGGGGAGTGTCAATTGCAGGTGTATTCAGTACACAAAGGGACTTAAAAGAGTTCCTGGCAGTTGGCTTTAAAAGATGTCTATTTTGGGGTGTGGAAAAATTTGAAATCGACACGTGGGGGTTCTGTAATCAGTACACAGGAGCTGCATTTTAGGTGCCCGAATTTCAACATTTTTGTGCTAAATACGTCTATCCTTTTTTAAAAAAATAAAAATGTGTTCATTTGCTTCTCTTTAAACTTGTCTGATTATTTGAAAGACAGAATTACAGAGAGAGAGAGGGAGAGAGAGATCTTCTATCTCTCTCCAAATGGCTGCAATGGCTGGACCTGGGATAGGTTAAAGTCAGGGTCCAGGAGCTCCCTCTAGATTTCCCATGTGCATGGCAGGGACCCAAGCACTTGGGCCATCCTCTGCTGATTTCCCAGGCGTGTTAGCAGGGAGCTGGAGCAGAAGCGGAGCGGCAGGGACTTGGAGCAATAGCTACTCATGGGATGCCAGCTTTGCAAGTGGTAACTACACCTGTTGCACCCTGAAGCTGGCCCGTAAATTCATCTCCTCATTTCATTCATTGGCCACAGCTTTTTCTTTTTTTTTTGAACCCTTCTCTGTGTAAACACCTTCTCCAGTTTGGACACTTCACAGCCCGTGTTTAGTGCGAGAAATCCAAGGAGAGAAAGGCAGGGTGTAGAGCGGAAAGAACACTAGCGTGCTGCCTCTGCCCTTGAACCCAAGAAGCCTCAAGGACAGCCGGATGCCCCCAACCCACTCCGTCACAACCCACCCGCCCCCCACACTCCCACTTTCTGCCTTCTGTGCCTGTACCTGTTGTTTTCTACCAAACGGACATTTACTTTGGGAGCAGTTTTCTCTGCTGGGGGGAGGAGGGGAGTCAGGGACTGGAATTTACTGGAAATCAGAACTGTAATTACCCTAAAGTGGGGGCTAGGAGTCCTTGGGCCCTGTCTCTCCCCTCTTTGACTATCAGCAGCATCTGTCTCCACTTTGTGGTTTGGGGTGGGCAGGAAGATCACACACACAGACAGGCCCCTGTGCCCTGCCTGTGGGGAAGCACTTCTGGGTCCTGGGTGCGTGTCTGCTGTCTTTGTTGTGTGTTTCCTGAGGCATTAGTCCTCCCTGGGGCTCAGAATGCAACAGTCAATAACCCGGCTTTGTCTTTGAAGGTGGTTTCCAGGGTGGGGCGGACTGAAAGGTGGGGTGGGGAGTGGGAGAGACTGCCAGCCATGCCAGCCAACTCTTGTCCGAAAGGCATCTGGCAGTGTTTTGACCAGTTGCCAAGAAGGCCAGTGGACAAGCTCAGCTTGGAAAGGCTTTTGAACAGAAACCCACCAGATTTGGTTCATTCCAATAGAAGTTTTGTTTTGTTTTGTTTTGTTTTGTTTTGTTTTGTTTTGTTTTAAATTAACGTTCTCCTGGGCTTGCCAGGGAAGGACCCAAGAATGCTGAAGCTGCCCACCAGGCACGGCTCATACCCAAGCTCGTCTTCCTCTTCAATGAGCCGAACCTCAGTCCCTGCAGGATCCCCAAGGTCATTGCCATTCTGGGCTGTCAGTTGAGGAGCTACTTCAGCATCCAAGACGTGCTCAGGTACTTCACTCCGGTTCACTCCTGACCCAGCCAGCATCACTTGAAGGCTTCTAGAAACTTCTTTCTGTTCTGGGCGGAGACCTCAGAAGTGGGTTTGCTAGTTGGTAGGTGTCTCCGCTAAGGCCAAGTCTTTATTGCCCCCTGGTGCCCAGACACCCTTCCTGCGCCCTGGAATTCCTGGGCAGCAGGTGACATCTGTTGTTCCCCCCCACCCCCCCCCCCCCCCCCGCCGCAGGCTTCTCAAAGGGCAGTCTCAACTGGCAGCACCCCTAACCTTTTCTTCCCTCATCTCTTCTACACACTGATCTGCCAGAGCTAGCTCCTCTAATGGGTCCTGGTGGGTGCTAGAAGCCTCTAGTCAACCCTGCTGACTCCTGGTTGACTCTCACTGGGGGACTTCACTGTGGGAGAGGTCTGGGAGCGGGCCCCTAGCTGAATGCCTCTCTCTCTCTCTTGGTTAAAGGATCGGGCTGTTTGTTGTCTACACCCTCAAGCCGTCATCCGTGAATGAGAGGCAGAGCTGCGTGGACAGAGCCTGGGACCCTTCTGTGCCTGGTGAGTCCACCTGTTACTGGGGAGATGCACTTTGTGCAGAAGGAGGAAGGTAAAAGCAGGTGGGGCTGAGGTACAGGCAGGGAAGAAACCCCAGCTGAGCAGTGCTTACCAAGCTGTGGGTCGCAAACCAGACCCAACTGGATATTCCTGAGCCAAGGCCTGGGATGGTTTTGAGGCCTCTGGGATGAAACCAGTTCCCCAGCAGAGAGCACACGCAGGTGGGATCCGCCCTTTACGGTTTGGCCCTTGCCTTTCCACGTGGTTGAGTTCCTCCCTCACCCCACATCCCTGGCAAGCTCCAGCACCAGAGCTGAGAAGTGCTGGGAGGTCCCTGTGTGCCACAGTGTGCCCTTCACCCAAGTGCTGCCTGTGTGGCTCCCCCAGCACTGTCCTCCCTGCTACTAGCCTCACTCAAGCAGACGAAGTCACTTCTTCCACGATTCTAACCTTCCTCCCCATCTGCACCCGAGACAATTGTCCCAATCTGTGACTCAGTTCTTTGAGTCACCTGCTCTCCCCACCATGCACAGAGCAGCAGCTCTGCCTCTTGGCACAGTCCCTCCATCAAGTCAGCGTCAGAGCGTGACCAGCACGACTCTGTCCTGGGCCCTTCGTGGCTTACCAAGCTCTGGGTCACACACCAGAGCCAACTGGTGTGAGACAGGAGCCCCCAGCCACATGGAACCACTCCTGTGTCATTTAATTGACTTGGAATTCAATGCTAGTAAAACATCTAATTCCTCCCACTGGTCACTCTAAGCACTGGGTAGGCACCTGGGACAGGGGTCATCAAAACAGCAGTCTGACCATCAGCCAAGCATCCTCTTGGTCAGCATTGCTCAACGGGGATCCGTTGTATTGTTTTATAGCCTTAGATCGATCCTCAAAGGTGTAGGTCCCTAGTCTCAAGTCTTAGAAAGATTTATTTTATTTGAAGGACGCACTTACAGAGAGAGGAGAGGCAGAAAAAGAGAGATTTTCCATTTGTTGTTTCACTCCACAAATGGCAACAATGATTGGAGCCGGGCGGATCTGAAGCCAAGAGTTTCTTTCAGACCTCCCAATTGGGTGCAGGGGCCCAAGGATCTGACCTCTTCTGCTTTCCCAGATTATTAGCAGGGAGCTGGGTCAGAAGTTGAGCAGCTGGGTCATGAAACAGCACCCAAATGGGATGCCAGCACTGCGGGTGGCGGCTTAGTGTGCTGTGCTATGGTGCCAGCCCCCCACTGTTCCCATTTCTTTTCAGATGAGAAAACATAGTCTCAGTGAGATTAGGATTTTAGTCCTGACTCCGCTTCTCCAAGCTGCCTCATCCATTCTTTGCCTGCAACATAGCCATTTTGTGCCCTGGATTGATTTTCTAAAGACTGGGAGCCTAAGCCATGGGACCCTGGGCAATGGGCCAGCAGTGAGTTAGTTTCACCAACCTGCCTTCTCATGTGGACTTTGCTGTAATGCTGGGATCTAGTCAAATGTGGTGGAGCATTGCATATGTCTTTTGCCACTGGATCTGCACACGGGGACTTCAAAATGCATGCAGAAAACAGAACCAGGGGACCAGTTCATATTGGTGCCTCCCAGCCTCCCGCCAAAAGAAACTCATTTATGTAAAGAAAATTTATGTGAAAAAATACACATTTTGTAAAAACTACATGAATCTCTGAATTGTGACACTTCCATATAACTTTAATTTCCCGTTCCATGAGCTTTTTCAAATACCCTCATGCAATTCTGCTATGAGTCAACTTCTAGTTCAAGGTTGTGTAGACCTAAGCAAGGCCTAGGCTGGAAGCCATGTAGAAGCAGGAACCAAGACAAATAAGACCACGGTCTTGGTTGCTCTGCTCCCAGGGACCCATACTACACCAACCCATAGTAGGTGCTTCGGAAATGTTACTGCCTATGAGCATCAAAAACAAGCCTTCTACTTGGAGATACACTTGTCTGTATCATCCTTAGCATCCTTTACTTCTGGGGATGAGCACATAAATGACCCTTGCAGTTGAAGACAACTTGTAGAGAATGTCCCTGGATTCTAGCTGAGCCTTACACTGAAGTCTGGAATCAAATGTCGCCATTTTGAATCCCATCTGTGTCCCAATCCCTGGGTGAACGCTCCCTTTCATGATGGCGATTGCTTACCACGGCAAATGTTATGCCTCTCTCCATCCATTTTTTCCTCTCAAACTTGATTTTTTTTTTCTTGTAGCTGGAAGCCAAACATCTGGAAAGACAATCTGGCTGAGGAACCAGTTGTTGGAGATGCTGCTTAGTGTAATATCATCCCCCCTACTACATCTGTCTTCGGAGTAAGTAGCTCCAGGAAGAGCGATTTGGCATGAGGGCTGCCTCAAACAGGGTATGGTAGGAGAAGCTTCTCTTAATGAAAAGTTCAGCTACCCGAGTCTGTTTGTTACCATGCATCTCCTGCATTTATGGAAAAGAAAATGACTTTCTTTTCTTTCCACGCAATAAACCAGACCTTGCCCTGAGATATTCTGATGCAAATGTGAACTGGGCCTGAGTAGCAGGGCACGGATCTGGCACCATCACAGTGGACTCCTTAGTCCCCATGCTGTAGTGTAACTGTTACTGTTTTGGCAGCTGCGACAAAGACAGATTTTGATGCTCTGCACTTGGCAGATGACAGAGTGGAGAAATAGTTAGCCTAGGGAACAGCTCTGAAGGAAAAAGACTTGCCAACTCATTCTGCTAGTTATTGTTGGCAAACGTGGTTACTTTTGAAGTTAGCCAAGGGGGTGGGGTATGAATCTTTGTTCTTTTAACTTTGAAAAGTAATTCTGAATATAAAGCAGATTCTGTGTAGCCTGTTCCCCACTGCATGTCTGGTTTATATCCAACCGGAAGTCAAGGTTCAATAGCATTTGTGGAGCACCTGCTGTGTGCCACAGTCCTCTTGGCTCCCAAGGTGCACCAGTGGGTGAGACAGCCCAGCTCCTTGGTGTCGCTGAGTTTACATTTTTGTGTGTTTGGGTGAAGCAGCCTCATAGAGTGTTCATGAGGTTTCCAGTCAGCAAGTCTTGACATTCCTAGAAACAAACCTGGCAGAGCTGGAACGCCCCCTTGGAGATGACTTGGTCCCGCCCCTTCTTGTCTCATCTGTTCGAGAGGAAACAGTATTGTGTTCAAGCCCCTGTCCAGGCATCAAGACCTTTGATGTTCAAATTCTACATCTAGATGAATTCATATTCATTTTTCCTCATCCATAAGACAATAAAATAAGTATCTTCCATAGATGGCTGTAGGGAGGATGAGCTTATATGAGTATATAACCTAGCCCTGAATTTGGGTGCTTCAAATCCTCTGTAAACTAGTTTCTATCATCACCACCATCACCACCACTACTACCATCACCACCATCACCACCACCATTGTCACCATCATCACCACGACCATCGTCACCATCACCACCACCATCATCACCATCACCACCACCACTACCACCATCATCATTATCACCAACATCACCATCATTACCATTGTTGCCCCTGAGAGAAATGACCAGAGCATGTCAGGATCTCCCACCAAGGTCATCCAGTTAGTAAATGTCAGAGGTGGGGCTTGGAAAGAGGACAGTCCCTCCACAGCTCGGGCAGCACTTGTTCCAGGGGACATTAGCCTGACTAGGAGCTGCAGATGAGCACGTTGCCCAGCACAGCTGGCCCTCCCCTGGCTCCCAGCAGTCTGAACCCTTTGCTGAGTCGTCATCTCGTTGAATAGTAACCTGTCTTTCTGCCCTCCAGCTCCTTCACCCCTTCCACAAATCTGTTTCTTTAGAAGGAACAGTTTGTCATATTTTGTTGTTGCCTAGGTGCATAAAGATGCATAAATGTGGGACTATCCAACTTAGATGAATTTTGACTAGTGTCTTTTTTGAAGGAGGTGAATAAGCAGTATGATTGTACTAATGGCAATCGAATCAGGTGGAAGGCTACACCTACATTATGTAAAGTAGGATGAAAGTGAAGTTGAGCTCTGAACGTTGGGGACACTTTTATCCACAGTTTCCTCCTGGCTTTGAAAAGCTGTGGCCTGCTTAAGCCGCAGCCGTTCATGGACAGTTCTTCCATTGTGCTCTTGTTTCACTTCGCTGTTCTTTTAGAAGGCAATGTGAAGGTTGCTAAGTGACAGTCAAATGCTGCCCTTACTTGGCTATTCCCAGGTGGCATTTCTGGATAGGTCTCTTGCTCGCTCGTGGGTGGAGAGCTAATCCGTCACTGTGGTTGCCTCCCCTTAGGTTGAGGGAAGAGACGTTCCTGAGCCTGGGGCCCGACTGGTTCCTGCTGCTCCTGCAGGGCCACCTGCACCCCAGCACCACGGTGCTGGCCCTGAAGCTGCTGCTACACTTCCTGTCAAACCCTGCTCTCCGTGGGAGGTTTAAGGACGGCCTGCCTGTGGGCTGCTGGGTGGAACGCAGCTCCGAGGGTGTGCATGTTATGATGGGTGAGCATACTGAGATTGTCAAGAAACCGGGACACACCCTGATCCCATGCTGGAGGCAGGAATAAGCCAGCCCTAGTACACCTGTAGCCTAGTACCCTGACAGCACCTTGACCCTTGACTCCAAGCTCCCCGCTGACTTCCATGGCAGGATCTCATTGTCCATTAGCGTTCCCTTCCTCAAAGGCTCGTTACCGTGGTCTCTTGGGCACTTGCCACACCGCTTCCTCATCCAGGCAGGCCTTCCCCCTGTGGGTGTGAATTCCTTCTTTAGCTCTTGGTTTGATGGCTCTTCCCCTAGGAGGGGAGGAATCCTGCCTGAATGAGGGCCCTTCTGTTAGGTGCTCTGTGCCCTGGTTGTTTTTCCCTCTGAGTACATATTTGAGCTTTCGCTGGCTTAATGGCTGCTGCACCCTCACCCCCCCTTACTCCAGTGTAAACTTTGTGAAGGCCTGGAATTCTGTTTTGTGGAAACTCGACATCCTTGGAGCCCAATGCATAGCTGCCTTCTTGCTTCCTGATTGGTAGATATTTTGTGAGCACCTGTTAATGAATGAATGAATAAGTGAATAAGCCTGCCAGGAACAGGAAAAGGAACTTTGAAGCCCTTCATTGTGCACTCCCTCCCTGGGGAACATGCATTTGTAGCTAAGGTTTCTATGGCACAGGCAGGTGGTGGGGCCTCCTCACTGTACCCTGTACCCCCTTGGCCAGAAGCAGAAACCAATGTTGTCCGTTGTTCCTCCTCTACCTCCCCAACAGATAACCTGAAGAGCCACCCTCCCCCGTCTGACCAGCCCCCCTGCCTGCTCCCTGGGTTCCGTGCCTTGAGTGACTTCCTGGAGCACCACGTGCACATCCCAGAAGTCCACTTCATCACGTGCGCCTTCTTCCTGCAGATGCCAGTGTCAGAGCTCACAGATGCGCCCCAGGTAACTTCTCTGATCCTGTCCTGACCAGCTGCCTTCTCTCCCAGTCTCACCCCTCCCTGCCCTGTCAGCACCCATGGCCTCTGCCTCCCCTCTTAGCTCCTGGCAGGTGTCTCACTTGGGGCAGTCCCATCTTCCAAGATTTCTCCTTTTTGGAGAAATCCAGCACACCACACCCCCACTTCCTGGGAGCCCCCTCTTCCACCTGCTCTCCCCACTGGCCCCCCGAGTATCCCCGCTTCTGCCCAGGGTGGTCTTGTTTGCACTCTGCTTCCATCCCAAGCCTGTTGCACTGTTCCCACTTACAACTAGAGAACACCCCTAATGGACATGCTGCAGCACTCCTGGTCCTGTCCTTCCTTGGCCAAATCTCTCCAAAGAGAAGGTTGATCCCTGCGCTCTCCACTGTGCCATCTGTACCCTCTCACTCCTTTGCCCCAAATACAAGTCTTTGTGACCTTCTATTCCAGTAGGATATGCCTGCAAACCACAGTCAACATCAAGTTCTTTCATCAGTGGGTGCCTGGCTTGTCACTCCAGCCCAGCCCCCCCATCTCACTTGACCATCACGCTATCACTTTTCTGGATCACCTCTCCCCTAAGACCAGCAAGCACCCTCCCAGCCCAACCCCAGGCCTGACTTTCCACTACCAATCGCCTAGTACCAAGCTCCGATGGCACCTCCTGCTTAGCTCCGTTAGACAAGGGGAACCATTTCCTCCTTCGGCCTCAGTCTAGCTTTACTGTGCATAGCACCCACAGGTTGGCATGTTTGCCTGCCTGCCTCTTTATGTACCGAGCACCCAAAGCAACAGACCTCCACCTTTGCGTATGCCTTCCCAGACACCTGCTCAAGAATGGACTTGGGAATTGCTTCTTGGTTTTGAGTTAAACTGACCTGCATTGCAGACTTGCAGAGAGGAGATTAAAAATGTCACCTCTCTTGCATATCATCTTCCCACAGATCTCTACCTTGATACACACATATAGTACTGTAGGTCACATTTCAAAGTTCTGGAGATAGTCTGCTATGGTCACTGGGAGGCTGCACTGTTAGTTCTCTTTTAGGGATGTTTTTCAGGAAGAAAACACCTGTAATGCCGACTAAGTATCAGGACCTGTGAGAGAGGATTTAGGTATTTTCTAAAAAAAGATTCGTTTTTCTTTGAATGGCAGATTTATAGAAAGAGAGGAAGAGACAGAGAGATATCTTTCATCTGCTGGTTCACTTCCCAAATGGCCACAACAGTCAGAGATGAGTCAATGTAAAAGTCAGGAGCCTGGAGTTTCTGCCAGGGGGTCTCCTACATAGATGTAGAGGTCCAAGACTTTGGGCCATCTTCCACTGCTTACCCAGGCCATTAGCAGGGAGCTGGATCAGGAAGGGAGCAGCCAGGACTTGAACTGGGACCCTTACAGGTTGTTGGCACTGCAGGCAGAGCTTTTATGTGCTTTACGTCACTTGATATTCAAATAGTTCCCAGGGCTCATAATGTAATTTTCATTGCACAGAGGAGGCTGAGCTGCCAGGAGGCGAAAGAGCTGGCTTGAACCCAGATAATGTCAGGGCAGAGTCAGGTGCCTTGGTTCCAAGCCCCAGTGCTCAGGACTCCTTCTGCTGCCTCTCTGAAAACTTCCTCCCAAGTCTTACATGATCTCATTTGCCAAGGTGGCCTGTACAGCTCAGCAGGATGATGCCTGCTTGTGATGTCAAAGCCGAAAGAAACAACCTCCAGTGAACTATTTGTGGGTCTACAGCACCTGCTTAGAGCTGTGTGTTTCCTTTATGCACCCCTACTGCTCTGGACTTTTCAGAGGACCCGGACCCCTTAAATGCTGTGATCATTTTTCACTTTTCTCTCGGGGCAACGCAACATACCAGCTGCAAAGCCGATCCCCTCCCTGCCCAGCTGCAAGTCCCCTCATGGCCCCTGCCTCTTCCTCCAGGATGACCTTGATGCCATGCTTCAGTGGCTCCTGCAGAAACACCAGCAAGAGGATGTGCTCCGGGCCGGGCTGTGCACCGAGGGCGCGCTGCTGCTCTTGCAGATGCTCAAGGTTACCATGAGCCAGGTGAGACCCCATCCTCCTGGCCCCCACCTGTGCAGGGGAGGTTCCGATGAGAAGGCCAGTTTGGAAGGGTCACCTTGACTTTGTCCAGGGCCTTCTTGTCCCTCCCCTACCTCCCTCTGCCCCCAAGCTGCACAGGGGAGGTTCTGATAGGATGGCCAGTTCGGAAGGGACACCTTGACTTTGTCCAGGGGCTTCCCAGCAATGCCATTGTGTGAGTCTGTTGGCAGTGTCTGTAACAGTGGAAGTTTTTTGGCTTATGGGACTGGAAAGTCCCAAAGTGTGACACTGGCATCTACTCAGCATTGGAGGGTCTGCTGGCTGTATGATGGCATGGAGGAGGCACTGCATGGGGACACGGAGCAGGCTGCCAGCTCAGGTGCTTTTTCATCTCCCTAGAAAGCCGCTGGTGCCATCCTGGGGATTTTGCCCACATGTGCTCCCTTTGTGTAATGAGCTGCCTCTAGCTCCATACACATATGAATGTGGGAATGAAGAGGGCTTGAAGAGAGCTTAGTCAAGCCAGAGCATGCAGTAATTAGCAAGAGGAAGATAGAACAGACAAGGTAGGCTCCCAGTGGCGACTTAGGTGTGTGGCAGCAGTGCCAGCCTACTGAGGATTATGGCTATTGCCAAGGAAACATCTGCTTTCCTTCTGTTTTCCTTACTGGGACATTCATTGGCATCAGTCACAGGGGACTTCTCCGCTCTTTCGAGGAGCTACCTCCACCTGTACCACGACAGATGGGTCTTGCCCATGAGTGGCTTGCCTGAGAGAACACAGGTGACATGGTGAGGCTTCTGGATCAGGGAGCCTTGGCGTTGGTCCCTCAAGGCCCTCCAGAGGTGGGTGTGGAGGGTGTCTCAGACGCAGAGCAGGTGTGAGGAGTCCGCGGACAGTGTGAAGAGTGAGCCAGACCAACCTTGCCTCAGGGCCTGGAGGATCATCTGTAGACAACCAGGGCAGCTGAGGCTTGAATGCTTTTGTAAAGTGACATGATCACCTTTAACCTTTGCATTAAAGAACCAAACCACCAAAAGCAAAAGATCACATGCCATCTGCCTGCCCAGAGATGATCATCATTGAGGGCTCAGGGGACATCCTTCCAGTTGCTACTCAAAAAGTACACCTTGCCCTTATACATAGGTGGGTGGGACTCCAGCATCTCCTTTGGCCTTTTTACTTTTTCTCCTCAACATTTTGTGGCTGTGTTTCTGTGCCCGTAATCTGGAATAGCCCGGGAATCATCTCTATTTACTATAGAGCATTATACAGTTCACTGGAGTGTTTACTGTCATGGGGAGTCTGTTGAGGACTTTCTTGAACAGCTTTTAGTTTTCCAAGCTTGATGAGCTCCTTAGTGCAAATCCTGGGATGTGAGGTAGTGTTGTCTTTTGGGTGTGCTTCTCAGAAAGACTTTTACAACACATGTGTGCATGCCACCAGCTCACATATGTGCACCATCCAGTCCCTGTCCCTGTGCCTTGTGCTGAAGGGCTCCGCTGCACTCTCTGAGCCTCAGCTTCATGGCCAAAGGCATGCGGTTTTCACAGTTGAACTTTTCACATTTATTCAACTGGAGTTGAAACCACTGTTCTTCATATGCTACGTGACTATTTCTACTTTTTTTGTGAACTACATGTTTATTTCTTTATTTAAAAGGCAAAGTAATAAACAGAGGGGCACACACACCCACACGCACATACAGAGAGAGAAGGATCTGCCATCTACTGGTTCATTCCTCAAACACCTACAACAACTGGGAAGTGTGGGGAGCAGGGTGTTAAAGCCGCTCCTGGGACTGGGAGGGGCCGTTGCAAGATGGCGGCTGGCCCAGGGCATCTACTCAGCATTGGAGGGCCAGGAGGTGGAGCTGGTCTCCCAGCAGGTAAACAGGATAGGCTAGTTACCCCATGGTGATTACTGGCCTATCATGTAGCGCCAAGTGGACCCACGGAGAGAAGTGATTGGTGGAGAACTAGAAAAAAGTAGCGGGTAAAAGCTAGTGGGAGGACAGACGGACGAAGACGGACAGGGGACGGAATAGATGACGACGACGAAGAAAGACTGGGGGGTGATGAGGCGACTGGGGAATGAAGCAGAGAAGAAATGTGGGAAGAAGAGTGGCGGAAGAAGTGGTAGGAAAGCTTAGACCAATGGGGACAGGCGCAGCAGAGAGAAGGTTTTAACATAGCCGCTTTTGGCAGTGAGAGGTCTGGTTGCCAGCTTTTCCCAGACTCCCAAGAGTATGACTTGGCATTTTTAGTTTCGCTGCTGCTGGGCAGCGGCGGCGACAGGGAAGGGCCAGGAACTTCATCTGGGTGTCCGACTTAGGCAACTGGGTACCTGGGCCATCTTCTGGTGCCTTCCCAGGGGCATTCTCAGGGAACCGGAGCAGAAGTGAGGCAGCTGGGATTCCAACAGGTGCTCACAGGGGATTGATTGTGGCATTGTGAGAGCTGCTCCACAGTGCCGACCCCTGAATTGCCCGTTTCTGTCTTTTGTCAGTTTCTGTGTGTGTGTGTGTGTGTGTGTGTTGTGAGAAAGTATAGATCACACTTTTGCCCTTTTTGAAACACAGATTTACTTTTTACATTGTTACTGGTTTGTCTTTTAGCTTCTACTTAGAGGATGATGTGCTTTTTTCTTTTGATCAGATGCCCATGCTGAGTTATTTTTTACATTCATGCCACAATTTGATGTGGTCATTCTGTTCTTATACTTTGAAAAATTCATTATGTTAAATATTTATGTTTTTTTGTGTACATATTTGTAGATGGTACTAAAGTTTTCTTTTGTTGGATATTTGTTGAGTTTCGATATCAATGTAACAAAAAGGCATCTTTATTTTTTAAAGTTTATATTCAGGATGTGAAGTTCATGATTCTTTTTTGCTGTTAAAAGTAGTCCTTTTTTAAGATTTATTTTTATTAGAAAGTCAGATATAAAGAGAGGAAGAGAGACGGAGAGGAAGATCTTCCATCTGCTGATTCACTCCCCAAGTGGCCACAACGGCCAGAACTGTACCAATCTGAAGCCAGGAGCCCAGATCCTCTTCTGGGTCTCCCACATGGGTGCAGGATCACAAGGCTTTGGGCCATCCTCGACTGCTTTCCCAGGCCACAAGCAGGGAGCTGGATGGGAAGTGGCACTTCTGGGATTAGAACTGGCACCCATATGGGATCCCAGGATGTGCAAGGCAAGGACTTGAACCGCTAGGCCTCCATGCTAGGCCCAGTTCGGATTTCAGGTTTTTTTTTTCATGAAATAAACTTGCAATTCCATTTTCCAGGAACTTCTGGAAGTTTAAATTTTCTTCTGCTTGTGTTATATTTTCCCTGTGAAACTGCCTCTGTCTAAATTTTTCCAAGATCATTGACTTGTTTGGGTTTGCTTTAAAAGATTTTTCTCTTTGTTTGAAAGACAGAGTGACACACAGAGAAAAAATGTTCATCTACTGGTTCACCCCCCAAGTGATGGCAACAGCCAGCGGCTGGGTGGAGCTGAAGTGAGGAACCAGGAACTCCATCCAGGTCTCCCACGTGGGTGGCAGGGGCCCAAGCACTTGGGGCACCCTCTGCTGCTTTTCCAGGCGCATCAGCAGGGAGCTGGACTGGAAACAGAGCACCTGGAGTTCAAACCAATGCTCCTTTATGGGATGCTGGTTGTTCAGTGAGAACAATTTCATTTTAATTAATTCATTTCATGTTCTACTCAATGCTTTTCCCCTTCTTATTTTGAGGTCCTTGGCTCCCTCTTTTTACTCCCCGCTTCCTGTTGCAGAAGGAGTTGAGTGCCTAGGGGTTTATTTTAAGAAACAGCGCTTGAATCAATTCAGTTTCCTGGTTATTTTTTTCTTATCAGTTTCAAACCTTTTGGTATCTTTGCTGTTGTTTTCTCAATGTCCATGATTCCTGGTTTTTAATTTATTTTAAATTTGACAGACGGACAGACGGACACACACTCATATGTGGATGTGAAGAGACAGGGAGCTAGCATCCATGGGTTCTCTCCCCATGGGTACATAGAGGACCAGCTGGGGCCAGGGCGTGTGGCTCAGGCTGAAGCTGAGAACTGAAGCCAAGGGTCCCACACAGGCTTTTTCTTTCTGAGTAAAATTCATGTCAGCCATTCTGCAGCAGGTGGCAGCCTCTGGAACAGCAGCTGCTCAAATGCAGCCACAGAAGCTAGGAAACGTGACTCCCACTAGGCGAGATCACAGAGCGAGGGCACCACAGGGCACACGTGTCCCGGGCAAGGGTTTCAGCTCAGGGCACAGTTATGCTTGGGGACCTTCATGGTTTGTCGATGAAGTCCACATTTTTCTTCCTCAAGTCCCAGATGTCCCCAAGTGATGACTGCAAAGTAAGTCCGCGTTGCTAAATGTCCCATTTAATCCTTCTGAATTTGTCATGTTTCTGAAGCTGTCATGTTTCATAGAGGGGGAATTAAGGAAGTGGGGCTGCAGGAACCTGGTCAGTGTCAGAGGCAGGAGTGTGCCCTGGCAGACTAAGCCAGAAATGGCTCTCAAGCTGCTCGCTCGTGTTCTCTCCTGTGACCCTAGCAGTGTGCTATAAGGACCTGGTGGAGACCGCAGGTGCCTTCCGAGGCTGTGTCTCGCTGTTGGCCTGTTCTAGCTGCCCTCGCTCCCCTCTCCCATGCCCTCCTGGCATCCTGCAAGTACAGTTCTAACTGCCCCAAGGGTCTGGCCTTTCTTTCTCCCTATATACTCTTTGTTCCTAGTGTGGGACACAGTCCAGGCACTAAGCAGCTACCTGGGAAATCAGACATTCTTACTCAGGCACACTCAGAAAGGATTGAGCGACAAGGTGGGGCAAGGTGGATGAGGAAGGGAAGCAACTGGGCCTTGGAAAGGAAAGGTCCGACAGCCAGCTACCCAGAGCATCGTAGGAGCAGGCAGTTTTACTCTATGCAAGTGTTGGAATAGCTATGCAAGCAATGACCCTGACCTCAAGCCTTCGGAGGGGATCCATTTTGGATAGCAGGGCCTCAGATAGGCAACACCTGGATAGGCTGGGGCCAGGTCTAGTCCCGAGAACAAAATCTCTTGCCTTGTGCTGGGGTGTGCAGCCTCTCACAGTGTGTGCTGTCAGCCCTCAGCAGGTGCAGGAGATGGCGCCTGGAAGCAGGCCTTCCCGACCAGCATCCTGCAGTTCCTCAGCCTCGTGCACCGCACCTACCCCCAGGACCCGGCATGGCGGGCCCCCGAGCTCCTGCAGACCTTGGCCACCGTCACCTTCCCCCCAGGAACCCTAAAGGTAGGATGTGCCACAGCCCTAGGGAGGGCAGGAGGGCCAGAGTGGGTATGAGGACAAGGTATCGGGCTTTGCACGTTGCAGGGGTTAGAGAAGGGGCTTGGGCAGGGCTGCAGAGGTTCTCATCCGAGTGCTGAGGGAAGAGCAGGAGGGGAGGACCGAGTGGGAGATGATGGTGTAGGAGGAAGGGTGGAGAGGCAGGTATGCAGCCCTTATGGGTGGGACAGGAAGCAGAGATATGGAGAGGGACCTTGTCATGCCTGCTGCAATTCAGGGACCATGGCCAAAGGAACAAAGCTGGAAGGCAGCCATTGTGTGTGTCTGTGTGTATGAAAGAGAGAGAGAGAGATTGAGAGAGAGAGAGAGAGAGAGAGAATGAGAGATTGAGAGAATGCACAGGCATGGAGCAGCTGTCCTGTAAACGAATCAGTGGGCATGCTCTCCTAGCCAACCTCCCCACAAGCTGCCTCCATGGTGAGAGCCTCCAATTCCTGAACTCCTGGGACACATGCATCCTGAGTCATGGTGCTTTAGGTAACCCAAAGATGTCCCCTAACAGGAGGCTGCCCAGAGACCCAGAGCCGTGTTACCAAGGGAGTGAGAGTGCGGACTGTGCCACCCTTCCCATGGTTAGCAAGGGGCATAGCTACAAGCTACCCTTCATACCGGTGCCTTCTGCACCTGCAGACTCCCCCAATCCCTGATGGGAAAACTGCACCTGCACTAAACTTACACAGGATCTGTTTTTACATATATACATATATCAGATTTATTTATTTATTAGAAAGGGTTACACAGAGAGAGGAAGAGATATGGACAGATCTTCCATTCGCTCAAATGGCCACAACAACCAGGACTGGGCCAGGCCAAAGCTGGGACCAGGAGCTTCTTGCGGTCTCCCACATGGGCTCAGGAGCCCCAGCACGTGGGCCATTTTCTGCTGCTTTCCCAGGTGCGTTAGCAGGGAGCTGGATCAGAAGTGGAGCAGCCAGGGCCATGTTGGATGCTGGCATTATAGATGATGGTTTAGCAGCCATGGTTCCCATGCTCTGTTCTTGTCACTATTTCCTAAATAACACAGGTTCACAAGTCCTTACCTTGTACTAAGTGCTGTTAATAGTTTAGAATGACCTAGTGCATGTGGGAGCAGATTAGTCAGGGTCTGTACAAACACCATGTCATTTCATAGATGGGACTTGAGTATCTGCAGAGTTTGGTACCTGTTGGGGCTTCTGCAGTCGAACCCTCCCATAAATACTGAGAGGGATGACTGTGATCCAATGTAAAGACTTGGATATTTGCAAAATAAAGAAAAATGGTTTTGAACCATTTTGGTGGATTAGTATCAACTCAGGTGACTTCCCAGGAAAGTCAGAATAAATAAAGCATCACTTAAGAGCAGAAGAAGGCTGCCAGCTGCGTGCAGCAAAGGTCTGAGGGGGTAGGAAGCAGGCAGGCTGGGCCCTGGGCCAGGTGGGGTAGATGCTGCAGTCAGGCTGGGCCCCGGGCCAGATGGGGTGGGAGCTACAAGCAGGCTGGGCCCTGGGCCAGGTGGGGTAGATGCTGCAGTCAGGCTGGGCCCCGGGCCAGGTGGGGTGGGAGCTACAAGCAGGCTGGGCCTTGGGCTAGGTGGGGATGGGGAAGGCAGTCCTATAGACCATGCTCACTGTTCCCCCAGCAGGTCTTCTGTGGGGGGCTAGGGCCCTGCAGTGCATGCGTGCTTGGACATTCGACCCAAATGCCCACCTCAGCCCACATGCCCAGAGGCCAGGCTTGGCACCTGTTGAATTGGGGTTACAGCCCAGTGCCACTGCCCACAGCCATGGTACATGCTCAGACCCACACCTCTCTCTCTCTCCCACTGTGGTTCCTGGTTTCTACTCACAGCAAGGCTCTGCCCCTAGCTCACCCTCCAGAGCCAGCAAGAGCCCCATTTTGGGCTCCGGACTCCCAGTCCAAGGTTGTCTCCTCTTTCTCCACTCCTTCTGACCTCCTCCCAGCTCCAGGCTAGAAAATTTGATGGGCCCCATGCACGCCAAAGGCCGGGAGCCAAAACTTGGGTTTGCTGTGTATTTGCCTGGCATCTTCCCAGTTAAGGCCGCGAGGAGCTAATTAATGCAGCTGCCACCTCCCTCAGAGCCATTAAATGCACTTTATGGCTTAATTAAGAATGGCTGCGTTAATTTTATGAATGAGCAAAGGGAGGTGCTGACGGCTGAAGGTGCATGAACAGCTTCCCAGCTGGAGATCAGAGGTCCTGGCCGCCGTGTGTCCTTGGGTGTGTCATTCAGCCACTGCTCCATGTCACCCTCCCCCCACATATACACATTGATGATATGTCTGGGATGATGGCCCCTGTCTCAGAGAGAACCAACATTCTTCTTAATCAATGCAGGAAGCCATTGCCAAAGCGCTTGGAGGGTTTGAGGAAGGGACATGCCCTTGTTCTGCCATGGGGAGTGATAATACTCTGTGGACATCAGGCGGGTCTACTCAGGAGGCCGAGGTGGGGCCTGCCCTGCAAGGTGGAAACCAGCTCCCAGGTGCAGCCCCCGCCTGGTCCACCATGTGGTGTTTGCAGTTCCCATGTGAGACCTTGCACTGTGGTCAGTGAGGTATGCAGGTTTGATGTGACCTCCCTGACACTCCCTGGGCCTCACAGGAGCCTCTCTGACTCAGTGACAAGGCTGCTGTGACCAACGTGGGCCTATCTTGGGCTCTCAGATCATAGCAGCTGCCTTTATAAGTCACCAGGCCTCCTGGCAAGCCTTCCTCCTCCACCAAGCATCCATTTCCCGTGCACCTGTGAAAGGGTACAGCCGTTATCCTCTGCATGGACGTTGGAAGAGGACGGTGCAGAGAGCTGTGGGAGGAGCAGGTGCACAGCTCAGGCTCTTCTTGTCTTTCAGGGAGCCTCAGCTGAGGCCCCCTGGAGTGCCAGCAGTCCCGAGGCGACGACTGATGGTGATAGTACCACAGAGGGTCCCCAGGCTCCAGCCAAGTCCCATCCCAGCCGGAGGCAGCTGAGGGAGTTCCTGCAACTCCTGCTGAGGGAGGCGCTGCTCGGAGCTCCCGGTCCCAAACAGTGGCTGCCGCTAGAAGTGCTCCTGGAGGTAAGCCAGGGGTGCTGGTGTGCTGTGGGAGTGGATCCTGAGAGGGGACAGTCAAACAAGAGAAGGAGAGGTCCAGGGAACCTGAAATGCTGGCTGGCGAGTGGTGGAGAATGTCTCCTGGAACCTCAGGGGTGCATGGGTACCAAGTAGAGTCTGGGTATTGCAGACAGTCCATGGTGGGACAGCAGTTGCATAGGGATTGACTAGGAGGATATTCTGAACAGATGCCAGAAGGGAGAAAGAGGGACAGGGGAAGGTTGCCCAGAGTGGTCTCAGTTGGAGTCCACTCCCACAGCAGGGGCTTCTGGGTCATCCACATCCCCGTGGCCTACCCACAGCAAGGCAGGTACCAGGTGATCATTGCTGTGGGCTCCCCAAGGAACAAGGGGGTGGCTGTGAGCTGCCAGCTGACCACATGCATGGCAGCTGCCGAGTCAGTCCTCTGGTCAGGTAGTGGGGAGCAGGGGCCAGCGAGGAAAGGGGTCCGAAGACCATGCTGTTGCTGCTGCTGTCTCAGTGCCCAACTCCACTTTCAGGCTTCTCCTGAAAACATGAACAGCTACCAGAAGCGAGACTTCCAGTGCGAGGTCCTGCTCTCCACCATGGAGATATTCCACTTGATGAGTATGGACAACGCGCCAGCGCTCAGAGGTGAGTGTACCCGTGCACAGCAGCCGACAGCCAAGCAAGACTGCTGTGCACCTGCCGGCTGTGGCCCTAGGGAGAGGGATGCTGCCCTGTCCCCCTCCTCCGCCCCTCCTTCACTCATGTGCAATAGAGCTCATTGAACCTGGCCCAGATGCTCTGGGAGGGCATGGGGCAGCAGCTCCCTTGCCAGACACCCCTGTGGTTGTGGGGCCACTCAGAGACAGGAAGTCTCTTGTGGCTGGAAATGGGCCTTTCTCCAGCTCCAGTCGAAACGTGACCTCTCCCCACAGGGGAACCTAGACTGCTGAAATCCAGCACACCTGCTCCGATGCCTGGGCAGAGAACATGTGCACAGCAAATGTTTCTAATACAGAGGAACCCAGGGGAGGATATCCACTCAGAGTTGAACACAGAGCCTCCCTTCACCAGACTTCATTACAGGGGTGGGCGTTTGGCTTAGCATTTAGGGTGCTGGTTGGGTTGCCTGCATCCCACATCGAAGTATTGGGGTTCAATGTCTGCCTAGAGCTCCTGACTACAACTTCCTGCTAATGGAGCCCCTGGGAGGCAGCAGAAGACAGCTCATGTCATTGAGTTCCTTTCGCTCATATAGGAGACCTGGACTAAGTTTCTGGTTCCTGGCTTCAGCCTGGCCCAGCACTAGTTGTTGCAGGCATTTGGGGGAGTGAACCAGTGGATGTGAATGGAAATCTTTCTCCCTATTCCTCTCTCTCTCTCTCTCTCTCTCTCTCTCTCTCTCTCTCTTCAAGCCTCTTGAATACATGAAAAATAAATGAGTTATCCAAAACCTTGGTTCCAGGGCAGCTGTGCCCCTTTGATGAGGCCAAATAAAATCCTTCCCGTTGTATCTGAGCCATGGGGACCGTCCTCCTTTCTCCTTCCTCCTCCTTCTTGGTGATGTGAAAACACAGATCTTGCTGTCTTTCCTGGAATGGGGCGCATTTGCCACATGGGAGAGTCACAGAGCAGGTGCATTCAGGCTTGGCAGTTTCACTTCTAGTATTGGCTGTCACCAGACAGCAGCATGATGGGGGCAGGTGCACAGGCCGGAAAGGAGACCTGTGGATGTGTAAGGTTGTTGCAGGGCTTAGCTGGGGTTTCACACATGTGCACACGCAAACACAGCTGAGCACAGGTGAACAAGGACAGATCATGGACACTCTGACTTTATTCTCCACCCAATGTGACAGTGGGAACTTGGATCACCACCATGCCTTTCTGTTCACCTCAAGACATCAAATGCTCCCTCCTCCTCATGCCAGACTACCACCACCTGGTGTATTCAAGACCAATTTACTTTGAATTATTGTACGTTCACTGGGCACCTGCTAAGCCCAAGTCTCCATCAGTGGGATGCACAGATATAAACAACATGGTTGGTTGCTATGAGGGGCTTGGAGACTTCAGTGGAAAAAGGTCCTTTAGCTGGTGACATGGGTCTGTCTCCCCATCTCACTCACCCCAGGCAATAAAGAGCCTCAGCTGAACACAGAAGCTACCGCAGCTCCCTCCCTCGCAAACATCTCCTACTTCACCCAGAAGCTGGTGGAGAAGCTGTACAATGGGATGTTCTCTGCAGACCCCAGGCACATCCTTCTCTTCATCACGGAGCACATCATGGTGGTAAGAAACCTCCCACCGCTCAGCAGAGCCTGTGTTCCACACGCTTGCAGCTGTTGTCCACGGCTCTGGCTGCACCTGCACCCCTCACTGACAAAGACTTTTAGGGGTTCAGGGACAGCTGGAGGCACAGCCAAGGCAACCCTTGGCGGCTGTTGCCCACTCTGGAGGGCTGTCCCCCAGGCCTGGTGAGGTCCTTCCCAGTGCCCTGGAGCCCCCTCCTCCCACCCCTGTGCACTTGCCTGGAACCCTATACCCTCCCAGCCTCCACTGCCTCTCCTCGGAGCTTTATTGTGATGGCCGGTTTGCCCTGGATGAGAAAGAAGAGTCACCACGATATTTGTCTCCCATTTGTTTCATTTTCTTCTCTGAAACCCTCCTCTACCTGCTGTGTCTGTGCCTCCTGGAAGTTGAGTCAGGAGTCTATTTTGACTTCATAGCTTTATTCTCATATTCTCACCCTCTCCTTCTCTGTTGTCCGTCTCCCTCTCTCCCCAAATAGGTCCACATGCATACCCAACAGGCCAAAGCTTGCCTAGAGATCCATTTTTTTTTAAGATTTATTCTAATTGGAAAGGCAGATTTACAGAGAAAGAAAGACTGAAATATCTTCCACCAAATGGGCACAGTAGCCAGAGTTGAGTCAATCTGAAGTCAGCAGCAGGAGGTTCTTCTGGGTCTCCCATGTGGGTGCAGAGTCCCAAGGCATTGAGCTAGCCTCTACTGTTTTCCCAGGCCATAAGCAGGAAGCTGAATTGGAAGGAGAGCAACCGGGACATGAACCAGAGCCCATATGGGATGCTGGCACTTAGAGGTGGAGGATTAGCCAGTTGATCCAAAACACCAGCCTAGAGATCCACTCTTAAAATTTGGACATGGGTGTGCATGTGAGTATACACACACACACACACACACAGAACCTCAGCAACCTGGAGATGAAAGGGACCTATTGCTTTCTAGAGATGTTTCCTGACAGTCTACATGTGTCCTTGGCTTGAACTCTCCCCATGACAAGGAGTGCACTGGCACATAAGCCTGGCTCTACCTACAACAAGCCCTGCAAGCAGCCCTTGCATCAGAGCCAAGGGCACTGCCCGCTTCCCTCTTCTCACCTGGGAGAACAACCCCGCTTTGCCCTCAGGTTGGGCTCACCATGGTTCCTAGGGCAGTGACGGTGTGATGCTGCACTTGTGTGGGTCTAGGCCTGTTATCAGAGGCTCCTTAGGAAAGACCTCTGGAGGGGAGATCCGCCTTGGTCAGCTCCGAGGAGAAGAGAATCAGCTCCTTGTGAAGCTGCAAGGAGAAACACTAGGAAGCTCTGAGTTCCCTGTGTTTGAAACTGACTTAGAGCTAACTCCAGCACCAGGCCCGGGAGAAGACATACCAGTCCCCCACCACCGGGCCCTCAGCATCCCTAGTCCCACCGTCCTCCGCTCCTGCTTCTGCCTCCCATAACATGTAACCTGAGTCTGGAAGATGCCACCCGTGTGATGCGGGGAGCACAAGGGTGGATAAGGATGTGATCCCCAGCCCCAAGCAGGCTGGCCAAGCTGAACTTTCTCATCAGGAACACCTGCCTTGCTCATGATGCTCTGACTAATCCACCTGCAAGTCACAAAGGGCCCTTCTTCTAGAGTAAGAGACCGGGCGTGATGTGTGTTCAATGACTCATTTCCACTGATGCCAAACAGCATCCCGGGTCGGTCCATGTGAAGGGCACAAATGAGCACGTGGTACCTCTCCTTCTCAGACCCTTCTGATCTCAGATCCACAGAGCCCAGGCCCTTTAGAGTGCAGCAGGGCTAGGGTTCAGGTGTCCATGTGGGCTCACCCCTGGCAAATCGTCTAATCTTACCTACTCAGCCTCTTCTCCCCGAAGTGCGGTGACCTGGGGGTCTACCTTATGGTGTCCATAGAATCTTTGCATGGTAGGTACACGAGACAATCAGTGCAAATCTCTGTTGAAAAAAAATTAGCACAATACCTCAGATGTCATATACATACACCAGATGTTTCTCTTGCAAAGCCTGTTTTTAGACCTGACTTTAGACTTGTTTTTGGACTAGTAGTTTGTTCTCATCTACAGAATACCCACGATATTACCAGCATTTCAAACTCCCTGCTGCTCAAGTTCAGTTTTCATTAAATGATAGGGGTGAACTCCTAATTACTTTCCACACAAGTGACTACTTGGAATTGAAATTGCCTTGGTGGATTATTCACTTAAAGCGAAGAGGCACAGTGGGTTAAGCTACCACCTGCGACACCGGCAATCCATAGGAATACCAGTTCACGGGGCAGCTAATCCGTTTGCCATCCAGCTTCTTGCACATGTGCCAGGGAAGGCAGTAGAGGATGGCCCAAGTGCTTGGGTCCTTGCCAACCCACATAGGAGACCTAGGTGACATTCCAGGCTCCTGGCTTCAGCCTGGTTCTGCTCTGGACACTGTGGCCATCTGGGGACTAAACCAGCACATGGAAGATCTCTTTCTCTGTCTCTCTAACTCTGCCTTTCAAAAAAAGAAATAAATCTTCCTCGTTCATCTGTCCTTGCTTCCTTCCTCCCTCCTTCCCTCCCTCCCTCTCCTTCATCCCTTTCTTCCTTTAGTTTTTTTAAAGCTCAGACGTGAAGGAGCTAGTCTCACTTGAGTTTCAGATCATGCCACTTTCCAGTTGTTCCATTTTTGTGGTGAACTCAGTCAGTATCCAACACGTGCAGAACAACCACAGCTGTGTGCGTTGCCTCTGTCTCGGCACAGGTCATCGAGAACGCCTCGACCCAACGGGACACTGTCGTCAGCACTTTGTACAGCAGTCTGAATAGAGTCATTCTGTACTGCCTGTCCAGGCCCCAGCAGTCCCTCTCCGAATGCCTGGACCTTCTCAGCATCCTGACCTTTCTGCAGGAACACTGGGACACGATCTTTGCCACCTACAATTCCAACACCAGCTTCCTTCTGTGTCTCATGCATTGTCTCTTGCTGCTCCATGCAAGAAGGTGAGAGCTGCCCATTTGCCTCTCTGCTGGCCGGAGCTCGGGGCAGGAGGGAAGCAACGGGCAGGAGGCCTGAGTGGGGCTGATACGAACAATGCAGTCCTTTGACTGGCCTGGCCACTGACATCACGGACAGTGTTGGTGATGTGCTGTTCCCTGTGACTGAGTGGCTAGAGTCATTGTGGAGTAAGAGTGGAGCCACTTCTTACAACGCTAAGGTTGCAAGACAATTCAGCAATTTAATTTGTGAAGCTGAAGATGCCAAGATTAGATGTTTCGTTTGCTTTTTGATACAGTCTGATTTCAAACGCACAAACTTGATAAAGGCACTATTACAATGAAAAAATACAAAAGCACCTCAAAAAGTTTTGAAAGGGTTGAAAAATGAGTGGATAAGTTTATCTTGATGCTGAAAAATCCATGCACAAGGGAAAAATTTGAAAAAGTTAAAAACTGAATAGATAAGTTTACTTTAGTACTAAAAAAAATTGAAATCCATGCATAATATCTTTAAAATATTTGTGAAAATGTATATTATTAAAAAAGCTTTGCATGGGTTTGAAAAATATTTTTGCACCAAAATAAATGTATTTTAAATTACATTTTCCACTGATACTTGGCAATAGCTCATGTGGTACAATGTTGTATTGTGTGAGCCAGGAATAGTCTTTGTTTACAGAAAAAAATTCATGCTGCTTATGCTATAAATTATCACCCCTGAACACACTCGCCTAAGCAATATGAATAGAAACCTATTTAAATAAAACCCGTTTTCTGGAGGTCCCAGTGTTGATAAAGGCAATATTTTTCTTTGCCTGTTTTATTTGCTGGCTCTCCCCTGCACGGGAGACTATATGAATAGGCTAAACATTCCTTATCCAAAATGATCAGAACCAAATGGGTTGCAAGTTGTGATTTTTTTTCTGATTTAAGAATATTGACAAATACATAATGGGAAGTTGGAGGATAGGGCCCAAGTTTGAAGGTGAAATTCATTCACTTTGCATCTTATAGCCCCAAGGTGATATGTAAACAGTGTTCTTTGTGAGTCTGTGCTTTTAATGTGACATATGACAGGTGACAGGTGTGTGATTTTGCACTATGACATCATGTCAGTCCCCTAAACAAGTTGGAACAGTTTTGAATTTTGGCGGTCTGGCCTGTGTCCTGAGCATCTTGCTACCCAAGGAACTGAGCCAAAGTAAATGGAGAGGAAGAAAGGCTGATGGGATGCCACACTTCGAACTTGTCTTTTTCTTGATTGCATTTATCCTATACTAAGTACAACCTTGGGTACCTGGTCTTGCAGGGTTGTCCACTGAACATCAGCAGACTCTGGAGTCGGCTTCTCTGAACTCCCCCAGAAGCACTGGGGAAGGCTGCCAGCCCACAAAGGCTTGTCCGGTTATTTCTCTCAGCTAAAACAGCCACATTTTCCATGTATGATTACCTTTGGAAGCATTTCCCTCTCTTTTCCATAGTTAAAGTCTCAAAATTGAAAGCGAGGCAAAATACCAGTTGGTTGGTGTTCTTGAAATGACACCCATGGTTTAGTAAAATGGCTAAACCAATAACCAAAGGTAACTATTCTAGAAATTTCCAGAATGGACTTTCTCACTGGCTGGTCACTTTTCATTTCCATGTTTGTCATCTTAAGTCCAATCTCCATACAATGGCCAAGTGTCTATTCTGCTAATAGGGCCAAAGAGGAGCCCCCTAAAATGCATTTAGACATATATTAATATGAGTGGGATTCCCCCAGAGCACCCTCCTAGGAAAAGCATGGTACCTAATGTCTTGGCTGAAATTAAGATGCAGAGCCTGTGTCCAAGCATCAGCAAGAACTTCACAACAGTGACAACAGAACCGCAGCCCGGGGCCCTTGACTGTGCAGTTGCATGGAGCATGCCCAGAAAGCCAGCTCTGGCCCCATGCAAGGCAAAGTGGAATCAGTGTCAAGCAAAGGTGGAATTTCCAGTTTTAGGAGCGCTTGAAATGAAATGACTAGGATCTGCATTTGGCTTACTGTATGTATAAGAGTCCAGCTAGCTATATCCGAGTGCCTGGGTTTGAGTCCCGGGCCCTTCCTGATTCCAGAATACCTGTTAATATTGCAGATGATGGCTGTTCAATTAGCTTGGTCTCTGGCACCCACGTGGGAAACCTGGATTGAGTTCCCAGCTTCAGGCATGGGTTCTGGCCTCATCCCGGTCATTGCAAGCCGTTTTGGGAGTGATCCAGGAAATGGATGCTCTCCCTCTTTTTCTTTTTTTTCCCTCCCCTTCCTCTCAAATAAAAAGAAGTGACCATTTTTTTTTAAAAAATAAGATTTTTTCAGTTATTGGAAAAGTAGATTTATAGTGAGTTGGGTAGGGGTGAGAGAAAGAGAGAAAGAGAGAGAGAAAAGAAAGAGATTCCATTTAGTTCACTCTCTAAATTGCCATATTGGCCAGAGCTGGGCCAGGCTGAAACCAGGAGCCTGGAACCCCATCTGGGTATCTCAGACAGGTACAGTGGGGCATCTTGCACTGCTTTCCCAGGTACATTAGCAAAGACATGGATGGGAAGTGAAATAGCTGGGAGTCAAATTGGTGCCCATGTGAGATCCCAGCATTGCAGGTGGTGGCTTATCCTGCTGCACCACAACACTGGCTCCAAAAATGACCACTTCTGCTGGTGGGTGTCCAGAAGTGGCCCCCAGGGGTGTGTTGACAGCACAGAGCAGGAATTTATACACAGGACTGCCCTGAAAGAGAAAATGTTTGTTTTACTCTCTGTGCGATGTCTTCATTGTACGATATCTTCATTGGAAGTGATTGTAAAACTTTAACTTGGTTGGGCAAGTTGTTCCATATTGTTCTACATTGGATGTGGAGGTTAATAATAATAAAGATGCACAGAATTCCCCCCAAAGAAACTGGAGTTACAGTGAAAAATCTCTTGCCTACTAGTTATCCAGAAGGATTTGGATTGGAGCCCAAGCCAAGAATGACTCCTTATCATCAAGTCTTCCTTTCCTCAAGTGAAGAAGTGAAAGAAAAAGGAAGGGAAGACTTCCCGAGCCTGAGTGATGGTATGTTGATCTTGTTGTTTGGGGTAGGGGTGAGTGGGGGGTGGGGAAGGAGTGCTGGTGGAAAGCGGTACCTAATGGGGTGCATGATTAAGCTTAACCCTTCTTAAGGTAAGAAAGAAAAAACTGCTAAGAAAAGTTTCAAAGGCCAGAGAAGATCCAGAAAATTCCACAGTGAGATAATCGTACAGCCAGTTAATCTGATAGGAAGCAACTGTCGAGTAATCATTATATGTTAGAAATGAAGTGCGTGGAGGTGTGGAGAGACGGATGAATGGATCAATGGACAAGTGGTGGTAGATTGATGAGTGATGGGTGGACAGATGGATGGATGGATGGATAAACAGAAAGCTCAGGGGGTCTCAATTAGACTGGGAGCTTGACCCACTTTTGACACCCCTGGGCACCTCACTGTAAGTTGAAGCTTGTGTGCCATGCCACCTGATACAAACCCTTACCTGGCCACCTCTCAGCTGTGTTCCTTAGGAAATGGCAAGTGGGTAGACAAACTCAAGACTTTGGTTTAATGAAGTTCATTCTTTGTTTTTTTTTAACATTATTATTTTAATTAGTTTCTAACAGACTCAGTTCAGTTCCCAAGTGCAATGCCAAGAATATAACGACATTCCCATCTTCCCTCCCTCCTGTCCTTCTTTCCTTCCTACCCTCATTCCCGCTTGTTTAGTTTTTCAGATACTTTGTCTTAAATTTACATTATAGTAAACAGGGTTAATGTTTCACCAGGTAAGAAATTTGGTAAATACCAGAAAAGATTTCAGTTTAAGGGGAAAATAAACAACTGATATAAACATTGATGAAATGGAGAAACAATCGTTTCAGTTGTGTACAATAAATTTTAAAGTAATCATAGATGATTAAAAGTACAGTAGGGTAACATTCTTGACCCTTAATTTGACAAAGTTGTAAAATGGTTTCACAAACCAATACTGTTCACATTGTGTTGGTTTTACAAACCTGTATTTTCACCAATACTGGTATACACAGGCATTTCCATTTTTTTTTTTTTTGTTCTTTTTGCTTTTTTTCTTCTTTGTAAAAATGTTTAGCTCCCACAGATCAGGAAGATGCAGTGTCGATCGTTCTGGGTCTGGTTTATTTCATGTAACATGATGTCCTCCAATGGCATCTGCTTTGATGTAAATGATAAAAATTCATTCTTTCTTATATCTGAGTAATATCCTGTTATGTATAAATACCACATTTTCTTTATCCATTCATCTGATGATAGACAACTTGGTTGAATCTCAATTATGGCTGTTTGAGCAGTGCTGCTATAAGCAGGGTGGTGCGGGCATCTCTGATACAATGAGTTCAAGTCTTTTGGGTTTATGGGGTGGCTGGATTGTAGAAGGACATTCAGAATCTTTGCTGTTATGGGAGAGAGAGCCAGTTGAATCTCCTCTGAAAGGCCCGGGAGCAGTTGATACGGAAATGGATGGACAGGAAACTTCCTGATCCCTCAAGTTTACATAAAGGACATGCTAGAGGAACAAACTGGGAACTGGGGGACTGTCCCTTGCTGTTGAAATGTAAATTGATCCAGCCCCGCCCCCTTCCTGGATGCGTACTTGACAAACTTCCTTTAAAAGTTTGATGCTGTTAATAAACTTTGGCTATTGACCATCAGTCAGTAGTCCACACGTGTTATTATCGGCTCTGTGCACCAAGCCCATCGCTGTAGGACAGCGACACGTGATCATGCAGCAGGTCATCACAGTTCTCCACAGTGGCCATGCTAATTGACTTAATTGGCTTAAACAGTGTTCAAGTGTTCCCCTTTCCCCACAGCCTCCCCAGCATTTGTTATTCCTTGGATTTTAGCCGTTCTGACAGGGGTGAGGTACTATCTTATTGTGATTTTGATCTGCATTTATTTGGAGTTTATTCTTGGAGTTACTAATCTCAAATCAAGTTAAAGGCATCAACAATTAGCAACAAATATATCCATACATTTCTCAGGCAGTCCCACAGGAGGGACTGTGCCGCACTGACTTCAGCGACCCATATCTTGAAATTGAGAGATTGTGGCTTCTCTTGGTCTAGGAGGCAGAACTCCTGTAGGTCTGTTCCTGGGAGAGCCAGACTAGGCAGTGTCCATCCCCCTAGGGAGAGGAAAATGTAGTCCGGAGACTGATCCTGGAGCAGAGTCCCAAAGTGATCTGAGATCAGAGGAAACTGAGTTCACAGAATATTAAACACATGGGCTGCAGCAGGCAGAGTTGACTTTGGTGGTCTGAGGTCCGAATGTGAGCAAGCCCAGGGCAGTGAGGTGGGGGAAGATGGGAAGCAACGTGCAGAGGAGTGCTAGGGCAGGACTTGGGTCCTGAGTCCCTGGGGGCCATCTGGAGTATGGTGGATATTTTCCCTGAGAGGCTCTTATGGAAGGCAACGTTGGAAGACACTGTTTGGGAGAACTTGCACCTGATAGAATTGAGGGGCCTCCCCATCTTCCGTGAGTCCCAGGCCACCACGGTGAGGCTGGTTGGAGGTGAGGGAAGATTGGTGGAAGTATTGCTGCCAGTCCTGTGATGCTTGGAAAGCTGGAATGGTGTTCATGGCACTCAGGGGAAGGAAGCAGGGCAGGGGTGGGGAAACTGCCATGGTGCGTCATCTCCCAGCTCTGTCTGCGGGAGACCCTCAGGCTGTCCTAATTGTGGCATTTGTTTTCTCTGCTAGTCCAGCAAAACATCCAGAAGGTGGTGCAGACTCTCTGGCAGCAGCTTGTGGCCCAGAGGCGGCACGCCCTGGAGGATGCCTGCAAGATAGATCTGTCCGTGCAGCCCGGTGAGAGCCAAGTGAAAATGGAAGAGATCACTCCGCTCTGGGAGGAGACGATGCAGAAGGCGTGGCAGCATTACCTAGGTGTGTTCTCTCTGCCCCAGCCATCAGGAGCTCCTGTGACCTGCGGAGCCAGACTTCCCCAAGGTGCCCCTCAGGGCCCAGAGCCTTTTTTCACTCGACCTTCCAAGTGGCATTGACCTCCCTGACCTCGTGTGTCCATCCTTACGATGAACCAGTGCTGCAAGGCACCTCAGATGAGAGGAAGGATATAGGTCCCAATCAACCATGTAGATTCTAGTCATTTCTTAGACAGGAGATATGAGTCATGGGCCATGAAGCCTGGGATTCTCTAAGACCCCTCGATCTGCCTGAAGATGTCCAGGCTCCCAACATGTGAGCCCATGACACACCGTGAGGAGCCTTGACAATATGTCCAGCTCCACAGGCTCTTCCGGGACCATCCCATACCCCCCTCTTCTTCCCTTTCCTTGACCTGCAGGACTACACCTGACCTGAACTTAGGAGCTTGGGATTCTCTGTCCTGCCTTGACCCTCACCTCTCTGAGGGTCCTAATATCCCACCTCCATCCTCCAAACACTGACGTGCTTTGCACTTTATCAATTCCGTGTCTGATATCATTTGACATGGCTGCCAGAATAGGTTTTAACTTGGTTTGTCCAGAAGTCTCTGCTCTCTAAGTACGGTCCTTGTGATTGCTTGAAGTCTCTCAGCTATTTCCATGCGTCCACATGAACTTACCTTTTCATGTTATGCATATGTAGTAAAATGTAGGAATTAGATGGATCTTAAAGCTTATATGATAGTCTCTTTGCTAATAAAAATGTTTATTTAACATTTCCTATATTCCAGGTCCTTTAAACACATATTCTCATTCAGTCTTTTTAAAATTTTTTTTTAAATTTATTTGAAAGTCAAAGTTATATAGAGAGATCTTCCATCTGCTAATGTACTCCCCAAATGGCTGCAAAGACTGAGACTAGGCCAGGTCAAAGCCAGGAACCAGGAGTTTCTTCTAGATCTCCCACATAGGCGCAGGGATCCAAGGACTTGGGACATCTTCTGCTGCGCTTTCAGGAACATTATCAGGGAGCTGGATGGGAAGTGGAGCAGCCTGGACTTCAACCAGCACCCTTATGGGATGCTGGCTTCTCAGGCAGCTGATTTACCAACTGTGCCACAGCACTGTCCCACTCTCAGTTAATCTTAAGGGCAACCCAGTGAGTTAGCTGTAATTATCCCAGTTTTACAGGATGAGAAAACAGACTAAATCACCAAAAACCTAGCTATGAGCCACAAGCCATGAAGCCAGTAGCTTTGCCCTGCCTGGAGACCACAGAGCCTACCCCAAGTTTCCCAGGCAGGGGAGGATCCAAAAACGCACCATTAGCTCAGAGTCTAGGCTGTTCGCCTCGCTGACGGCAGGCAGGCTGTGTTCACATGGCGGCCTTTGGAGGGCCAAGACAGCTGTACAAACACGGGTTATCTTCTTGCCAGCCGCACCCCTAACTTCCTTTTGCCTTCTGCCCCCAGCATCGGAGAAGAAGTCCCTGACAGGTCGCTCGAATGCCTCCCATCACAGCAAAGTTACTTCTTGGAGTGAGAGCCTGTCTTCAGCCATGAGACTGGTGCCCGGGCGGCAGGCCAAGGACCCTGAGTGCAAGGCAGAGGTGAGCCTAAATCTCGTTTCTTCAGATAAACACCAGGCACTAGCTTCCAGGCCCGTGATGGTGCCTCCCACCTGCTGCCTGTCACTGCACAGGTGCCACGATCCTCTGAGTGCTTACAGCAGTGTGAGCATGTGACCCCAGTGGAGGAAGCCAGAGGGGAGTAAGGTCCTGGTCTGGCTTTGATTTCAGTGCCCATGGGCTCCCCTTTCATGCCAGGCACAGGTGTTCCTCACTCTTCTTTGAGGTGAGGTGTGTTCAGGGGCATTGTCTCACTACTCAGCAGGTGCTGAGAGAGAAGGCATTTGCTGGCTCCATTTCCAGGGGCTGCAACAGTGGGACCTCTTGACTGTGTGGAATGAGCCACTGGGGTTTTCTATTCCATTCCTCAAAAGCTAAATCATCGCATCACTCAGTGGTGCCTACAGTGCCCCTTGGTGATCCCAGATGCTGTTAAAGGGATTTGGTACCTGGTTGGAAGGTGGGGTGTTTCTTCTCTGTGTCTGCAGCCTTAGCTGGGATCATTGAAAACTTGGATCCTTTTGTTTCTGGTGGTTGCTGCTGGGTTTGGTCCAAGACCTTTGCTGGAGCTACTGGCTGGAAGTGGGAGGTGTGGACTCTCCACATGCACTGGGCTTCCTTACAGTATGGTGGCAGGGTCTGCTACTGTTGATGTTGAGAAAGAGAAAGAGAGAGAGAACATGCAGCAGTCACGTCACTTTTTGTGACCAAGTCTCAGAAGCAAGGCAATGTCACTGTGGCTGAGGCAGGCACCAGGTCCTGCTCAAGGTCAAGGGAAGGGAAGGGAAGCAGATGAGGGTGTGAGATGGTCCTGGAAGAGCCTGTGGAACTAGACATTCTGCCAGAGCTCCTGATGGAAAACATGGTGTGTCATGGACTCCTATGGTGGAGCCTGGGAATCTTCGGGTAACCGAGGGGCCTTAGAGTCAGGAGACCCTTGGGAGAGTGGGTGAGCTTCCAGGAGTCTTGGTCTCCGTTTTCCCACAGTGAGACAAAATCATGGAGGGGACCTGGCAAGGGGCTACCTGGGGAGATGGCAAGGACACAGACGGGCACATTGCATCATTATAGGCCAGAGCCAGGAACCAGGAGCTCCCCCTCCTGAGAATCCACTGTCCACTGTGGTCAGAGACTGATGAGCAGGGGCTGTCCCAGTTGCTGGGGGGCTGCCTGTGACAGCAGGAGTCCAGGCTCGTGGAAGGAGAACCTCTAAGCAGAAGGGGCAGGTCAGCAGAAAGCCTGACTGGGCTGGCTGGGTCCCTGAGACAGGAATGGAGGGAACAGCTCACCTTTCATTCACCCGCAGGCTCAGTTCACTGGCATGGTGAGTACACGACTCAATTAGGTGTGCTGACAGATGCACCAACTGGATGAATGGATGAATGACTGAGTGAGAAACTCAGTGAGATTCATGGCAGCTGCATCAGAAGGTAGTAGTAGAAAGACCATTTCCAGCATACTTTTGTTTTTGTTTTTTGTTGGCGATTTGAGAAGCTGAGAGAGAGAAGAGTTTTCTCATTTATTTGGTATATTTCCCAATGACTACAGTTACCAGAACTGGGCCAGCTGTAGCCAGGAACCAGGAACTCCATTCAGGTCTCCCAAAAGTGGCAGAATCCTAACTCCTTGAGTCCTCGTGCTCCCCAAAATCATGTTTGGAGGAAGGCAGAGTTAGGAATCAGAGCTGTGTAACTTGTACCCCAGGTACTTGGTGTGGGACACATTCATCTTAACCACGAGGCCAAACATTTGCCCCCAGCTCTGTCTTTTAGAGGTGCAAATGTAATCTAAAACAATTCCCAGGCTTGGCAGTCAGTGACTGAGTGAAGACCACTGCCAATCTCTACATCCTGGGAAGGAGTCCTAGGGCTTGTGGCTGAGAATGTGTTCTGTTCACACCACCCCAGTGGAAGCCCTTGGGAGCCGTAACGCTTTGGGAGTAGAAGATCATGTGTAAGCGCCTCCTTCCCCTCAGAACTCTCTCCACTAAGGGGGCACTCCCCAGATGGCAGCATAGACTGGCAGCCCACCTTGTGCCCTGGTGCCTGCTGTTGATCAGTGCCGTGTGTCTAGCTCCTCTTCTGCACCCCGGCACTTGTATTCCTGGACCGAGTTCACCTTGTGCCCTAGGAGGGTGGGTGAGCTTGGCTGGGGAGCTGGGGAGGGGCTGGAGAGGGTGCTGAGTGCAATCATTCTTGCAATGGGAGTTCTTACAGCCATCCGTGGCGCCTCCTCCAAGTCCCCTATCTCCCTCCTTCCTGCCCCAGGCCATCGCCATTGGCACCAGTCAGCAGTAGGCAAGCTCCAAGGAGCTCAGTGGAGACTCAGCTTGTGTGGGAGAAGCTCAGGTTGACCAAAGGGGTGGGGACATGTGGGTGATGCATGCGCCTCAACCCCTGCGAGGTCTGAAGGGAGACTCTCCAGATTCATCCTTGCCTTGGGTGAAGACCACATTGTCTCCATCAAATCCACAAGTCCCATTCACTCCACAAGCCTTCACTTCCTCTGTCCCCTGCTCTACCCATGAGGCTGTTGCAGAGGACACAACTGGTGTGCTCTCAGCCTTCATAGATCTATAGTTTTTTTTTTTTCCAAATTTTATTTATCTTTACTGGAAAGGCAGATTTACAGAGAGAAGGAGAGACCGAGCGAAAGGTCTTCCATTTATCTGCTGGTTCACTCCCCACGTGGCCACAATTGCTGGAGTTGGGCTCCTCTGAAGCCAGGAGCTTCTTATGGATTTCCAATGTGGGTGGAAAGTTCCAAGCCCTTGGACCATCCTCTGCTGCCTTTCCAGGCCACAAGCAGGGACTTTGGTGGGAAGTGGAACAGCTATGACACGAACTGGCATCCATACTGGATCCTGGAGCTTGGAGGTGGACAATTAGCCAACTGAGCCATTGCGCTGAGTTCACACAGGTCTTTATTCTAAGGGGCAAAGACAGAGTGAATCGATGCACGAATTTATCAATTTTGGAGGTGCTGATTGCAATGAGAAAAAAAAACAGAGCAGAATCATAAGGGGAGAGGGTGTGAGAGAGAAGCTAGGATGCTTGCCACACTGTTCCTGGCAAGGGACATGGGGGCCAATGACCGAACTGAGGAAGAGGACGAGTCTTGTGTTGCTACAGAGTGGCCAGGCAGAGGCACCCTTGGGTGACAGCACTGAAGCCTACAGGAGCGGGGTGTCTTCCAGCAACATTGGTGGGTGTGACTAGAGGGAGAAGGACAGGGGTGCCCAGAGCCTGCTGCTTGCCAGCAGCCTTGGGGAGCATGTCCCTGAACTCTGGACACTGGGAAGAGCAAGTTGTGTGTCCAGCAGTGCATGGCTGGCAGCAATGTGACAACTCATTAGGTTTTTCTCTTGGGTTTAGATACTCAGAAGCTCAGAGAGATTTGCATAACCCACCCTCTGTAACCTCATACAATTCATGACATAAACTGCTATGTCTCACACACATACATGTGTGTGCACACACACATATGTATATTTATACACATACACAAACATTCCTTCACCCTGGATTCTGCCCTCTCCTTTCTCTTCAACCTGATTCATTGGTGCTTTCTGCAGCTTAACATATCTTGAGGGTTTTGAAAGAAAAAAAACACTACAGTTGTCTTAAAAGTTATCTTGCATTTCCCATGGATTTACTTTCTTTTAATAAAATACATGTGTGTCCATTTGAGAGGGATAGTGAGAGAGACAGAGGAAGCTCCTATGCAGTGGTTTGCTTCTCAGATACCCACACTGGCCAGTTCTGGGCTGGTGCCAGAAAGCTGAGCTGGGAACTCAATCTGGGTCTCCCACATGGGTGGCGGGAATGTGGCTACCTGAGCCATCACCACTGCCTCCCAGGGTCAGCACTAGCAGGAAGCCGGAGCCAGGAGTAGCAGCCAGGTCTGGAAGCAACTCAGCCATACCAATGTGGGTGTGGGCACCCCAGCTGACATCTTAAGTTAGATGCCCGCTGAAAGACACGTTCATTTTCGAACCAAGAGGACTATGTTTTCATTTTTTAAATAACACCTTTGCTTAGCGGCATTCTTTCTGGGTAGCTCATTCTAGGCCGGGCACAACGCCAGCTACGTACAAGTGGGCTCTTAGAGAACAGGTGTGGGTGTGCCCAGGGCACTCGTTGCCCCTCCTTGTGCTGAGATGGAGCCCGCCAGCCTTCAGACCCCACATGTAACGCTCATCTCAGCGAAGATGCCTTTGTCGCTAACAGAAGGCACACGTCTCAGGTACATATGCACACTGTGATGTCATAGAATAAGAGCATCGCCTATTTGCCCTGGGGTCTGTTTAATTATTTTTAAAAATTAATTTTGATTATTACAGCTGATTACACCTCAGTGAGCAATGTAATTGATATTTTCTAATGCATCCCCAGGAACATTTTGTACAACACGCTTTTTGTTGTTGAAGGTTAAAGACTCCGTTATTGGTTTTTCCCTAAATATGCCCACATCATTAGTCCCTCCAGTGAGGAGGTCGCCATCTGGAAAAAGCAGCATGGAGACATTATTCAGGCACAAGTGCATGAAATTGGGGTTTCTGCATCTTCTGTCTCCGTTCTTCAAAGAGGAGGCTCGTAATTAAAGGAGTTGGTGTTGGAGGAAACATTACTCATTCGGTGCTATTCCTTATCATGTCAGCGGCTGACAGCTCCATAGCACTGATAAATTGTGCCTGGGAGTCGGACACCCAAGGAAGGCCTCAGAATTCCTTTTCCTTGTCCTCACATCCAATGGGAAGGGTTTCTTCTTGGCAGGTGAGCTGAACTTGGAAATGAGGCTGATTTGGTAGATGGAATGTCCTCTCCTTTGGCCATTGACCTACTCGCGGTCCCTTCTAGGGTCATACTGTGAGGTGACTGCCTCTGGCATGATGGGGACTGTCGGGTGGGGCTTGCTTGAGACCACCAAAATCCCTCTTGGGGTGTTCAGGAGGCTTTGCTATCATAGTCCCCCTCTCTCTGCAGGGAGCAGTATGGATGACATACTCTGTATGGTCATTCCTTTCCACTGCAGTGGCCACTGCCTCACAGGCCTGCTTGTTCTTGTTTCAAAATCATTCAGGCAATGGACATTTGGTCCAGCAGTTAAGATGCATCCATAGTGAAGGGTGTGCGATCAGGTCCCAGCTGCACCCTGATTCCAACTTCCTGCTGTTGTAGATTCTGGGAGGCAGCAGGTGATGGTTCAAGTGGGTAGGCCCCTGTTATCTACATGGGAGACTGGGACTGAGCCTCTGGTTCATGGCTGTAGCATGGCCCACCCCTGGATCTTGCATGTATTTGGGGAGAAAACCAGAAGGTGGGAGATTTCTGTCTGTCTCTTGGTTTTTCAAATAAAGTAAATACATGAGCTAAGTGATATAATATCAACAACCAGTGTTGGTTTCTTATTGTTGGCAGACATAGTCTTAGCAATGTATGCTGTTTACCCGCTGGGAAACCATGTGTGAGGCAGGAACTTTTTGGATTTTTATTTTGAATTATTTTGAATTATTCCCAGATAATAAGGTTGATCTGAGCTGTTTATTTCTTAGACATAAACAACTAGTCCAGGAAGCTGGGGGCTGTGTATATAGGAGACATGGAGGAAGTGATGTCTGGAACTGAGGGTAGGGGGAAGGGTGAGCAGGGGGCTTAGGCAGGGAGAAGAATGGAGCCCTGTAGGTACAAGGTAGGCACCAGAGTGGGTGGGTGGAGGTCAGATCATGGGGCACCCTGAGCTGTGCTGGGGGGCAGTGGCACCTTGCTGTTCTTACAGTTTAGATGACAACTCAAGGCCCCTGGGGAGGGGCATGGCTAGGGGTTTGTAACACAGTTCAGGTGGGAGATGATGGTTGTACAGCAGGAGGAGAGGTAACAGAGGTCTAAGCACATTCTAGAACATCTTGTTTTTCTGGCGTTAAAGACCAGCAAGTACAGAGTTACCTGCTTTGGGATGAGCAGATGCTCAAGCTGTGTGATTCAGTTGTTTTGTTGGACTCTGCAGAGAATGGAGAGGGACAAGAGCCAGAGAAAGAGAATCAGGGGTCCAGAGTCACTTCCGGTCCATACAAGGGGTGGATGCAGATTCTAGACCGGTGTAGCATCGGACACAGTGTGCATGTGTGGAAATGATGGGAGAGCCACAGGTCAGCCTCCAAGCAAAGCCTGGGGTGCCCAGGAAGGGAAGCCACTCTCATAAAGGAAGGCCAGTACTGGCGTCTGCCAGTTCCCACAGCTCTCAGCTGTGGCTGGGTGCACCTGCAGCTGCTGCGTCCAGCACCATGGGTCAAGAAGCTGGAGTAGCTCATAGAAGACAGTGAAGGGGCTGGGTGTGGATTGGCGGAGGGATGTGAGGGCCGAGTGAGGATTGGTGGAGGGATGTGAGGGCCGAGTGAGGATTGGCGGAGGGATGTGAGGACCCAGTGAGGATTGGCGGAGGGATGTGAAGGCCGAGTGAGGATTGGTGGAGGGATGAGAGGGTCGAGTGAGGATTGGTGGAGGGATGTGAGGGCCGAGTGAGGATTTCAGAGGCGGTCAAGAGGTCATCAGAAGCCTGAGGGTGACACTAGAGATGCTGACACAGCATGAGCCACTTTGTGGAGGAACATGTGTGTTGTGCCTCAAGGGCCTCTCGGGGTCCTCTGGAGGCTGCCCTGCCACCCCCAGACACATCAGCAGCCCCCGCCGTGGAAGGCCTGGAAGACCTAAGAAGCAGGGCAGAGTGTGGGCACAGTGACTGCAGATCTACCATAAACTGCTTCTCTGACTGTGTGCCAGATCCAGTGTCCCCGTGAATGCCTCATCCCCAGCACTCCTGAGTCCAGCAGAGGCTGGGATGCTGAGCGAGCCCAGCAACTTGGCAGTAGTTCTGTCCTGGGCAGCCAGGCAGTGGTCCCTGGAAAGTGACTCGACATACACAGTCAGCCACTCAGCGCTCTGTACCCATCTCTTTCAAATGCCACTGTGGGGATTTCCAAAACACACAAAGAAAGAAGTAATGGAATGAATCCCTATGCAGCTGCCCCTCCTTTAACTCCAACAACATTCACCTCCTGGCCAAGCGTATATTCTATCACCATCTGTTCACCCAACCACCACCCCATGCTACAGCCAAATCATTTGAAAGTGATAGACATACATATCTTTTTCTGCATGCTTAGTTTCTCTTTGAAGAAGCCATGGAGTTCAAATAAACACTACAGAGGAGAAAGCTGGCATGCGAAGGCTTCCACAGTCACTACGGGAACCATTAGCCAGTTTTTAGTCAGTGTGTGTCCAGCTGAAGAGGGGCTGGCAGGCTCACAGAGGCCGCATGTACAGATGCAGCTTTTTCTGGATGATTCCTGAGTGTGCCTGCTCCTGTGAGGTGAGAGGTATCACCCCTGGGGAGAACTGAGGCCAAGTTCACACGCGCTAGAGAAAATGCAAGTTAGGGTTCTCTGAGATTTCTCTTGGCACCAAATCAGGGGTGGCTCAGAGGTTGCAAGCATATTTAAAATATTTATCTTTATTGGAAAGGCAGATTTACAGAGAGGAAACTCAGAGAGAAAGAGCTTCCTTTGGCTCAATCCCTAAATAGCCAGAACTGCCAGAGCTGAGCAGATCCAAACTAGGAGCCAAGAGCTTCTTCGGGTCTCCCATGGTGGTGCAGGGTCCCAAAGCTTTGGGTTATCTACTGCCTTCCCAGGCCATAAGCAGGGAGCTGGAAAGTTGAGCAGCTGGGACATGAACTGGTGCTCATATGGTATCCTGATGCGTGCAAAGCGAGGATTTAGCCACAAAGCCATCATGCCAGGCCCACTCAGAAACTTTTCACTTGGATTTGATATAAATGCAACATAATGTGTGTGGGCGAAAGAGAGAGAGTTGCCCCAGGAGGTGGACGTAGCGTTAAGAGAGGTGTCTGGTGGCCTGACATGGAAGGGAATTGGGGCATTTGAGGACCCCTAAAACTGAAGGGCCTAAAGGGACCTGGGAGAGATGAGGCTTGGTGATGCCAACTTGCTGGCAGGAGCAGGAAAGGGAAAGATCTTCCTGGCTGCAAGACCCAAGAGAAGAGAAGGTTGGAGAGGGGACAAAGCCATGGGCAACCTGAGACAGGAGAAGGGTGACTCAGAAAACCTGTCAAGATAGGCTTTTATTTATTTATGTATTTATTTAAGATTTCTTCTTCTTCTTTTTTAATTGGAAGGTAGATTTACAAAGAGAAGGAGAGACAGAAAGATCTTCCATCTGCTGGTTCACTACCCAGGTAGTCACAATGGTCAGAGCAGAGCCAATCTAAAGCCAGGAGCTTCTTTCAGGTCTGCTATGCAGGTGCAGAATCCCAAGGCTTTGGACCACCCTCTACTGCTTTCCCAGGCCACAAGCAGGGAGCAGGTTGGGAAGTGGGGCAGCCAGGACACAAACTGACGCCCATATGGATCCTGGAAAGTGCAAGACGAGGATTTAACTAGTAGGCCACCACAGCAGGCCCCAAGATGGGCTTTTTGGAAAGCTCTATTGTGTTTGGGCATGGGAGAAGTGTTGTGAACAGGTCTTTTGTAAGAGGAGTTAGATGATTCAGAAGCAAACAAAAGTATGATTGGAAAAAAAAAAATCACTTTGGAAAGTTGCTCTACTCGTGGGTGCTGTTGCTGACACCTGCTAAGCAGGCCCCGGCCTTCTGAGCCGTGGGTGCTGAACGTGAGCACTGGTTCTCTCTGGCACTTTGCCTGGCAGGGGCAGTCCTCTGCACAAGGCCTCTCTCTACCTAGCTGGCCTCAGAGCTCTCCATCATTATGCTGGGCCGGGGCAGTTAGCCAACGGACAGCTGCTTCCATGTAGGTTGTGGCCGTAGTTGAAGGCAAAGGAGAAAAAAACAATGTGGCTCAATGTTCTGTTGGTAAGCCTTGAAAGTTATCTTTCACTTCAGCTGAAAGGCCTCGTTAGCTTGTATCATAGCCCCCGCACCTTGCAGGCAGCATTGAGGGTGATGGAGGTGGGGAGAAGCCATTGTGTGAGAAGGCAGTTGCTCTGGGCTGCTAAGAGAAACCCTCCTCTCATTTCCTCTTTTCCCTCGAGTTAAACACACGCACATGCATAACAACTCACACACATACCACACACTTGCAGACATACACGTTACATACACATGCATATACTCATGTGTCCCATTCAACAAACCCACCCATCACATCAGTGGGTAGAGAACGAAGAGGCATTTGCTGGAACTCCGT
The DNA here is from genome assembly GCF_030435755.1 of Ochotona princeps. Taxonomy (NCBI): domain Eukaryota; kingdom Metazoa; phylum Chordata; class Mammalia; order Lagomorpha; family Ochotonidae; genus Ochotona; species Ochotona princeps. The sequence goes on along the minus strand of NC_080844.1, from coordinate 6,968,840 downwards.
CTCAGAGTTGAAGGGGGTGATAGCTCCTTGCATCAGGTTCTAGGGGCGAGCAGCAGGGGCGGCGGGGGCGGGGGGAAGCAGCAACACCGCCGCATCACCAGCTCAGCCTCAGTGTGCGGGATAAGGAAGGGAGGCCGCTAGTGGGGTGAGGGAAGACAGTGGCCTTCCTTTTTCCATCCTAAAGAAGACTTAAACACCTCTCATCCATCACCGTCCCTGTTTACAAGGAGTTTGAAAAACAGATGCAAATGAACAAAGCAAACACGGGTACCTTAAATGATGTTTCTTTACCAAGTGCATCATTTGTGAGCCATCTTTATCTTCATAATAGAAGGATAATTAACATCACTAATTATCTAATTAAGTTCATTAAGCATCCACCAACAGTGCACCGTGAAGTTGACATTATGTTCTACTGTCAACAAACGCTTTTGATTTCTTAGGAAGTAATTAAAATGTAAATTAGCATGCGATTATATGCACAGGGGAAGTTTCGAATCAGATATTCATTTCAAAACTGCTTAGAGCAAAGTAGTTTGGTGGTTTTTTTTTTTTCCCTTTCTTCAATAAAAGCCGTCATTCTGCTTTGTGTGGCACGTACATTGCGGTTGCCCGTCTGCAGGTTCTTGCTTGAGTCACTGCAAGGTGTTGGTGCGAGATGACACCGAAGGCTTAGGTGACACATTTGCTCCTATGCGGGGCGTTGTTTTCATGTGGCCATCATATTTAAGATGTTTGTTTAGTTTTCCGTCTTCTAAATTTGTGAGTGTCACAACTGATAGGTTTTCTAAGAAAAAAAAAATGTCCCTAATTCACATCTTAAATTCTCTAGGTAAGCTTACTTGTAAAAGGCATTTTAGACATTTTTTTTTCTCTTTTTAAAAGCAAAACTATTTATGCGAGAAGCAAAGGAACACAGAGAACAGACAGTAATCTCCCCTCCATTATTTATTCCCCAAATGATTGAAGCCAGGAGCCAGGAATGCAGGCCGGGTCTCCCATATGGATGGGTAGGAACTCAAAGACATGAGCTGATCCCCTGGCCAGGGCTGGAACCTGGCCTCTGCCAAGACCGAGTCTACGAGGTGACTGGCTGCTGTACCCGACTGCTCAGCAAGCCGTGAGCCAAGCCGTAATCTGTACCCGCCTAGAAGAATCACACTGCCTTATCTACCCACCCAGAGGGGCTCCTTTTGTGAATTAATACAGGGACAACAGCTAGCAGGCAGGACTCTGAACTGGCCAAGGGACCGTGCCAGTCACCGTGACCTGTTGTGCAGCAGGGGGCGTCCTGTCTAGCCCATGCTTTGAGGAGCCCTTCTAGACAGATGCCGAGTTCCTTGGGCAGATTTTCCCCTGAGCCTAGAAAGCAAAAGTCTTCTCCCATTCTCCTAGTACTCAGTGACTGTTCTTTTTCTTTTTCCTCTGACCTGACCTAGTTTTACCATTAAATCGGGCAGACTGTGTCTTTAAGATCTTGTGGGAGGGATCTTCAGTCTGCTGATTCCCTCCCAGGCACAGCTGCTAGGACCCAACGAGGCCAAAGCCAGGAGCCAGGAACTCGCTCCAAGTGCCCCACATGGGTGGCAGGGACCCAAGCACTTGAGCCATCTTCTACTGCTTTCCCAGGAGCATCAGCAGGGGCCTGGATTGGAAGCAGAGCAGCTGGACGTAGCTCTGATTGGTGCTATGATGTGATATGCCAGCACTGTAAACCACAGCTTAAACCCTGTACCACCATGCCAGACCAGCATTAACTTTCCTCTATGATGGCGGTGGCTTGAGGTGCAAAGAGGCAGCCCAGCTCTGGAGATGTACAAACCTTGGCTCAAATGCAGCTTGACAATGCATGACCTTACCGGTAGAGCAAGTCACGCCTCTTTCAGCCACATGCAAGCCCTGCGTTTAAGCAGCCCTTACAGTCAGGTTGTTGTTCTGCCTAGTTCAATGTCATTCAGAAGAGAATCATGGAAGATGGGTTTCAGGGAAAAAGCGTGTACATCAGGATGGTGTACCTTAAAACAGGTTGAAGTTGATGTAGGAAGTGGATTCTGGCTCAAACTATTTTCGAAACGGAATCTAGTCCTCTGCTTTAAAGAAGGAGCCCACCCAGGCTTTTGTTATAAAAACTTCACTGTGCATGTTGGGTTTCTTAGCGCAAGGCAAACCTGCTACCTGAACATGGAGTGTGGCTGTTGGAGGGGGCTTTCCTCCTGCCCTGCCACCGCCCCCCACCAGAAAATACTTTCAGTCTCTAGAAATGATGACTGATGGGGAGGGGGAGACCATGGCTCATTTTTTTTCCTGCTGCTTTCTCTAAATTTAAAATTTAAACATATTCATTTGTCCCAAAATGCTTTCACTTTCTGAAAGACAGAAGTGTCCCAAACTACCTAAGTGATCCAACGGCAGATGGTGGTGGAGCCGAGGCTCCGTCTGGGGCCTTCCTGAAGCATTGCTGCCATTCATAACCCGCTAGGCGCCCGCTCACAGCCCCGCCGCCCAGGCGCCTGCCGCGGGAGCCGCAGCCGCGTCCTCGTCCAGGGACCCATCTATTATGAGAAACCATTTTGGTTAATTAAAAAAGTCTTTCCAAGTCTCAGAACAGGAAGTTCTGAAATTTTCCTTCTCTTTGTTGGCATTGATAAAAATTTGCCTCGTTGGCCTGGAAAGAAGGGAGGGAAAATGGAATGAAGGGAAGAGAGCAGAGGCAACAGAAAGAACATCCGGGTCCAGTCCTGGGGTGCTAATCTGTCCCCTGATATACCTGGGAACAGGGAAGGTGTAAGTATAAGGTGTAAGTCCTTGAGGAAAATGAACAGTGCAGCTGAACCAGGTGTGGGTCGTACCAACCCCTGCGCCATTGTCTTCCATAGCCAGCATCTACCGCACATGCTCAGGTGACAATTGAGTAGAACAAAGGAGACATCTCTCTGCAAGCCAACACCCACAGAGGAGACCCTGTTGTGTGGTGTGCCAGAGTGTGGAGGAAGTGGAGCTCGGCTAGACATTGACCTGTGAGTGTCATAGGTAGGAAGGATCCAGCAGGCTTCTCGGAGGCAGTGGCCATCAGCTGAGAGCAGGAAGCCACTGTCGTCCATCTGGAGGACAAGGACCCAAGGCCAGAGGTGGGAGCGAGCTGGTGTAGTGAGCACAGAAAGAAGCACAGCTGATGGACAGGGCATAGGGGAGAGTGAGCCAAGAGGAAGTGGGCATGAACCAGTCACCCAACATGGTGCCAGCTTCTGCACAATACCAGGAAGTACAGAGGAGGAGCAAGAAAGATGTGGGGGCAGATTGGCAGTAAATGGGACAATGGTGGCCACCCACCTGGGGGACAGCTGCTAGCTTGTTGCAATCATAGCCTCCCAGGCAGCTTTTAGTAACTCGATGTCATGTATTTATATTCTGACTCACTCCCCAGAGGATTGACAGTAGCTTTTAGCTGTGAATGCATGCAATAGCATAAAGGAAAGAGACCAGAAGACAAATAATGATAGAAGAAGGCCAATTCCTGGGACATGAAGGTCATGAATTTCTCTAAGGACAGACACCCACATGATGGGCAGCTTACTGGCCTGCTGCTGTGGAGCAGGCCTGGGAAGTTAAAAAAAAAATCACATATCAATTCCTCATGCACCTGCTGTTTTGACCAAGGGACAGACCCTGGATGAGTGAAGCGATGAGCCCTGCCTAGCTTCCCTGTCCAGCCCTCTGTGAGCTTTCAGAGATTTTTTCCAAGGATGTCATGCCTCCGATCCAAAGCCACCGCACAGATTCTCATGCTGTCCAAAATGGACTTGGAACATATTACCATGGAGCAAGAAACTGTGTGTGTATACAGATGATCCTGGCTGCTTTTCAGACCCGAGGACCATCCCTCACAGTCAGAGCAAACTGGGAATCACTATCAAGAAGAATCCAGCTCTGCCTATTGCTCATTCACAATGACCACAGACACAAGGGCCCAGCCTAAGCAAGAGAGAAAACCTAGCAATAACCAAGTGACCTGGTGCAACCCAGGAGGAGTACCAGCCAACAAGCACCCACATGGGCCCTGAGAGCACCAGGGTGAGCAGGTGTGTGCAGCCCTCTACATGGCAGGCATAGGGTCAGCTGCCCACCCCCCTCCCAGAAAGTTCCTGCTGTGGGTTCCAGGTTGCACATCATAAGACTATCCTCAGAGGCAGGCCAACAAGTATGTCTCTGGAGACTAGAAGAGGTAGGGTGGCCCTGGTCAAGGCGGCATTGATGCTGTCCTTAAAGAAGGAATCCTTCCCATAAGCTGGAATCCCAGGCACAGGCTGTACAGAACACCTGCGGCGGGGTCTGGATGCCTCAGTGCTAGTTGGTATTTGTAGTGAACACACCTGCATTTGTCTTCCTGGGCTGCTCCAGCGAATGTGCCACACACTGGGGAGCTCCGCTCAACTGCCAAGCACGGTCCCCGAGTCTTAAAGGCTGCAAGTCCCCATGCCAGGAGTCAGCTAGTCACCCCTGAAGCCTCTCTCCTCGGTCTGTAGGTAGCTGCCTTTCCTCTGTGTCTTCCTGGGACTCACTTTGTGTGTGTGTGTGTGTCCTATTATCCTATATGTGCATTAGGGTCCACCCCATTGGCCTCATTTGACCACGATCCCCTCCTGGCAGGCCTGGCCGCCTATGATGGTCACATTCTGGGGACCTGGGGCAGGGGACTTTGTGATTTTCAGGGTGGTCATTTCATTCATAATCACATGTCTGGGCAAAGCTATGTCTATGGTTTGCAATTCCCTGTGGTAGAGGCCCACACCCATCTCCCGTCTAGCCTGTGTCTCTCACCCAGGCCTGGCACCCTTAAAGGGTGGCAAGGAGGGGCCGACTTCCCCTGAATCTGCAGCTTCAAAGCCTTCATCCTTTGCCACATCAGGGCTGTTCGCTTTTTTTTTTTTCAGTAGTCATTCTCCACGTACTCATGACGATTGAATTTAATAAAACCATCACAGTTCAAAAAAGACAAATTGGAAACCACCGTTCATCTTAGAAATTAATATGTGAGTGAATTTAACAAGAGATGAATTGCACTGTGGTGGTCGGGTCCCTCCTCACCCACTCTGGGCCCCAGTTGTTTGTCATTATGGCTGGAAATATGATTATTACCCTGGCATTGCTTGACATTTATTAAGGATCCAGGCACTGTGTCTCCCCAGCACAGAAAAAAGTGCAATTATCTGGGCACTCAGAGAGAAGAGACCATTTCCTGGCCTGAGTCAGCCAAATAAATGGCCCCTGAAGACCCCCAGACCACAGCCATGGCTTGACACAGACTCAGGCTGTTGTGTTGGCTGGAGCGTGGTGTGTCCTCTGCTGCCACCCCACAGGCGGGCACAGCCATCTTGGACATGATTTGCGAGCAAACCAAAGGCATTGTGTGTCATTTTTTTCCTTAATGGCTTTCACCGTTTAACCAAAACTGGGTCTGCAGGAAGAAGGTGTCTGTCTGTAAATGCAGGGATATCAGCCTTTTGTGCCTAGTGGATGCTTAGTACCAAGCATCTACCAAGCACAAAAAGAGGTTCTTAACCTCTTTAAGTACAGTAACTCTTCCATGTCTCTGCTCCAAAGGCCATCCTCCTACTAGCAGTGTCACCTGCCACCTGCCAGTTACTGACAAGATTTTAGAAGTCACTTTCATAATCTTTAAATTGTGCCCTGTTATGACAGCACCATGAGCTTTCTCCGCTGGCTCCATCCTACTTGGGGTGTGAATTGTGTGTGTGTGCTTTTTTTAACCAACCCTCCCTGCCCCACTAGTCGCTTAGTAGCCATCCTGGGTGTCATGTTAACGGTTGTGGTGCCACAGGGCTTGCAATTCAAACAACCAGCATTTTATCAACAACAGCACCTAAGCTCAGGACTAGCCGGCAGGTGATTTAGACTTGCCCGAAAGAAGCCTTGAGATGCTACTTTGAGGGAAGAGATGCTTGTTCTCCACTTCCTAAGCAAAGAAAATCCTCACCTATGAAAGCTACCAAGGTGCATTCTAAGATCAAGGCTTCTCCCCCTTGAAGGGGAAGGGAATGCATGCTGCTCTTGTTGCTGCACCCCCAAACTGAAAAAGCCACAGCCAGCAAGCAGGGTTTGGTCCTGTCTGCTGCTGCACCTTGCACTGGGGGGTCTTGGGATGTACTTCCCACAGGTAACGTGGCTGTTGTAAGGTGTGTGCTCACTGGATGCTTTTACAATCCAGGCAAAGCTGCATTTCGGCTGTGGTTACACGTGGCAGGGGAGTGAGCGCTGGAACTCTCAGCTCCAACCTCTGTTTACAGATTCCAGACTGCTGCCCATGGCCCCACGGGGTCTCCTTAACCCTGAGCCAGGGACGTGGTCTGCTTCAGGCGATGGGCACGGAGCTGCAGAGAGCCGGGAGGGCCTGTTTAGCTCTCCAAACTCTTGCCACTGCTTCCCTGTCTTGGGCTGTATGCAAGTCAGATCCTTGGAGATCTGACTGCGAGGTGGCCCTGGCAACCTTTTGTCTTCCAGCCTAGGAGTCCAGAGGAGGCTAACTGAGAAAGAGCACAGTAGGTTTTTCAAGCATTTCTTTCTTTGTAAGACAGAGTGACAGAGAGAGGGAGATAGAGAGACAACATCTGTTAACTGGTTTGCTCTCCAAATAGTTACAGTGACCCAAGGTTGGTGGAGGCTGAATCAGGAACCAGGAAACCCACCTGACTCCTTGCGGGTCAGAAGCCTCCCCTGTTGGCATAGTTCACCCCTGCCTCCATGAATAGGGGATCCAATCAAGGGGAGCGTGCCGCTGCCCTTAGCCAGAGAGAGCCAAAGCTAAGGGAAGTTAAACAGGCCAGTTGCCTGCTTTCCTTTAAGCACCTGTTGGATAGCATATGCATAAAAGCTTCATTATAAAGCAGACTGTCCGCAGTGCAGCCACATATTAATACGTGGTTAAGTTTTAAAATGTGATTTACCCATAGGGAGCACTAACTGCTCTTTGGGGTTCTGTGAATTCTGAACCAGCTTTCTGGCCCATCAGTTGGGCAGCTTTTTCATTCTGTTGGAATTCTTTAATTTCTTTGTGAAGTACTGGAAGAAGTGATTGGCATGTGCAATTTAGTGTGTGTGGGCAGGTGAAGACGCTCAGAAGTTATTGTGGCTTTTTGTTTTCTTAAAAAAATGATTTATTTATTTTTATTACAAAGTCAGATATGCAGAGAGGAGGGGAGACAGAGAGGAAGATCTTTCATCTGATGATTCATTCCCCAAGTGGCCTCAATGGCCAGAGCTGAGTTGATCTGAAAGCCAGGAGCCTCTTCTAGGTCTCCCATCTGGATGCAAGGTACCAAGGCTTTGGGCCATCCTTGACTGCTTTCCCAGGCCACAAGCAGGGAGCTGGATGGGATGTGGGGCCCCCGGGATTAGAACCAGCACCCATATGGGATCCTGGCATGTGCAAGGCAAGGACTTTAGCCGCTAGGCTATTGCACCAGGCCCTGGCCTTTTGTTTTCTTTGACAGGGAAGAAAAGTGGGAGGCAGGAAAGGAGAGAAGAGAGGGGAAGAGAGAGAGAGAGAGAGAGAGAGAGAGAGAGCGCGCAAGCTTCCCGCTTTTCTGTCTGCTTCACTCCGCACATGTCTGCAATGGCTCAGGGCTGTAGAACTCACCCCCATGTCAGCCACCTCCGAGTCAGTGCCCAGGTATCCGTCACCACCTCCATCAGGGCTGCATGAGCAAGAAGCTGAAGACGTGAGCCTGGGCAGCCTGATACGGGACACAGGCATGTCAACTGCCAGGCCAAAGCCTCATTCCAAAGCACCATTATCTCAAGCCCAAGAATCACATTCAGTCCAGGGCGCAGTTTGCCACTGATGAGACCGTGGAATGGGGGTCTCCTTGAGCAAGCACCCACTCCCTCTCCCTGCTCAGATGCACAGAGGGGCCTAGGGGCAAGATCTGGAAGAATCCCCTTCACATTTTAAGAAAGAAACATTTTATTTTAGAATAGTTTTCATAACCATATTCACATTGAAAGGCAGCAGGAAATCTGGTCATAGCAGGTTCCTAAGGAAGAAAGAATTGGGAATATTTGGCAAGCAGCCCTAAGGTCTAGCCCATAGTCTCTTCTAGGCCAATAAAGACAGAAGCGGTCGTCGCTACTGTTAGCCTGTTTGCCAACCTTCTCTTAAAAGCCTCCAACTAGGACCTGGCATGACGGCTCAGTGGCTACATCCTCACCTTGCGTATACCGAGATTCCATATGGGCGCTGGTTCGTGTTCCGGCTGCTCCACTTCCAATGCAGCTCCCTGCTTGTGGCCTACAGAAGCTGTGGAGGATAGCCCAAAGCCTTGGGAACCTGCACCCACATGGGAGACTTGGAAAAAGTTCCTGGCTTCAGCTCAGCTCAGCTCTGGCCATTGCAGCTGCTTGAGGAGTGAATCAGACAGAAGATCTTTTTCTGTCTTTCCTCTCTGTAAATCTGCCTTTCCAATAAAAATAAATAAATCTTAAAAAGAAAAGCTTCAAATAGCAGAAACCCAGGCCTGTCTCATTATATCTCTTCAAACCCCAGTTGTGCAGGTTGTGGGTCAGGGCCTCTGGCCGTCTAAGAGGTGGACTTGGTGGCACTGTTCAAGCCACCCACCTGAGTCCAGGACAGCGTGCACCCAAAGCGATGTCCTGGGAAGCATGGGCTGTGATAGGCCTTCAGAGCAGCATTAGTGGAGACTGCAGCAGCACTCCGTCATGGGGAGGAGCCTCACTCTGCATACAGATATTTAAATTGTTTCACTTCGTGCTGCTTTTAATACCCTGGTCAAAGATGCCGTGCACGGAACACCTCTGTGCATCTTACCTACAGAGACTAGCCGTGCAAAAGATAAGCCAAGGGATTAGAAGAACTAATGCAGTGGTCCCATGCATCCATGCGACAGAGGCTGGGCACAGTCCTCACCGCTTGGTGCAGCCCCAGCCCTGCTGTGCACGAGGCTAGACTGCAGAGGCCCCAACCCTTGGCTGTCGTCTTGGCACCAAGTCGCCAAGCCAGATCTGAGCCGCTGCCTCCAGATAGCGGGCTTGCGCCTCTCTGCGAGGCCACACAACTATGATTATAGGACTAACGACGCTTCAAATAAACAAGCGTAATGACGGTCATCACTGGAAACCACAGGGGCTTCCTATGGGACAGCTTAGCAAGGGAGTGTCCCCAGCAGCTGGCTGGCCCTGGAGGATGTCCTGAGTAAAGGTGGGCACTGGAGTCCATTGTGGCCAGCTGACTTCCCCGCACTGCAAGAGGAATGCTTTGCCGTTTCCCAGGGCCAGAACAAACCTGTATCCCGAAAGGCAAAACTTCTCTAAGGAGGCGAGATCTGCTTTCCATCTCACTGAAACGGCCTTTGTTCTACTTCGAAGATTCTCAACTCTCTAATGCCCTGACAGTTGCCAAGCCAAGGCTATTTAGTTCCAATAAAGTGCTGCACAGCTCTGTTTGGAGTCTGTCCCTGATCTACAGGCCACTGTTTACGGCTGCCCGGGCAGATGGGCTGCTGCCCTTGAACTGACCCAAATTCCCTTCCTCTTGTTGCTGTCTCCTGAGTGAGACAGGTCTCATGACCATGAATGGACTCCGAGGCTAGGGCCCAAGGGCTGTCTGCTCAGTGCTGTGTGGACATCTGCTGTCATAAGGCACATGAGAAAGGGACATGAGGTGACAGTTCAAGGGCTCCTCTTCCAACTCTGCCACTTGCTGTGTTGAGGTGGTCACTTCTTTACTTGGTCTCAATAGCTTCTTCTGTAGAATAGGTGTGATGATAGCATGGCATTGTCAGAAGACTAAATGTTTTAGTGTGAGATGTAGGAACTCATTTGTCATTGTCAGTGGAGTTCTGGGGAACATGAAGATGAGTGGGATGTGGTGTTGAGAGCGCAGGCTAGGGGATGACACCCACGTGCAGACCTGCGGATACACTTCTAGCCAGCTTCCTTTGCCAGTCTCCCGAACACCGGCCGTCGCAAGCAAGGCTCCAGCTCAGCCCTCAGGGGAAGAAGCTTGTCTGCTCCCCAAGCCTGGATGTGGAGGCAGCAGGTGTGAACTGCCTCCCTCCACAATACGCCTCTTCCAAACGTCTCCACATTTGTACTCGCATGCCTGGCCCTAGCCCCGGCCTTCCCCGCCACCTGGCTCAACCTCATGCTGAACTTCTGATTTCTTTCTTTCTTTATAAAAATTATTTATTTTTATCGGAAAGGCAGATTTACAGAGAGAAGGACAGACAGGAAGAAAAGTCTTCCATCCACTGGCTTACTTGCCAAATGGCTGCAATGACCGACGCTGAGCCAATCTGAAGTCAGGAGCCAGGAGCCTCCTCCAGGTTGCTTACATGGGTGTAGAATCCCAAAGCTTTGGGCCATCCTCTGCTGCTTTTCCAGGCAGGGAACTGGATGGGGAAGTCATGGTTAGAACATGAACCTGTGCCTGTATGGTATGCTGGCGCTTGAAGGGAAGGGTTAGTTTATTGAGCCATTGTGCCAGCCCTGACCTCATCTTGCTCAGCTCTTCCCATGCATTCCATAGGTTGACGTTGCCCTAGATTTCCATCACGTTTCTGTCTGGGTTGCTTCAAATCTCTGTGACCCTGCTTCTCTGGGTCTAGACTTTGCTGTCTGTCCTCCAAGTTTCTGTGCTTGATTTTCTTTGCCTACTTCCCTCAAGTGACCGTGCATCTCTCAGGGTTAACCTAGGTACTGACGGTACACGAATCTATTGACCTTGGGTCTCTCTCCTGAACTGACACTGCAATTTCCAGTTTTTTGGTAGCATGCAAATTTGTCCTTCCTTTCTCTCTCTCCCTCTTTAACAATCTCTTTGTTTTTCCTCGTTTGTCTAAGTTAATTCACTCAGTGAAGCAAACTAGAAATCTTGCAGCTCTTGTCCACTCGCATTGTCACTTTCCACGGTCCTTGAATTGGACTCTTCTGTGCTCCTTGGTCTGCCTTACGTGTTCTGGCCTGCCCTGTCCTGGCAGTGCCCTGAGACATCTTCCAACCTCCAGTCTCACGTGTGTTAGGTCCTTCTTCCAGACTGCTGCCAGAGTGAGCTTGTCCAAACCAACTCCATCAAGTCACAGTGGGCTCCTATGTCAAGCCTCTCATCCAAGAGTCAGTAAAACAGTATCTCAATCCAGGAACCTTCTCTGGACACTGGTCCGTGCTAAGGTCTGTGACACTGTGAATGACACATTCATCTCAGGGTCCACCATGCCAATTCATTGCTATCTATCATTACCCTCTATTGCTGAAATGCCAGAAAGCCACAAGTGGGTTCATCTTGTACTCCAGTGCCAGGAAAACAGTAGCAATGGAAGTCCGCTGCAGGTCACGTTGTAGAGTAAGTCTGAAGCCAGAGACAGAGTATTGGAGCTGAGCTGTAAGCAACCCTAGGCCATAGCTTATAGATCAGGTATTTATTTGAAGAGTGGGGATGGTTTGTAATTGAACATAGGCAGCATTTCCTCTAAGTATTAATTTACAAGAGACCATCTGGATCACTTAAAATGAAAAAAAAAAAGAGCCTCTCTATGTTTCCAATGCCGTATGCCCAATTCCCTCTTCGAATAGCTGGCCCTTTGTAGCTTCCAAAACACTTTCACATTGCTGTCCACGCTAACCCAGTCACATTTATGCAGAACCAACAACGGAGGCACTGGGAACCTTCTTCCGTAGTCGACCAGGGGAATTTCAGAGAGATGAAGTGATTTGCCTGTGACACATGGCTGATAAGGCCAAAGAACCCAGGAGGGCCGACTTGTCTGCCTTCCCCTCCCCGAGTCTGCTTCTGCAACACCCAGAACGAGCCATGTGAGAAAAGTGTGTATTTCTCATATGGTTGCGTCGAAGTCAGCATGCCTGCAAGTCCCTGCCCTGGGCCCATTGCAACCCTTGGGGCCAGCCAGACAAGGCCCATCTCTCTTCCGCAGGATGGCACATCTGCGGCGGGAAGGCAGCTGCTTTGTGGCTAAGGGCACCCCCCAGAGTTCTCCACTCCTGCTGCGCGTCTCCACAGCAGCATATTAAACACAAGCCTGGGTTTTTTCCTTGGATGTAGAATCAGCCAAGTTTTTCAGCATTTTATGTCACTTGCGATACTCATAATGATCCTTTACTTATAAATGTGGATAAACAATATAACAGCAATATTGAAGAAACTTTTGCAAAGAAAAAAAAATAAGAGAAAAGAATAATCTTATTCCCATTACTCCAAAAACAGTAATTGGATTTTAAAAATTATATTGTTTTCATATTTTTCAGTCTTTCCCAATAACATCTTTTAAAAAAAAATGAGGCATAGTGCACATAAGAAAAAGTTTTAAAATCACAAATAGGCAGTTTCAAGAATTTTTTGTAAAGAGTTATTTGGAAGGCAGAACAACAGAAAGAAAACAGAGACCTTCCAGTCACTGGTTCAGTTCCCAAGCGATTGCAGCAACCAGGGCTGGGCCAAGCTGAAACTAGGAGTCGGGAATTCCATTCTGGCCTCCCATGTGGGTGCAGGGGCTCAAGCACTTGGGCCATCTTCTGCTGCTTTCCCAGGTTCATTAACTGGAAGCTGGATCACAAACAGAGTGGCCAGGACTTAAATCCGTGTCCTAATATGGGGCACCAGCATGGCAGGTGGCAGCTTAACCCTCTGTGTCACAGCTGCATTCCCCAGATTGAAGAATTTTAGCCAAGTGAGCGTAAAATCACCACCCAGACAAAAAAATAAGCAAACAAAACAAAAACCACAAAGCACACGAAAGGTGCCCCAGAAGCATCTAACTCCAGCCCCCACCTTCCTCTCAAATAGCCATTCCCTTGGTATCTAATACAATAACTGTTCCACATCTCAAGCTGTAGAGAAGTGAAATTACGTGGCTGCTGTTTTGTTTCATTCCCACCTGTGTTTGTAGGATTGGTTCATGTGGCTACAGGGAATTTATCCATTTTCGCCTCAGTGGAGTCAACCAGTTCCTAAAATTTTTTGGTCTCAGGACCCCTCGGCCTTCTTAAGAATGGTCAAGGGCTCCAAAGAGCTTTTGTTTATGTAATGTGCATCTACTGATACATCTTGTGGTAGAAATTCATGGTTTTTTTAATGTATGCATTCATTCATTTAAAAATCACAGCCATACACCCATAATGTGTAAACATAAATGATGTTTTAAAATTAGCTGTTTGCAGAGAGAAATGGACAGAATGAGAACTCCCATGGACCAACTCTCTCCCCAAATGCTCCTGCTGGACTAGGGCTGAGGCTGGAAGCCAGTACTGTGACCTAGCTCTAATAACCCAAGTGGCAGTGTCCCAGTTACTTACACCAGCACTGCTGTTCCTGGTTCTGTGTTAGTGCAAATGTGGGCAAGGAGCTACAGCCGCAAATCAGATCTGGGTGATCCAGTGTGGAATACAGGGGTCTTAGCCGCTGCGCCAGACACCCCTCCCCCTAAGTAGCTATCTTAATGAATAACTATATATTTTCCCAAAAATATGAAGACTGATACTTTTTTTATTTTTCAGTAAATCTACTTTCTATAGGATTTTTTAGAAAGCTATTGAGTTCTCATATCTACTTCTTTATTCACACCATTGAAACACTTGTTTTTCTAGTTGAAACATGAAGAAAATCTGGTGTGTCATTGGTATCTAGTTAGAAAGAAGAGGAACATTTTGATAGTTTTTTCCAGGACATTATATTCTTCTCTGATACAACAAAACTCAACAAGTAGTGATTTCTTAAACATATTTGAGATATCCTTCAATGACATTTTTACTGTTAATAATAGAATGATTTGTCTTTTAGTTTGATATTTCAACTCATATATAATTCTGTAAGAGGCATTGAAATGTGCATGTAATGTGTATTAGAAGTATTGATTTCCTAGTGATGTGTATTTCCTGATGATTGACATATTTCATTATGCACTATGGAAAAAATCATGCCCATACTGCCACCAATTTCATCAGAAAAACTTGATGCAATTGATAGTCAATAAGCTACCAGACAAAATATGTTTCTTAAAAGTCTTATATTTGCTTGAGAGCTTAAGTTATATCTTTAGCAATAAACCCCAGCAATTGTTTTATTTGAAAGAGAAGATTCACTTTGCTCCTTTTCAAGAAAATGCCTGTCAGCAATACAAATGTGTTTAAATACTGTTTTGTGCACCTGTCTTTCTCTCAAATACGGATGATGCTCTGTGCCAGAGGAGTTCATTCTGCTCACAAGTCCACAAGGGCTGTTGCATAAGATAGTTTTTAGCATGTACCACTGCTCAATGCAGACTTTCTGTTTTACCACACAGACTAAAGAAGCATTTTGAGGGATTGAGAATGAATAAAACCAATATTTTGACTGCTTTTTAAAAAACATCCTGCATAAGAATTGCCTCCCCCTGTGAGTACCTGGAGGTGAGGTTCACCTACAAGGACTGTCGCACAGGCAGCATCAATGCCTTGAATTAGGCTGAGCTACTAGTTTGTACATATCACTGCTTGGGGCGCATAAACACAAATATAAACACAATGGGGGGGAATAAAAATTTTCTAGTATTTTGTAGTTAACTCTGGCTTTTGATGCTTTCTGAAACAGTTTCAGAAATCCAAGTGATTCATGGATCATACTTTGAGAATCATTACTATAGAATATTCAGTATCTGGAGAAGAGAGGAGTTAAAAAGTTTGTAAAACAGCCAAATGAAGGCATACGTTGAGTTTGGAGCAATCCATGGATACAAGGAGTCTTCAAAAATACGTATTATATACTGCAACAAGGTGGAGGAATCCACCAGGAGGGAAGGGCATGGGGAGGGGTGGGGGGATTCCCAGAGCCTATGAAACTGTCACATAATGCAAAAATAATTAATTAAAAAGTTTGTGCTTTTGAAAAAACAGCATGATACCACGAACTTCAATGATTATCTTGGAAGTGCTTGCTTCTTGTCTCTTTTCTGGAAGAGAGTTTGTAAAATTCTTAAGTGAAACTGATCTGGGCTAGGAGATTTATTCTGGAGAGTTTCAAATTTAATTTATAAACCATTATAAGGTCATTCCAGCCATCTAATTCATATTCAGTGAGTTGTGGTAGGTTGTGAGTGGCAAAGCATTTGTCTGTTCATCTAAACTGCTTTAGCTTGCCTTTGGATGCCTGTGGGGATAGACCTTGATTCCTGCTTGATTTTAACCATCTATTTCTTTGATTTTCATATCATTGTCAATGTTTCTATCGTTTCGTAAAGATTATACCAATTCTTTAGTTCAATGGTTTTCTTTGATTTTCTAATTTTAATTAAATTGATTTCTGCTCTTTAATGACCTCTTTCTTTCTGTTGGATTGGAGGGTTTTTTTTTTTTTATTATTCCTCTCTTTTTATATTTCTACTTTATTGAGTAGGGACTTGGGTTATTGATTTGGGGCTTTGTCTGAGCCAGTCCTGGGCCCTGTAACAAAACACCACAGACAGGGTCACTTAACCAGCAGACATTTGCTGCTTCTGCCTCTGCTCAGATACCCTCAATGTCTGTGCACATTTGAGAATTACTTAGTGTTTAGGAAAAATCTGGTAGGGCTTGGGTCTATATTATTTTGAATCTTCAAATCAATTTTGGAGAAATTCACAAATTCGTACTCTTCCTATCCTAAAGCATGGTATATCTCCCTATTACTAGGTCTTCATTTTTTAATGGTGTTTTAGTATTTGTAGAAAACTTAAGGGTTGTGTTAAATTATTTCTAAATATTTGATATTCAATACTGTATAATATATCATGTTCAACTTACATTTTTAATATTTATTTATTGTTATTGGAAAGTCAGATATACAGAGAGAAGAGACAGAGAAGAAGATCTCCCGTCCACTGATTCACTCTGCAAGTGGCTGCAATGGCTGGAGCTGAGCCAATCCAAAGCCAGGAGCCAGGAGGCACGCAGGTGCAGGCTCCCAAGGCCTTGGGTTGTCTTTGACTGCTTTCCCAGGCCACAAGCAGGGAGCTGGATGGGAAGCGGGGCTGCTGGGATTAGAAACAGTGCCCATATGAGATCCTGGGCACGTGCAAGGCGACCACTTTTTGACCACTAGTCTGTGTCAGGCCCTTAGCTTACATTTTTAAACTTATTGTTAACATATAACATGAAATTGCGTTTGTATTCAGGAGATCTTGCTAAGGTTTCTTTTAGGTTATAATTTAACCATGGCTTTGGAGGGGGGATTTTGTTTGTACATGATAGTATTCACTACAACTGATTCTACTTTTATTTCTCCTGCTTCGAATCTCCTTCCATTTTCTTCTTTTCCTTATTCTGAAACATTAGAATAGTGGGTGGACATGGTGATGGGCACTCTTATCTCGCTTCCGATATCAGGGCAAAAATCAGTGTGAAGTTTGCTTCCAGCTTGTAGACACCTTGTATCTGATTAAAGACATTGTCTTCAGCTCACTCAAGGTTTTTCTAAATGAGCATCGCATTTTATGAAAACCATCTTCTGCATCATTCAAGGAGATCCTAAGCTGCCTCTCTCTCTCTCTCTCTCTCTCTCTCTCTCTCTCTCTCTCTCTGAGTAAAAGTGGTGGAGCACTTTGGCTGATTTCCAAGTACTCATACATTCTCGGTCAGAACTCCATGTTTGGATACACTGCACTTTCCAAGAATTGCTGAACCCAACTTGCTTTGCTTTGGAAGTTTTCCTCTCTAGTCCTTGTCCCCATTTATGTTCAGTTCTGAAGTTTTATTTGTAGGAAGAGTTTAATTGGTAGAGGTAGATTTTTAAAGAAGGATTTCTTTATTCGCTTATTTGAAAGGCAGAGTGAAAACAAAGTGAGAGAGAGGTCTTTCATCTACTGGCTCACCCCTCCACATCCACCCACCCCTCTCCCAGAGGCTGGTGATAATTAAGGCTGAGCAAGGCCAAGGTTAGGAGCTTGGACTCAATCTGGATCTTCCTTGTGGTAGAGACCCACACATTTGCTTTCCAGGGAACTTGATCAGGGAGCTGGATTGGAAGTAGAGCAGCCAGGACTTGAACTAGTCCTCCAATAAGACATGCTGGCATCTTAAGCAGCCGCTAATCCACTGCTGGTCTCCTAGTTTGTTTTTCTTCTTATGACAGAGGCAGACAGAGATCTCTCATGGGCTGATTCACCCCCTGGTGGCGACATCCGGGCATGCAAGACCCTCGTTGCATTTTCAATGTATCTCTAATAATTTTTATTTGTAATATTTCCCACACTTTTATCTCATCAAGTTTTAGAAAGAATTTTTCTTAAAATTCTCTCCTTTTTTGTCAGTCCTATCTATAGAGTTTTACATTTCAAATAAAGTTCCTTGTCTAGATTTAGTTTTTTCTTGTTTTAAAATTTTATTATTATTATTATTACTTTCCTGATACAGTTTTGTAGGTATAGGATTTCCCATCATTTTCTCCGTATTATCACAGTAGTATATTCCTTTAGTAATAATTAACTTTCTGCTATATAAGTGTTTCATGGCATTGTAGATATGGGCAGAAGTAGAACATGTAGTATCATACTATCAAGGTATTTTAACGATTTCATTGGGAGTCCGCCTTTTATTTAGAACAAAGACACATAATGCAACATATTTTCACTTCCCCATTATACAGTTCATCTGTGAGAATAATATATATACACTTGATTACCTGTATATGTATTTATCTCATACTTTGCATGAAGGTTATCATGTATCAGAGAAGATATGATATTTGTTCTGTTGGGACTGGTTTATTCTACTGCGTGTAATGGTCTCCACTTGGAACCTTTTTGTTGCAAATAGTAGAATTTCATTCTTTTTATGGCTGCGTAGTATTCCACAAACTAGATGTAACACAGTTTCTTTATCCTGTCATCTGGTGTGGGCATCTGGGTTGTTTCCATGTCTTCACTACTGTGAATTGTGCTGCCATAAATATAGGGTTGTGGGTTGTTTCCTTGTATGCAGATTCTATCTCATTTAGATCTAGTCCATGAGGTGGGATAACTGGGTCATATGGCAGATCAGTTCTCAGCTGTCTGAGCATGCTCCCTACTGACTTCCATAGGAGCTGCACTCACCTACAGTCGCACTGACAGTAGAGTAGGGTACCTTTCCCCCACATCTTCACCAGCCGTTATTAATTGGTTTCTGTGTGTAGACCATTCTCATTGAAGACTTAAAATTTGGTCCGTCTTGATAGAGTTCACGTCTCTGGGAAATTCTCTGCACTGTGCTTTTAGGGGCTGTACTCCTTGTACTATTTGGGGGCCTGTGTCTGATTCCTGGAACCAAGTAGACGTACTTTTTGTTTATTCGTCTTTTTGTGGGTGTCTCGGGTGATTTCTGTTTAATTGCTGGATGATCTGTATGAAACCCTGGACTAGGGAATGCAGGTGGCATCCTCGCTCTCCGGAGGGGATGCTCTTTGTCCTTCTGTGGACAGTTGCAGGATATAGATCATGGCCTTTCCATCAGGAGTTGAGCTCCTGATCAGGCTGGTCCACTGCTGATATTGCTTTAATAGGAAACATCTGGGCTTGTCTCTCTCCACTGCCCATTTCTAGCATCTTGATTTCCTGTTTCCTGAGATGCCTTCATAGGCCTGAACTCCAAGTTTTTTCTTCTTGGCCACTGGAGTTGGCCAGATCATCTCTCCATCTTTTCTGCTGCTCAGTCACTGCCTTCTGCTCAGCTTCTTGTGCAAATATTTCAAGGTGGGGGATCACAGTTCTTTGGGCTGTGGTTTGTTTTTCTCCAGGATCTCGGTTCCTCAGTCTGAGCGCTCTTGGTAACTCTGCTGCCTTCCAGCAGATCGTTTGGAATCCAGATTTATGTAGTCATTCTTGGGAGGGAGATGGAGCTGTATAAGCCAACTCAACATGGGTGGAAGTAGAAGTTCACCATGACCTGTACTTTGAGGGTGTTAGCATGCAAGTGTGTTTAACATAGGGGATGTCTTCCTTTGTGTCTTGGGACTGATCCAACCAACAAATTTTGGAACCACTATTTCTGCCTGGCAGTTGGTCAGGATCAAGAAGCTTTGATGAAAGATGACAACTGTCATTCGTCTGTGACTTGTCCACTGTGTTTTCCAGGATTTTGTGTCATGTATAGAGAACTACAGAAGACAAGGACAGGAGCTCTATGCGTCTTTATACAAAGACCACGTCCAGGTAAGAAACAATGCACTTACAAAATAACCATTGATTGAAGTAACATCATCTGCATTGGAACCTACCTTGCGCCTGAACAAAGAAACTGGGAAAGTCTTTGAAATAAGCTGTAGATGAGCCTTGTAGGTGTGTGGCCCAAGTCAGTCATTGCTCATCAGTGACTCGGTTCCTTCTGGCATGACCTATGCTACGGACTTAGGACTCAGGAAAGCAGTGCTGGGAGCCCAGAGTGCCCCGGATTCTGCTAGGTGCTGTCAGCACAATAGTGAACATATAGGTGTGGGTCATACCATCAGACAGGTTCCCTGCAAAGACAAAATAGAGCTTACATAACTTCACCAGGAAGTAGATGACCATAAAGCGTAATGACCACTAGACCAGGACAGATCAGAACAGAGAAGGCACCAGGGGGCCAACGAGGCAGCCTTTGGAGCTGAGGTCTAATGAGGGAGGATTAAGAGTTGAAAAAAATCTTGGAATGAGTAGTCCTTGTAGACCACAAGTGATCATGTGTACAGGTGCTCAGAGCAGGATGTCTTCAGTTGACTGGAAGAAGTGATAGGAAGGAGCTGGGCTGAAAGGGAGCAAGAGAAAGACAAAGCAGGAGACAGAGTAGATGGGGCTGGTGCTGTGTTGGCACTTCTGCCTTTGATCCCATGTCTGATGAGTT
This sequence comes from Ochotona princeps, assembly GCF_030435755.1. Classification (NCBI taxonomy): domain Eukaryota; kingdom Metazoa; phylum Chordata; class Mammalia; order Lagomorpha; family Ochotonidae; genus Ochotona; species Ochotona princeps. The sequence goes on along the minus strand of NC_080844.1, from coordinate 6,948,986 downwards.
GCCACTGAGAAGGACTGGGTGTTTACAGGATCTCCCCGGGGATGGCATTTTCTACAGTCCAGGCAATAGATTCTCAAGTCCATCAGAACTGGACGTGAATGCCAGGGCTGCCCTCTCCCAGGCCTGCATTCTGGACTTCTGGGCCCCCACCTTTGAGCCAGGGCAATGCTTCCTAGCAGTGGAGACAGAAGAGCCAGTGTGAGGCACCTTTCCTGTGGCAACACAGAACAGGTGCAATCCTGGTGTGGTGCTGATGTGTCAAGGAGAGATTTTGTAGTTGACAGGACTGTTTATCAAAATTCAAAGCAATTATCGCTGCTTATAGAGAACCCAGGATACAGAATTAAAGCGTTCTTCATTGTATTGTTATCTGACCCACTGGTCCATTCCCAAGCCTGTGAGAAGCACAAGAAATCAGAGATGCTGCTGACACTACTCGGGCTCAGAGGTACTTAGTAGAGGGGACCCCCAGAACCCAGAAGAAAACAGAGTGATGGGGCCGGCACTGCAATGTTCCCTGTAGGAAGGGAGGGACCATTTGTGTGTCTTCAGTGAGGCAAAGAGGCAGGAGGGATGATATGGTGTCCAAGTCGTTCATCAGCTGAGTTCAAGGCACCTGCTCCAGTTCTCTCCATGCAGGCTCCTCTGGAGGTCTGTAACATATCCCCAGGATCAGGAGTTCCTGAGATGTGCAGTCTGCACTACCCCAACCTATAGTCTACAACAGCCTCGCAGGCGCCCTTGGCCACCACGAAAGGGATTGGCATGCCTGCCTGCTGGGGTCTGTCACAACAACAAGCTGGTCACGCAGATTCTTGGTTTGGATAAAGGATTCACCCCGGGTGCTGCTTCTACTTCTGTGAATCCAACTGCATAGTGCAAGGGAGCAGGGCACCTTGCTGGAAGACCTGGATGTTGCCTGGGTCTCATAGATGAACACCTGCACACCAATGCCCACATCACATGGAGCCCCTGATGTTACTGGTGCTAGTGATGTGGCCAGGAGATCCAGTGGCCGTAAGATAAATTGTTAAAGATTATATCCTCATCCGACTCATACCAGGTCATGGCAGAAGATGGTGTTGATCTGAACTTGTGACTCAGGTCTAGTCAAGGACATGACCTTTTTCCGGACCTAGGATTGGAAGAACCTGAGAGATCTGGTGCAGGATGAGAGAGACGGGCTCTGTGGCACCCACTCTGTTTCTGTTGGACCTGTGAAATCGCAGGTTTGCGTTTTGAGGCACAGGATCTCGGCATGGGCTCCAAGGCCAGCAGGGAAGGATCCAGCCATGGGGAACAACATTATACCAGTCAGGTTCATGATCAATAGAAGGGCCTGACTCAGGTCCAGGGTGCACTTGAGGAAGTTGGGCAGAGCTTTGCCATCAATTGAGGTGTTTTTGAGAAAGATCAGCGTTTTTTGAGGCCGATCCATGAGGATGTTGTTCAAGTGTTTAAATATTTAAGACAGAATGGGTGATTTCAAAGAAGGCAGACAATAGTTCCTGTCTGATGAAGATAATGAAGTTTGGAGCATTTACCCCTCTTTTTCAAGAGGGAGTGCATTTTCCCTCCACTTCCAGGAAAGTCAAGTCCAAACAGCACACAAACACCAGGCTTGCAAAATCCACCCCAATTTTCCAAGGACAGTTTCTCCTGATGCACCCAAGGAGACCCTCCCCAGAGGGACCATGGGGCAGGTGGGGGGACATCCACAGAAAGCCACGTGAGCCTTCGCCTACTTGACCCTTTACCCAGAACCAAGAGGTCATTGGAGGTGTCACAGAGCAAAAGGCCTGACATGAGTCATTCTCCCAGCAGGGATGCCCAGCATTGTGTCCACAGCAGGTCAGGCAGTCTGGTCCCTAACCTACCAGATCTCTCTTCACTCCCGTAGTCCTGGCCAAAAGTTCTGTCTGCCGCAGCCTGCTCAGACCGCCCCCCCCTTGCTTTGTCCACATCCTATTCATCCCCTGCTCTGGCTCCAGAGGCTTCTGCCCAGTTAGACACATAGACCCTCCTGTCCTTTTCCCTTCATTTTTGAAAGGTAGAGAGACAGAGACAGATAAAGAGATCCACTCTCCATGAGCTCACTAAGCTGCCCCTTCCCCCAATGCCCACACCTGCTGGTCATTCAAAAACAAGAGCCAGGAACTCCATCCGGGTCTGCCGAGTGGGTAACAGGGACCCAAGGACTTTGAGTCACCCCCCTGCTGCCTGCTTAGATGTACATTAACAGAAGGCTGGACTGGAAGCAGAGCAAGGCCTTGAACCCAGGCACCGTGGTGCGGGACATGGGTATCCCAAGTAGCAGCAGCTGTCCTTTGTGGTTTTGAGTGGAACAGGAACCCTACACTGCACAGACCCATGGCTCTCTGAACTACCTGTGCATCTCAGGGAAACTTCCTCTCCTTGCCTCTCAAACAGTAGAAATTTTAAGATAAAAAAATTTGAGGTAATCCACCAATGAATAGCAAAGGCTGTCCCCACTCCCCATCTGTGTTTTTGTGGCAATGCCATTGACAAGTTCTGAGAAGCCATTCGGAACAGCCCAGATCCTTGGAACCCACCCCCACTGGCCTTGGAAGTCCCTCCTGCAGGTGGAGGAATCCAGCTTTCCAGTTTACTTGGAGGCCTTGCATTCCCCTAGACTGGGTTAAAATCCAGTCTTGACCACCTTCTGACCTTGGGAGAACCATAATTTTTTCTCTGAAGACTGATGGTTTCCTGGGGGTACTGAGAAGTGCTGGCTTGTGGGAAGAGGCAATGGGGTCAACATGGACTCATCCTCACACCCAGACACAGGTCTCTTTTCTAGTTCAGTCTGCAAGCCCTACGCTTTTCATCATTAGCGATGTCACCTTTCTACCTTCTGAAACATTTAGGGCTAAAACTATGCACTAAGTAACTGCCAAAATTCACCAGGTTAGACAAAGTGAATCAGGACATGTCTTTGAAAGTTTATGGGCAAAGCTTCAGTGTGGCCTGCAAGCGGAGTTTAGGGCAAGGATCTGCTTTTCAGAAGATTCCAGGTCTCCAGCTGAAGACCTCAACCACAAGGGTTTCCTAGACACTAGGTTGGATGTTTGAGCATCTGTGGACATTCCAGAATCCTTGAACAATCCAGAATCGTTAAGACATCAGGATGGAGATGGCCTGCAGGCACCTGTCAAGCCAAGTCTGTCATTTGATAGAGAATGCGAGGTCAGGAGACAGGGATGATAAGCAGAAGCCAACCAGCTGTTGGCAGGGCTGCTAATTCCCTGTCTACCGCCAGTGCAGGTGGCTGGAACAGGTGCACTCAGCTAGAGTTTTGGAGAAAGGAAGCTGGGTGAAATTCCACGTTCATTTAGAGAGCGAATGATCAGCTTCGAACCTTCCAGACCTGTAACCCCCCACATGGCAACTGGAGTCCTGTGACCCTGGAGACCTGCACTGTTTCCCAGTCCTAAGCAGGACTCATTTGATGATCTCCAAGCTGAAAAAAAAAAAAAAAAAGCCTCCTCCTGCTGCCGGCCTGGGGGGATTGTCTGGGCAGTGTCCACTCCACACCCGGAGAGTGCCCAGGCCCTGCCTATTGCCCCACGCAGGTGAGGGAACAAGGCCTGTGAAGGGAGTGTCCAGAAGTGACTCTATGTTTCCGCTCCCCAGAGATGGCAGTGTGACAACATCAAGGCCGCCAAGGCCTGGGCCCGGATCCAGGAACAGCTCTTTGGGGAGCTGGGCTTGTGGGGCCAGGCGACAGAAAGCCCTGCCTGCTCCCGCTGGGAGCTGGACTGGCGAGAAGGACCCGCTCGCATGAGGAAACGCATCAGAAGCTTGTCTCCATGGGAGGGCCCAAGTCCCGGAAGGCAGCAGGTAGGAGCCGGAGGCATGAACAGCAATGGTGTGAGGTGGAACTGTATAGGAATGTGGCTTCGGAGCTTCCCCATCATGGCCCTCCTCGAGTGGGTGTGCAGTTAAATGCAGGGGGATCCCATTATTAATTTCTGATGTCGATCAGCAGAAGGAGTTGCTAACCTTTCCAGGAACGTCACAGAAGGGCTCTGGTTCACTGTAACCTGAATGTGTGGCTAGACATACGTGTGAATGAAAGGTTGTACAGTTCATGTCTACACTGCTGCCCTGCAATCCACAAAAGCCCCAGTGAGTGGTGTAACCTGGGAGGGCAGGGGGCAGTGTTGGAAAAGAGCTGGATGACAAACCCTGTCGGTTTGTGCCAAGTTCTCACACTGCCACTCGCCTTCTTGCATGGGCAAATGCCGTGGCAGATTTGCCAGTGAAAATCCCTGGAACCCAGCTACTCCTGCTGGCTCAAAGCCAGGAACTCAGTCTAGACAACATACCAGCTGTCTTAGCTGCCAGACCATGTGACAGTGTCCTGTAATGAGGCTTGAACGATGTCATCAAACTCACGTTTTTGTTTTGTTTTGTTTTTGCCTTTAAGGCAAGAAGCCTTTGGGTTCATTTAGCTGTGGGTCTAGATTCAAAATATGCTGGAAGGAGGAATGTTGGTTATTCACAGTTGCATTCATCCCATTTGCAACCCCTTCTAAAACCTACTGAAAAAAATTACATTTGGTTTATTCAGTAGACCCTTGCATGTTTTCCACATTGTTGGTAAACATGACAGGCATACAGTATTGGAGGATGGAAAGCAGGCAGGCCGCTCACTGTGCCGGTGATGCAGCCAAACCTGTGCTCTGCTCTCCCAGGCTGTCTAGCTCCTGAACCTCTTCCCATGGCCCGTGCAGGTGACCCCCAGACAGATGTGCAAATGGCTCTAATCCCGTTTTGGCATCCTCTGTGGTAATTACCGTCAGTCCTCCTTAATGGAAGCTTGTGGGTTTTCTCCCCTTCGACTCGGGAACATTCGTACTTGCATTTTCTTGTGCTCCTATGGGAGCTAGCCTTCCCTCTCCTTGCACCAGGGTCTTGGGTGGTCTGAGGAGTTGCGTGTGTACCTGTTGAGTTTGTGAGCCTGCAGGACTGGGGGTGTGGACATACGTGTCACATCCAGGATTTAATGTATCTTTTCTTTGATCTTCTTTCAGGGGAGCCTTATGAAAAAGGACAGCATTTCTCAAACGCACGCTGGAAACCACGGTATTCAGTGGATCTATTTTCCCTTTAATAATTAAGCCAGTGATTCATTGTGATCCCTGTGGCGTTAAGTGTACTAAACTCAGGCTTTGGAAGAGTCAGACGCTGCAAGGCTAAAGCAGATGGAGTGAGTCCTCCCCATTACTGTGCTCCCAGGAGTGCAGGGCAGCCTCTTCCAGACCCAGGTCCCGGTGCGGGGAGAGTTTTGCACCCAGACAGCGGCAATCAGAATTCTTTCTTTGTCAATTTGCTAGCTCAGGGAGACCGTGCAAAGTACTCAACTGCATGTTATGCAGTAAGTGAGACCAACACACAGAAGGACAATAAACTGACCTAGAATAAAAACAGATGGAAAGGGTTTTTAGCACCTTTTACACGGAGCTGCCTGCTTTCCGAAAAGGACAGAGCTGTCATCACTTTCATTTCCCAGATTTAAGGAAAATAACGTGGGGGTCATATTTGATGCCAGTGCTTCCTCTTTATCTGTATGAATTTCATAAGGGAATGCAGTTGAGCTAGATTTTGAAAACAAGAAACTATTTCAAGGATTATTTTCAAAGGACATTGTGGCATGAATACATCCCAATGCGTGCACGCACACACACACACACACATGATCTTCCAAACTGTGTATGTTCCCCAAAGACTCCGACTTCCAGTTGGAGCCCATCCTATTCCATGAGTTCTGTTGTCCTGCAGTCGCAGCCAGAGTCATCTCCCCTGCGTGACCACATCAGTCCCTTGGCAGAAGCGGTGGGCACTCTGGCTAAGTGGCCCATGTGGTCCACTTCCGCCCTGGAGCCTTGCAGTTCTCTCAGTGAGCCAGCGACAGGCATGGCCTCGCTCGTGATGTCCAGTGGCTCAGGTCAAGCCCTGTGTCCCTCTGTTGCCACCACAGATGAACTGACCCCGCAGGAGCCTGAGAGCGAGCCACACGAGGAAGCCGTGGACTGCACCCAGCTGACCTTCTTCCCCGCCTTACACGAGAGCCTGCATTCAGAAGACTTTCTGGAGCTGTGTCGGGAAAGACAAGTTATCTTGCAAGAGCTTGCTGCTGGAGAAAAGGTACTGCAAACCGTGGCGGCTGCTCTGTGAGACATCAGAGAGCCAAGCTCCTTCCCACACACGCTATAGAAACCAGCAAAAGCAACTGACCCTTCCGATTGCAGGCACAGGGAGAACGGGGTGCAAATGCAAACAGCTACGGGTGTTGTATGGCATGTCGACATGGCAGGATGCCTCAGCCCATGGATCCAGGCTGTCTCTCCACCTTCATCTCCCCTTGACCCAGGGGTCAGCACATTTGTGTGAAGGGTGGAGTTGGGGTGTGCATAGGCCCAGGATGCAGGCTGGGAGCCAGCTAGTGGGACATCCTGGGGGAGCCCAGACAATGCATGCTCATTCACATGCATGCCTAGAAGTAGGCCAGAGAGGGGAACCCCGAAACACTGCCCCCTTCTACCCCAGTCCATCAGTGGTGTGGGGGAGAAACCACAGGTCCTTATTCTGATCTGAGTTTTGGCCACCTGCCTCTGTGCACCTCAGGTTTCTTACCTGTAAGTGGACTTGGCAGCCATTAGAGAGCATTCCGGTGAGGTTCAGATGGGGAAAGGAAGCGAAGAGGTTAGCTGGGGTTGCTCGAGGTCTCCCAGGTGTCGCAGTGAAGGAGGAGGGGGCGAGGTGGGGCTGGCAGCGTTGCAGGGACTTCACACACCTGGCAGCTCTGCAGGTTGGTCTGGCCCAGGTGGGTGAGAGTGAGTCTGAGCTGAAACCTACTGGTGAGCAGTGGGCACTTCCGAGAGCCTGGGCTGTGTGCGCACAGGGCTAAGGTGGAAACCTGCCTTCAAGGCCAACCTAGGGGTTCCTGCTACAAACTGCGCCAGACTCAGTGCCGTGTCCAGTGGCTACAGGCACAGCCCGAGCAGCTCTGGGCCCTGGCCCGTTGCAGCCTGCAGTCACCCTTGACATTTGTCCTGGGTCCAACCAAGGTCCACTGGGGAGAACTCCCCTAACCCTGAGGCAGCATGGAACATGGAGGAGGCTGCTCTTCCCTCCAGTGCCTTTTACTTAAGCTTCAGTCTGTCCCAGCCTGTGTCCCCACGCAGCAGGGAGCTGTCAGAAATACCACACAGCAGCAGGGATCCCCAGTGTGTGAATGCAGCAGTGTGTGAGGCCCAGCAGGGGGTGATGAGGTGGGATGGAGCAGGAGCTGTCCTGATTCTGCTTAGTGCCTGGCATCTTGTACCTGCAGGGAGGGAGCCACTCTCTCCCTGGAACCTCGAGGGATTGGATTGGTGAAAAGCCAAAGCGTGTTGTTTGCAGCACAGGTTGGGTTGTATGGGCTTCGTGGTCAGTTGTGGAAAGGGCCAAGGCTTGCTGAGCCAGTTTCAGCAGACAGGTCTGCCTCCTGGACACGCAGATCAGGTGCCCTAGGGAGGGACTGTGAGCAGAACCAGGTACTGCCCTGGCTCGTTGCTAGTGCCGCCTGCACCACATACAAAGTCCAGTCATTCAGGGCAAATCACACAACCATTCCTGGGCCCTGTAGAGTTCTAACTTCTCTCCTTGCCAGATTAGATGCTCCTGCTCTGATGGCCTTTGGGAGACGCAGCCCAGGAGACTGCAGGACCTAATCTCCTTCCAGGTCTCAGGGTGGCCTGTCGCTGGTGAAGGCCTGTGGAGCTACTGGTGTCTCCTGCTCACTTACGCATGTATACACACACACACACACACACACACACACACAGAGACACTCATCCCTAGGGAGGCAGAAGCTGGCAGTGCTGGAGCACCAGCGAAAGCATCGCTTAATCCACTGATTTCTGGAAAGCACAGGCTGCGATTGCCTCGGGCGCTACCTGGGATGGTAATTATTCAATCACTCCACGCCGTGTGTTTGTGTGTGTGTGTGTGTGTGTGTGGTGTGTGTGTGTGTAACTGCCAGAACTCGGCGCATTTCTCCACATACAACTCCTCAGTGTGACACGAGGACAGCTTGTTTCCATGCAGGCTCCCTGCAGGCCCGTGTCAGTCTCTGAGTGGCTAGGGACAGTCCGTAGGAACCTTCTGTATAGCTTCCAGATCCAGACCACGGGGGTAAATGCAATGGAGCCTTTCTGTTTCTTGCTGTTATTCCTTTAGATGATATGCAAACTCAGGTGTCTGATTTTTCTTCCCTCTTACACACTTATCTTGAGATGTAAGTTTGACCCTGGAAGAAATGATTGGCTGGAAGGGAACAGATCCCACTGTGGACGGCAGAGAGCTGTGTCTCTCCCACCATTTTTTTTTCTGGGCATTTTCACTGAGACTGTTTGTATCAAAAGCAAAGGAGGACAGGGAGAGCTGCCTGTCTGAGCCGTAACCTCCTTTCTGGAGGACTCGCCACTGCACTGTGACACACTGACCTGCAAGTGTCGTTTCTGCCCAAGACCATCTGGACCTTCCTTGAGCGCACACTCAGGCAGTGCATCCCTGGAGTTCACTTCCATGCGTTCAAACCGCAGCCAGGCAAAAATGTTTGAAACAGAGGTGCACCTGCACCGAACATGTTCAGACTTCCAGTCCCATCATTCCCTTCATGAGATCCTAAATATTACAGTGCAACAGCTGTGGTCTCCATGTTTAAATGTGTTGAGGATGGCAAGTGACGTGGAGACAGTCCGACATATATGGGAGGATGTGAGTAACTGCCTTGCAGACTGACTTTGTCACATCAGGGAATTAAGCATTCTTGCTTTGTGCTGTTTGTCCAGACACCTGGCACCAGTCCCGCAAGGACACCTAATATGTACATGAGGACATTCCTGAGCAGGCCTTGAAACTGTTCTGGGCTGGCCTCCCTTCCCTGGGACATGCACACACTAGCACATCCACCCTTGCACACACACGCATTACACACCACGTACCCCTGAGTCTGATTCTGACCTCCAGCACTCTATAATCTCCAAGCATGTCCAAGTGATTCAAGACTCGCCTTGGCATGTCCATGTTGTAAAAAAAAATTTTTAACTCAACACCGGCCTCTCCCTTCCTTCTAGTAATTTTTTAAAATAGGTATTTTCCAAAGTTTATTTATTTGACAGGAAGACATAAAGCAAAAGCAAGGGGGAGTCCCAGACTTTGGTTGACAGTGCCCATGGAGGTCAAGACTGGACCAGACAAAAGCCAGGGACTCAGTTCAGGCATCCCATACAGGGGACAGGGATGCAGCTACATTTGCCATCACAGCTGCCTCCCGGGATCTGCCCTTGCAGGAAGCTGGGGTCAGGGGCCCGAGATGAGTGGTCAACCCAGGCACCCCCGTGTATGATGTAGACATCTTCAATAGTGTGTCAGTCACTGGTACAGACAGCCACCTCTGTTCCCAGCCTCAGCATTAACTCTTCTCTTTGTCACCCCTCCATCCAGTGAGGTACCCCACCTGTGCTGCCTGAACCCCTGGACCTCTGCCTCATGTGTTGTGCTGGGAGAGTTGGTATTCCTCTTTCTTCTCCCAGTTAGGCGATGAACAGTTAGGAATGTCTTATTTCCATCTTTACTGATGGCTGTGGGACACATGATACATATTGGATGTAAAATGAATGAATGAACAGGTGCATGAGTGATTCGTAGTAGTGTGCTTCCATTACGTGGAACCTCATTTTCTCAGCTAAAGGCCCCATGTCAGTTTCTGTGTCTGGGCCTTGGCTGAGCTGCATCAGAATTTCCTGGGCTGCTCCCCAAAATGCAGATTCCAAGGTGCCCTCTGAGCGTGTTGGATCAAAACAGTTGAGGGAGCATGATTTTTTTTTCCAAATTACCCAGATGATGCTCATATGTGCTGTGTCTTGAGTAATTGTCCAAGATCCTCAGGTCCAAGTTTCTGAGTATTTCCAACTGGCTGGAAAGGTGCTCCAATCTCCATCAGATTGTGAGTGAACACACCTCACGGTGGGCACTGTGAGCTAGCTGAGCAGTCTTCAGAAAAAGCGCCGCGGCTTGCTTTCAGTTGGTGCAACCGAGCGAGAGCAGAGGCATTGACTGTTTGCAGTGAACAGTGAGCAGACAGGCGGCAGGGGGCGTCCCTGCTCCTTGTCTCAACCCGTGAGGCTGCAGCTGGAGAAAGAAACCGTGCACTTTTGCCAAACATGGATGAGAACATCTCATTGTTCTGGTAGCTGTTCCCTTTGATGACGCTAAGTGATTGCCCCACGTAACACATGGCCAACGTAGAAGACATAGAGACCAGAGTTTATGTGTAGCCAACATAGATGCGGTTTTATCACTCCTCTCTTTTTGAGTACTTAACTTTCAACACATTAGAATCGATTGAAAAGATTTTAAAAAACGCACCCATGTCCAACACAAAAAAAGTGCAGACTTTTTTGGGGGGAGGTCATGATTTCCTAGCCAGTACAGCATACATATATTTATATGGCCTTTGCATTGTTTCATGCATTCTAAGTAATCTACAGAAAATTTACACTTGATCTTAGCCCAGAGGCTGAAAAGCGGTAAGGGATCATTTAAAGTATGAGAGGATGTGTGTTTTTTAGTACAGAAGTTCTGTTCCAGTTGATAGTAAGGACTTGGGCACCCATGGATTCTGGGCTTCCCTGGGGTGGGGAGGGGCATCCTAGAACCAGTTCCACGTGGATACCGAGGGAAGACTGTCCTTATTCCATAGGCCGACAGCAAGAGAAGGGACTGAAATCACAGGTGAGCAGGAGCGTGCGCAGGGGGGCACACAGTGAATTTGAGCACAGCTAGGACCTTCCCTGCAGGCAAACTCATCACGCACAATCGTGACCAGGTATAGACACGAGCAGTTCTGCAGCCGCGGCCTCTCCTCCCCAGTTTTGCCTCTCACCCACGTGTTCCAGAACACCTGTTGGCAATGGAATCAAAAGAAAAGTTTATCTCAAAAACAATAGCAACAACATTAGAACCCATGCAGTTTTCCACACTAGTTTCCATCAACTATCATGGAAATCAGGAGTAGCGCTCAGCCGCAGACTAGCCGTGCTAAAGAGGACCCCAGAGAGCGTGTTCTTGACCTTCTCCCCATGTGTCCCCTGGGGCCAGGCTTCAGGAGAAAGTCCGAGCAAATCATTGCCCAGGCGGCTTTAACTCCAGAGACTTTGGGAGTTTCCAAACAGTCTGTTGGTCATCACACACAGGGTTAGATGTGGCCCTCTTCTGTTACCCGCCCACCAGCAGCCACGATCTCTTATCCATCTGATCTTATTTTTTTTTTAAAAAAAATTCTACTCAAGAAGCACAAAAATTTCCCCCTCCTGGAAAAGTGATCGGTAGGCTCGTGGCCCCAGAGATGTTTCCATGGTGAGCACACCGAGGCAGAAGCCCTCTGGGGGTGCCTTTAAGCCGGACTTGTCCTTACTCTTGGTCTTTTCACACTCCCTAACCATCGATTCCATGTAAGGATCACCTGGTCCTTACATAACATGCAGAGCTCTGGACTACACTGAAGTGACCCAGCTTCCCTGGAAGCCAGCTGTGAGGCAGGGGTGCACACGTGAGTTTTGTGGGCATGTGGGTCTTAGGGATGGGTAGCTGGAAGGGTGCATCTCTAAAGATGTCTTGGCAATGACCTCAGTGGACTCCAGGCCTCTAGGCCTGGAAGGTTCCTTAGAGCTACCTTGCTCTGAGATAAGGGCCTAAGCCTTATTTCCATGTTGTCTGTACTTGGTTTCCAACTGCCACCAACAGGCATATGGCTTGGGCAGTTGTCCTCTTCAGCACAGGCAACAGCTGGAGAAGACACATTTCAGTCCAAGTGGAAGGGTCTTGGCAATATTGGCACCACCTCTGTTCATGCTTGCCTTGCACTTGTTGTGTTGGACAGGTCTGGCTACAAGTCCTGGCTTAGCCGCTCACCAGCTGGTGCAGGACAAACTCCTTCTCTGTCCCTGAGGTCCCGAGTGAATTCTCCTCATTGTTCACTGCAGGGTGGACTTTCTGTAGGGTGGAACTCTGCTTAAGGTGGGAGTAACTTCATGGACTGAATACAACACCCCCTAGCACCCTACTGCCTTGGTGCAGTCAGTGGTGGCCTGCAGTAGACCGAGTAACTCATGAAATCCTGGGTACAGAAATGCCACATCAGCTGGAAAGAATGGCCCAGCTCAGGGGCAAGCAGCACTGGCACTGTCACAGGGCACTGTTTTCACCTCCATGGGCCCGGTAGGTGGCCTATCCCTGCCTCCCTGTGTTTGGTGAGAACCAAGGGCACACTTCCTGGTGCATACAGCCTGACTCTTGGCACTCTCCCCTTGCAGGTGAGCCAGAAGTTCTCCCTGGTGATCGTGCAGGGCCACCTGGTCTCCGAAGGGGTCTTGCTCTTTGGCCACCAGCACTTCTACATCTGCGAGAACTTCACCATGTCTCCCACGGGCGATGTCTACTGCACCCACCACTGCCTATCCAAGTGAGTGCTCTGCTCCTCCCAGTAGACCCTTCCTGAACCCTGGTTTTCCACACAGGCAAGCCCTATGTATCCCTCCCCTGCACCAGGTCCTTCCTCAAGGGTTGGGGGTACAACAGAACCAGGAGCTGAAGCAGAAGAACCTGCTCTTACTGGCCACCCATGAATGTGACTCGCAAAGGTGGTGTCAGGAGTGGCTTGGCAGCAGAGAACTGGCCCTGTTTGTTTCCTTGGACCATTGGAAGAGTGCAGTTCAGCGCCATCAGCTTACCCCTCTGAACTCCCTGCACTTTGTGAGGCCAAAAGAGTGCAGTTGGCAGCCCAAGAGGGTTTTTGCACAAAGAGTTTCCAGCAAGATCTAGACCATATGGGAATTCTTAGGCATCCTCCTGCGGTGGGATGACCTAATAGAATTGTTTGCATTGGGGGCTGCAGGAGCTACCCGAGGAAGCAGGAGAAGACAGGGTCTCAAAAGATAGGTAAAATTTGGATCAACATTTTCAGTCATTTTGCAAGCAACCAATACCAGAGGTCTTTGGCAGTAAGCTCCAGGGTTCTTGTTTAGGATCAAGTGCATGTGATCTCTTTGACCTCTAGCCACTGTCACGGATCCGTTCCCTTGCATTTATAACTGACCGACCATGCTTGCACCCTGGCCTGAAGTTCAGTTGTGAGGCTGTGTGTTTTCATTTCATTGTTGGCTCTTAAAGACTTTCAGACACAACTTGTCTTTAGGAAGAAGCAGGCCTGCCTGGTAAGGTAAGCCCCAAGGTTCCCAGTACAATAAGAGAACTGAGCTGGCCAACTGTCAAGTCAGCTTATATCAGAATCGCCTGGAGAGCTTGTAGGAACACAGAACTCTGGGCCCTGCTACCACTGGGGTTTTAGTTCAGTGGGTCTGTGTAGTACCTCATAGTTCTCAAAATTTATTTATTTAGTTAATTGCATTTGATTCTAAAGGCAAAGAAACACGAGAGACAGACAGCCAAGATAGGAAGACAGCGCCTCTCTACCGGCTCATTCCCCCTAAATACCAACAGCAACCAGGGCTGGCCGAGGCCAAAGCCAAAAACCAGGAGTTCAATCCAGGTCCCCTATGTGAGTGACCGGGACCTCAATACGTAAGCTGCTCCCTGCTGCCTCCTGGGCGCTCCTAAGCAAGAAGCTAAAACGGAGAGCAGAACTCTGATTTAAACTCAGACCCTCTGATGCATGTGTCCCAAAAGTCGGCTTAACCATCACGCCAAACAGCTGCCCCAAGTGCCCAAGATTCTAAAAATATTCTATTTATTTACTGACTGACTGACTCATTATTTGAAAGACAGAGTTACAAAGTAGGGAAAAAAGAGATAGAGAAGGAGGGGAGGGGAGAAAAAGAGGAAGGAAGGGAAAGAGAAAGAGAAGCTGTTGGTTCCCTCGCCAAATGGCTGCAATGTCTATGGCTAAACTAAGCTGAAACTAAGAACTGGGCTCTATTCAGGGACCCAAGCACTTGGGCCATCTCCTGTTGCTTTTTTTTCTATTTAAAGACTGATATATTTTTATTGGAAAGGCAGATTCATGGAAAGAAGGAGAGACAGATTTTCCATGTGCCAGTTTACTCCCCAAGTGGCCACAATAGTCTGAACCGATCCAAAGTTAAGAGCCAGGAGCTTTTTCTGGGTCTCCTATGTGGGTACAGGGTCCCAAGATTTTGGGCCATCCTCCTCTCTTTCCCAAGCCACAAGCAAGAAGCTGGATTGGAAATGGAACGGTCAGGACATGAACCAGCGCACATATAGGATCCCAGTGCTTGAAGATGGAGGATTAGCCAATTGAGCCATCATGCTGGGCCCATCCTTTTGACTTATTTGATGCATTTCCAGGAAACTGGATCAAAAGTGGAACAACTGGAACTGGAATGGGCACTCATATTGCTACACATAAGCTGCAGCTTAACCCGTTGCACCACCACACTGTCCCTTCTCCCCATTGCAAGTGCCTGAGATTTTAATAAGTTCCAGGTTCATGCTGATTCTGCTACTTGTGTGGGACCATCAAGAGGGAAATCCATGTTTTCCCTGGTGATCAGTGAGAACTCTATCTCCCAGTTGTCCTAGCATCCCCAGCTTAGGTCAGAATGCAAGGACTGAAGGAATGTACAAGAGGAGATGTCAGTCCATCCTCTTTGGTGTAGATTTGCTTTAGAATGCTGGCATTTTTCTCTCCACTAATTTCCATCTTTTATTCATACTGCATGTTCACCGATCGCTGCGAGTCCTCTCCCTTTCCCAGGCAAAAGGAGCATAATTAATACTTGGCACACGCATCCCATCTTATTGCTCATGTTTTATTGATACCGATCGATATCGACGATGGGTCCACAGACTCGCCTTCCTGGGAGCGGATGAAAGCTTTCCACTCTATCTATATGCATGACGTGCCCACATGATGGCCGGCATCCTCCATTGCTTCACTCTACACCTCCAGCTTAGCTTAGCTAGATAGCATCTTATTGATTGGGCAAATTGTATTTATGAGGTGCAGCCAATCATGACCACATTGACTACATTGGTATTTGGAGTGGAAGTCCAGTGGTGGGGTTGTATGCACATTTTGGATTTGGAGTGACAACAGAGGCTTCCCAGGTCTGGGAGTGGACTCTTGGAATTCAAGTTGAAGTAGAGTGAGAATGAGTTACCCACTTGGGAATCGCATGGATACTTTTAGTCACCATACCTCCAAGAAGCATCGGTTAGACGGTGCTTTCTCTTGCGGGGGAGAAGGGGGCTTGTGTACCATGCCAAGAAACTGGCACGCCCCAGGATGCAGTTCTCCAGGCAGGCTCTTAGATCATGACGGATCAATGGGGACTAGGTCTTATTTTGACCATGGAGACTGAGGAAGACACATAAATAAGTCTATTAAAAATAAAGTGAAGTCAACCCTGAAATGTTCCGCTAAAAGACTGCCATCAAATTGAGCATTAGACCTTGAAAGAAGCTCTCTGATGTACCATAAAAAATTCCAAATAAAACCAAAGAACACCATCAATCCCTTTTCAGTAGCCGTGCGTCCTTGGAAACTTCCCTCGGAAACAAGATAGCCTTCTGAGAAGGTTGCCTTGTGAGCTTATTGGGGGGACTCCTGGAAAATGGGGTGGAGGCTTATTCATCTCCTGACAGCTATCAAAATCTGTGTGGCTTCAACAAACCCTGAAACATACTGCTTTGCAATCTTAGATGCCAGAAACATGACAAGAGGGGAGGGGCACACCTCTCCTGGATGGCCCAGGGTAGGCTTACCCCTCACCTCTTCCAGTCTCTGGTGTTGGTGGAGTGCTTGGTGATCCTTGCCTTGGAATTAGCACGTACTACTCCAGTCACGTGGCGACCTCTCCCTGTGCTCCTATCTCTTTGTCCTGCCCCTCTTCTCATATATGAGAGCCCCATCATGCTGGATTTGGGGCTCCCCTGGTGACTTCATATTGGCCTGAACCCTATTTTCAAAGGCAGTCACGTTCTGGGGGCAGCAGTCCCAGCATCAGCATCTCCACCTGCAGGCACCGTTCCACCCACGACACGAGGTCAAGCCTACAAGGTCCAGTGCGTGGTTCATTTGCTGGGGACCCAAGCCATCCATCTGAGCCTCTGTCCTAGTTATTAAAATAAGGAACTTCCTCCACATCAGTGTTACATTCAACAAACATGTATCCATAAGTCTGTCTGGTTTCAGGCCCCGGGTTGGTCTCCATAGACACACAGCAGACAGGAAGTTTTGGGCACAATGTGGTTAATGGGTTTAGGATCTAGTGACTGACTCCAGGATGTCTCTGGAGCAGTTCAATTGTAGCACGAATCAAAGCAGATTTCCATCCTGAAATCCCATGGCATTAGCAGCCAGGTCGACCAAGGTCACAACTATCATTTACTTAGCTAGCTGTGGTCTCTCCAGTCAGAACCTTCCAAGTTACTCTCTGACCGACCCTTCTGGATGATCTCAGCTGTCCTGCAGCACACCTGTGCTGCATCCCTGCCTCAAAGACAGAGCACATCAGGCTGCCCCTTGCCACTCACTAACTCTGGTTGATCCTGCCGAGCACCTAGGAGGTTGTGCTGCCCCAGACACCTGCAGCTGTGCGAGTGAGGCTGCTTAACACAGCCCACATCAGGGAGCCAGGGAGCTTGTACGGTGATGTTCCCCTCGGAGGACTGGGGTCCACCTGAGGATTGCTGCTCCTCTGTGGAGTTAAGTCCTGCAGGCAGGAGCGAGGGGACAGCTTTCCTCCTAAAGGTGCAGCCACCTGTGTGTCCGAGGCCTAGGTTGCTGAAATCAGCATAGAGGAGATAGAAAGGAGCTGGAGAGAGG
Source organism: Ochotona princeps (assembly GCF_030435755.1). Taxonomy (NCBI): domain Eukaryota; kingdom Metazoa; phylum Chordata; class Mammalia; order Lagomorpha; family Ochotonidae; genus Ochotona; species Ochotona princeps. Next base: position 6,932,107 of record NC_080844.1, on the reverse strand, counting down.
AGGGCTGGGAAAACCAGAGGGCCCTCCTGCCCTCTGGGAGAGAGAAGATCCTGTGGCTAGACCAAGGGGCTAAGAGTTGGAAGATCGCGGTTGGGGTCTCCTGTCTGGAAACGCAGCAGGAGCAGCTGTAACAATGAAGGGGACCTGACGAGGACCAACCAGAGCAGCAGACAGGGAAGAGGGTTCAGCATGCCTAGAGCGTGTGGCAGTCATCCAGGGAACGGCTCCGGAGGGCGGGAGGCAGACTCCAGCGGTGACCGGAAACCTATGCCTTGGAAGTCTGTAGGGCAGAGAAACCAAGGAGACACTGACTGTGGTCCCCCATACCTCCAAGCAGGGGGTGAGGTGGGGGGCAGAGAAAGGAGTAGGGGTGTGTGTTGGAGCACAGAGAAGCTGCTCTCTGCTGTTCCCACCAGTCCCTTGCCTCACTGCTTGACCTGAACCAAGGGGAAGAAATAGAATTTTCACGAAGGCCTCACAGGACTCAGCCAGCTCTGTGCCACAGCATTGGGCTGGCAATGTCTTGGGGCCCAGGTGCTGCACAGAGGGGCTCTGCGCCTGGCCCAACAACCCCGTCTGCTGCTTTGCTCTGCCCTCCTCTATCCCTCCCTGTGTTGTTGCTCCCTCCTCACGTGGCCTTGCACTTGACCTCCAAGGCCCTCAGCTCCCCCAGCCCCACTGAGTTTCTCTTCCTCACGCTCACTGCTGAGCACCCCAACTCCCAAGAGCCAGGGGCTGGCTCCTGCCCTTATTCATGCCACTGCCACTTGCTGCCTTGCCCAGCCCCTCCAATCCCAACCAGGGAAAAGATCTTCCAACAGGAAACAGGACCATTATTATGCGGGCAAGATTATGGCTTATGCAAAAAGAGGTCTTCTGAGCTCAGATCATCTATACCTGCAGGCAGGAGCACAGGGCACAGGGACAGGCTGGGCACTCCAGGATCAGGCCTCCACCACTGGTCTCTCAGGGAAGAGAGGCAAGAGCCACCAGCCCCAGGCTTGGTACTGGTGGCTTACAGCCCTAACTGCTCAGCCCTTGGTACCAGGAGCCTTCTCCCCACCCCTGCACCCTGCGTCCACACTTTGCTGAAGCCTGTACTGTCATCTCACCTTCCTTCACGGGTGTGTGTGAACAGTCCCCAGTGCCAGAGCCAAGGGAACCAGTGTGCTCAGCCAGGGCTTATCGGAGGCTGGGAGCAGGCCCAGTAGGCAGCAGGGACTGTGGTGTTTCTTCTTCTGCCCCCCCAAAACTCAGACGGCGGGAAAGGGTAGCAGCCCATCTCAAGTCCAAACATGTTCACCCCGTGTTCTATTTCCTTTTCAGCATCAGCGACCCCTTCATTTTCAACATGTGCAGCAAAGACAGGTGCTCTGAGCAGTACTCATGCCAGTGTCACAGCTACGGTGACCTGCGGGAGCTCCGGCTGGCACGCTTCCTCCTGCAGGTAAGTCCCCAGCTGGGACAGATGGCCCTCCAAGACACACCCCTGGGAGCTGCTTCAGCCCAGTGCTCCCCCTGGCGGTGAGGTCTGGGAGGACACAAGGAACCTGCCAAGCTTCTGTTGGTCTCTGCCGCACTCTCCTGTCTGGGCGGTGGGCTTCTGGGCCCTTCGCTCTATGCCTCTCTCTATGATTTAGGATCCAGCCTTTTGGCTCTCCCCCAGAGCATTGTTCACAGCAACAAAGGGCAGGCCAGCTCTGTAGCTCGTGACCTGGACTTGCCTGCCTGCCTGCCTCTGACCACGTGGTGCAGGCTGGGACCCTTCCCATGACTGTCACCTGGTCCCCTGTCTTGGCTCAGGAACCTCCTGGCCACCCCCAATCGGGTTCCCTGAGGTTTCCTACCTACCCCCACCACTACCTTGCTGCCTACAGGGCTTTCCCAGTGGCTTCTGAACTGCCCAGACGCTCAGCATGCCATGCAGATAAATCAGAAAAGAGGAAGCTCTCTGTGGTACTCCACAGGCCTCAGACCCAGCTGGCCTTAGCAGCCCCACCTCAGCCTTAGCTAAGCCACATCCTGTCCCTTGGGCTGTTGGAGGAGATGGAGGGGAGGGGCCAGGATCTATGCAAGGTCTGGGTTAGGTTCCCCGGTTCCACTAGGGGCAGTACTGGATCTAGAGAATCCCAGTAAGGGCAACCTCCATTTGTGTATTTACTCTGCATGTGGCTTGATGCAGGGGAGAATATTCCAGAAGGTTCCCTCTGCCCTGGCGACCTGGCTGCAGCCCCCCACTGCTCCTGTCCAGGTCCGTGATGAGCCCTCTTTGCCCTGCCTGCGGTTGGTTCCCACGTTGCTTGACTCTGTGAGCACCATCACAAGGAGATTCAGCTCCATGGGGAGTGCGTGGAAGACGCAGCCCACTCAGGGACGGCTCCAGGCAGAGTGGGCTGAGCCTGGGCTGCTGTCTGCTCTTGACCTGGCCACTTCAGCTCCCTCAAGCAGCCCTCCAGGCTTTCTGATCCCCCAGTGAACAGGAGGTCACTGTTCTTCCTTCCCATCCTCATATGTAGGGTATATGTTGGGGTGCATGGTAGGGCTGCTGTGTTTACCTTACAGGTAAGATGTGGTGGCTGATAGTGCATTTCTCTGTCCCCAGTCAAGCTGGTCAGTTCCAGATACCTGACTTGCCTGGTGGTGGTGTCTGGAAATGGAAGTGCCCATGGGCAGGGGGGCCAAGTGGAGCAAGAGTAGCCGAGGAGCGGGGCTACTTCTACAATGAGGCCAGTCCTGGATTTTCCCCCAGGAGCTGCCAGAGCCTGGCCCTCATGGTCTCCAGGGCCACAGGATCTGCACCCCTTTTACTTATGTTTCTGATTATAGGGGGAATGCAGGGCTCTTATACCCACCAGGAAAGCAGCAGGCGGGTGTAATACTGTCCCAAACACCTTCCTTCCGCCTGGCAGGGAACAGGAAGTGATTCTTACGGAATTCAGTGCCCAGCTCCGAGTCCCACCCACCTCTCCCCATCCACCTGCCCTCCCACACCCAGGCCCCAGCCATCCCTGTGCCCATCCCTCCTCCAGTCCTGGACTCACTCTCCCTGCCCAGTGCCTGAGCCTTAGCCTGCATGTGGACCCCAACAACCTTCCTTCCAAGTCTGCTATTGACATAGCTTGGGATGGGAAGGAGGAAGGGGAGAGGAAAATCTGAAACTTCAAACACGAACCCATGGCCAGCATCGTGACTGGGGGAGGAGGGGTGGGGGTGAAGCATTGTCTGTAACACCAGAGTTCCCTGTAAGTGCTGGTTCAAGTCCTGGCTGCTCTGTTTCTGCTCCAGCTCCCTGCTAACAGGCCTGGAAAAGCAGTTCAATGTGATCCTTTTAGGCCTTCACAAAGCTCCCTAACAGCACTGCCCCTTCAGCATGGTCACACCAGATAACTGCAAGACGCTGCCCAGGTCAGCAGCCACACCAGCTCAAGACACCAAGCCTGTGACCCAGAAGTAATAAGTTTCTGAGGCTGTCCCTGGCATCTTCTCCCTTGGTCTACTCCTTATTCTTTCTGGGGTGTAGGGTAGAGGGTGCAGCTTGCATTTCCTGCTTTTAGCCCCAGAATTGGAGCTATAGTCAAGCCCGCTGCCGATTCAGCCAAGCATCCGCTGCCTCGCCTGACCGCCACTGGAGTCTTCTTCCACCTAACCCAAGAGGGTCATAGTCACCAGGCAGGGCTGCCTGCCACAGATAGCCCACCCTGCCCCCAGGGACACAGCCAACCCATTAAAGATGTCTCTCCACAGGACATTGCCCTGGAGCTCTTTTTTCAAAATGGATATTCCAAGTTTCTCGTCTTCTACAACGGTGACCGGAATAAAGCCTTCAAAAGGTGAGGGAATGGTGACTCTCCCGAATCAATGGTGATGACCAAGGTCTGTTCCTCTGAAGGTGCTTCTAGCCCACAGCAAGCAGGAGCTGGGGCAGGCAAGAGGAAGGACTGCCTACCCCACCCCTCCTAACCGCAGCGGCCAACTCCTGGGGAGCTGCAGAGGCGAGTGGGACAGCATCCTGCCCTACATCCTGGAAAACCACAGACTCACCACGTGGTTCAAGACAGTAATGACCAAACGGGGGGAACCGTACAGATGCAACATGTTTAAAAAACGTGTTCCATGGGCCTTCTAGAACTTTCTGGCTTGTTTTTCTAATTTTGCAAGTAGCTCTTTTTTTCCTTTTTTAGGGGTGAGGAGGAGCTTAATCTTTCTTTTTGATATTGGCTGCCAATTGTAATTGCTCCAGTTTCATATTTCATGGGCAAAAAATTCGGCGCAGCTGTTCTCCAACTTGGTTAGAGTTCATCTTTTTTTCCCTGAAACAGTAAATATCTCTTCCTTCCCAAGTGGATTTTTATCAGTCCCAAGCAACTGAAGGCAGCATCTAAATTGTGAATATTCATGGTGATTTATTTTTTAATCTTGATTCAACCTTAGGATAGATTTTGTAAGTCCCTAGCTATGAACCAAGCACACAGAGGCTGGAAGAAGGCGGTGTAGGGGTGGGTTCTGGAGTACTTTGGAACAGAATGTAAACTTGGTGGTGACTTGGTGGGAACCGTGTTTTGCACACTGAGGCCCCAACTTTGCCATTGAGGAGGGCCTGACCAGTGACTGGCACCAGAGCCAGTTGCTGCCTCCAGGGGACAGGGCCGGAGTGGAGGAGAGCTGCGACCACCAGGAGCTGTCTGTGCAGGCTGGAGCATCGTTAGCACAGATGAACGATGATCGCACAGTGAAGTTCCTCCACAGGCTGCTGTTGAACTGCTTCTAGAGGTCAAATTTACACCAGGCCCAGTCAGCAGCCACATAGACCCAAATACAACTCATTTGCCCATTATGGGTTCTGTGTTTCCAAGCTTGTTGCAAGCAACCTGGAAATCTTCCACATCCACAACCCAGGTTAACTCCACAGTCATGCTCTCTCCCTGCTCAAGGAGGCTTGAGGCATCCCAGAGGGAGTGGCATACCTGAGTGCATGTGGTGGTTGAAGTTGACAATGAGCTCATCAGGTGTGCCTGAGTGCCTGTTGTGGTGTTGTCCTCACTGTTCCCATCAAGGCTCAATGGTGTGATGCCAGAAGACACTGGGTGGGCACCTTCTCTTATAGGCAACCTGCGGGCAGGCTGGTGCCCAAAGGGCCAGGAAGGACACAGCCCCTGGGCTGACTCCCATAGTGCCTGGTGTCTCTGCTGGTGGTGGGAGGGTCTCAACCCTACTGACAGAGGCGTTCTTCTCTTTCTGTTTAAGCTTCTGCTCTTTTCAACCGAGCCTGAAGGGGAAAGGCGTCATGGAGGACCCACTCAACCTAAGGTAATATCTGGACCAGCCCTGCTGGCCTCACTGACGTATTTGATTGTTGTTGACTTGGTTCCAATCCAAAGAAGCTAGGCCAAGAGCACCCCTATTTTCCTGATATCTCCCTTCTATCCCCCTCCCCACACATCTTCTCTCGTGCTCCCGAGATTAAACAGACTAGAAGTCTCATGCACACTCTGTGTCTATTTCAGGTTATACACAGCAGAAAGTAGTCCTATACCAGTGGTGAGCATAGGTGGTTCATACAGGTGTTAACAACCCAGGAACAGCACCCCATGGGTCAAGTCTACAGGTGGAGGACTCTGAGCCATTCATTCCTTCCTACAAGGAATCATTTTGGAATGTTCCGAGGCTAAACTAAACACAGATCGAGCTTCCCTAATCCAAACACCCAGAACGCTTTAAAGCCTGATACTCCCTCAGCATTGACATGACACCACAAATAGAAAATCCCACATTGGATCTAGTGTGACAGGTTATAGTCGGTGTGCAGCACAGTAAAATGTTGTGTGAACATTCTTATCTTGGGCTAACTGTAGAACGTGTTTCTGAAGCAGAAATGAATTTAGTATGAGACTTGGGGTCCTGTCTGCAAGATGTCTCATGGTATAGATGCAAATATTCTGAAGTCTGAAACAATCCAATATCTGAAAAACCTTCTGGTCCCAGGCATTTGGGATAAAGGTGATCAATCTGATACTACTGGTGTGAGCCACATGGTAATTGGTGAACCTGGGAGACACAGCATCTTCACTGGGGCGCCTTTACCTGCACCTGCATCTCAGAATCAGCATGCGTTTCTGTATCAATTAGAATGAAAATGATGGAGAAGACAGTTGTGTTTTTTTCCCCCCTGACGTGTGTAGGAACAGGACAAGAGGGAGGGGCATCCCTAGGAATGATATCCAAGACAGTTACTGAGTTTTTGTTCACCCTGGAAAAGAAGGATTGATACTTGAAATATTTGTAACTATACAACAGGTCGCACCAGTTCACTTAAAATTGGTCTTGAATATCTTGTTACATGTGGTATCTGCTGCTTGACAGAACAAGAAGTAAAATAGCAAAAACACAAAAACAATAACAAACACAAACAAACTCAAACCTCCTCCTGTCCATCCCTGAGTTTACCTTCTTACAAGGACAGACATAAAACAATAAGAGTGAACTAGAAAGCACAATAGACCACACTACGTATAAGGACAAATCAGATAGAAATAAGTGCAGATGTCTTAGAGGGAGTGAGAGGGATGCTCTTATGAAGAAAAACCACTGGAGTGGTAGTAACAGGTGATTCTGCGTCAGCCTGGGAGAAGGCGTGGGGGCTCCTAGTAATGGTGCTGGATTTCACTCTGAATACATGGGTGGCAGCGTTGTGGGATTTCAAGCAGAGAACAGTGTGGCCTTACTTTTATCAAACAGGAATTTGATGGCTGTGCCCAGAGCAGAGGATATAAAGTCAAAGGCGGGCAGTAGCAGCGGCGCCGGGCTCCGGGGTGGAGGTGCTGCCGGTGGGGTGTGTGTGTGTTGAGCGCGCGTGTGTGTGTTGGTGTGTTTCTTGAGCAGCGGCGGCTCTCCGTACGGCGCCAGGACGAGTCCGGCTCGTGTTCGTCCGCGGAAATCTCTCTCGTCTCGCTCGGCTGCGGGCAATCGGGCTGAAGCGACTGAGTCCGCGATGGAGAGAGAAAAGGAACAGTTCCGTAAACTCTTTATTGGGGGCTTAAGCTTTGAAACTACTGAAGAAAGTTTGAGGAACTACTACGAGCAATGGGGGAAACTTACCGATTGCGTGGTCATGAGGGATCCTGCAAGCAAAAGATCCCGGGGATTTGGCTTTGTAACTTTCTCATCTATGGCCGAGGTTGATGCTGCCATGGCTGCAAGGCCTCATTCCATCGATGGGAGAGTGGTCGAGCCGAAGCGTGCTGTAGCCAGAGAAGAATCTGGAAAACCTGGGGCTCATGTCACAGTGAAGAAGCTGTTTGTTGGTGGAATTAAGGAAGACACTGAGGAACATCACCTTAGAGATTACTTTGAAGAATATGGGAAAATTGATACTATTGAAATCATCACTGATAGGCAGTCTGGAAAGAAAAGGGGCTTTGGCTTTGTTACCTTTGACGACCACGACCCCGTGGACAAGATTGTGTTGCAAAAATATCACACCATCAATGGTCATAATGCGGAAGTAAGAAAGGCTTTGTCTAGACAAGAAATGCAAGAAGTCCAAAGTTCTAGGAGTGGAAGAAGAGGTAACTTTGGTTTTGGAGATTCACGTGGTGGTGGTGGGAATTTTGGACCAGGACCAGGAAGTAATTTTAGAGGGTCTGATGGATATGGGAGTGGACGTGGATTTGGAGATGGCTATAACGGGTATGGAGGAGGACCTGGAGGTGGCAATTTTGGAGGTAGCCCTGGTTATGGAGGAGGAAGAGGAGGCTATGGTGGCGGAGGACCTGGATATGGCAGCCAGGGTGGGGGCTACGGAGGTGGTTATGACAACTACGGAGGAGGGAATTATGGAAGTGGAAATTACAATGATTTTGGAAATTATAATCAGCAACCTTCTAACTACGGCCCAATGAAGAGTGGAAACTTTGGTGGTAGCAGGAACACGGGGGGACCATATGGTGGAGGAAACTATGGTCCAGGAGGCAGTGGAGGAAGTGGGGGTTATGGTGGGAGGAGCCGATATTGAGCTGCGTCTGTTTATCATGGGAAGGTGTCTTGCTGCAGGTAACTAATGAAGAAGTGGTCAACCACAGAATCTTCAAGAACTAAGAAATTCTGTGCCATCTGAAAGTAGTTCTTGTTGGTGCCTTCATTTAAGAAGCACTCTTTAAGATGAAAGGGAAATGTTTTCTGATAAGACAGAAACTTCATCTAGTACAGGTTCTTTATTTTAAAATACAAATGAATGGTGTTTGTAAAACATTCTCAAATTAGCCAGAGATAAATGTATCATGTTTTAAATTAGGTTTTGTGAGTAGAGAGATGAAAGTTCTATTTTAAATACAAAGTTTATAAAATAAATACTTTTGTACCCAAAAAAAAAAAAAAAGTCAAAGGCAAGAAGCTGCAATCTGATTAGGAAGCCTTTGCCACGTCTAGTTGGGAGATGATGATGGTGATTTGGATCAAAGAGATGATGGCAAAGATGGCATGAAGTAGTAAGATTCTGGGTACATACTAAAGGTTCATCTGATGGGATCTGTGAAGAATCAAGTGTCAGAGAGCGAGAGAAGGAAGAGGGAACTTTAGGATAAGATGAAGGACTTCGGTACTAGCTGATGGAGACAGCCGTAAGAGGAGCAGCTGGAGGGCTGTGGTCACTGTTCAGGTCCAGTTTCAGGTGTGCAAATAGTGGGAGGCTCTTGGATGTATGAATTTGGAGTTCAAGGGTGAGGTTTCAGTATGTTCAAAATAACTTGCAAAGCAGTGAGAGTGGATGAGATCATCAGGAGGATGTGTACATGTGAGAAGCCAGCAGAAGAGGTGGGGAAGAAAGAAGTAACCAGGAAGATAGCAAAAAGTGCGGTACGGGAACATTCAGGAAGCCAGGTGGACTGTTTCAAAGTAAGAGAAGGGTCCAGGGTTTTCGGTAGGCCCCTAGTAGAGGCTTCCCTTTGTGTCAGCATTAGCCCTTCGTTTGACAGCCTGTGGGATACTCTGAAGCTGCACTGCCGTCCAGACCAGGGGGGCGTAGCACAGGAAGCCTGGGCAGCAGTGGGATGCTGGAGATGGAGTGGCTGTTTGCCCACTGTAGTGGGTCCAGTGTAGTAGTGCCGCAACAGAAGGCCCAAACTGTGTCTATCAGCTGGATGTAAGCTCTAGTGAGCTGACAGCGTTTGTTGCGCATAAGCCTTAGTGCCCTTACTCAGCTCTCTCTGCACCTGTTCAAGCTCTACTCCTCCAGATCTGCCCAGCACAATGGCACTGCTGTTCCTGCAGCTGCCAGTTGTCATTCACCCAGGGGTTCTACCAGACGCCTCTGTCCTGGTTACCCTAGCACAATTTTTCTCATGCCCATCACAGACCCAATCAAATGCATTCACTCCAAGATCAGGGGTAGGAGGGGGTGGTGGGCAGCCTGCCCTACATGTGGAGGTGAGGCCAGTCCCACCCCACAGCAGAGACCACCCTGACAGGGATGTGGCTCAAGGTTCTGTGTCACAAGACTGGAGAACACTGAGGTGCCACCAGAGCAGGTGATCATCCACTGCCCCATGCAAAGAAGACTCCTAAGGACTGCCACTGTCATGGGCTGCTCTCCCCTCAAGCCACCTGGAATGATGCTGCATCATTATGACGTAAATCATGTCATGGAGCCCTCCACAGGTCACCCTCGTCTTAATGCACTGTTGTCACTGGCTACCTTGTCAACTGTGTCTGTGACTGTGAGTGGCATCCTGTTTTCTCCTAGTCTGTTGTCTTCTGGGTCTTCCTCCACACTGGAAAGCTTTTGCATTTTTATTCTAGGTGGAAAGAGGAGGGACACAGAAGGGAGAAAAGAAAGGGCACAGAACATGGGAGCAGACCCCTTGCTGTGTGGCCAGTAGGTCGGGACTTCCTGGCATGACAACTCTCTGTGGAGGAATAGATTCAGAAGTTATCCCTCACACACCAGTAGCTTGGTGCTGCCCCTACACACCCGATTTGGAAGGGGCAGTTGGGAAGTATGTGGTTTTATTTCCATGGTGATTATTTCTGTCAAGTTGCTTAGACCACTAGAGCAGGATATCCCAGACCCTTTCTATGTCATGGCTGGCACAGTCCCATTACAGCTCCAAGCATGGAGACCCTTTAGCAGACAACACTACCATCCCATGGGGTCTTAGTTTGAGTCGTGCATGCTCTGCTTCTGATCCAGCTCCCTGCTAATGCACCCAAGAAAACAGTGGAAGATGACTCAAGTGCCTGGGTCCCTGCCACTCATGTGGGAGACTCGGATGAAGCTGCTGGATCCTGGATAAAACCTGGGTGCCATCCAGGGAATGAACCAACAGACGGAAGATGTCTCTAAGTCTGGCTTTCAAATAATAATAATAATAATAATAATAATAATAATAATAATAATAAAAACAATGTTTTAAAAAGGAAAGAACACCTTCAGATCCACCCTTGAATAGCATGATGGGCAACCTGCTGGTTACTGATGAACCCCGCCCTGCCACCTCCAGGAACCTGGGGTACTCGCAGGGAAGCCATGTGCTTTGCTCTGGTTGGAGTGTCCTGCTTGGGAGTCCATAGGGACCAGCTCAGCACTGGTCATTTGAGACGTGCTCAGCACCCATAGACTAAAGCACGTCTTTCTCCCAAAGTGCCTAAAACTGATATCTGAGGGACCGTAGCCTGAGTGTATAAGAGCCTCCCTCAAGCCGGCCGTAGTACCTTCTCGATTAGCATAGCATCTGTTGATTGTTGTACACAGGCTCTGAAGCCATTTTGTATTTTAATTTTTATGAAAAACACTACAGATTCACAGGAAGTTGTAATACAGAGAGCCCCACTGCCCCAGCCCAGGATTCTTTACTCTTCATTTTAAAACCAGGACATTGACATGGGTCCGTGTGTGGATCCGTTGTCCATCACCAGAATCCAAGCACTTGGTTATCACCACAATGACATCTTGCACACACCCACTCTCACGTGTGCACTTCCTACCTTCCCCCACCATCCTTAACTTCTGGGAACCATGGGTCCAATTTTCATCTCCAACACTTGTGATTTAGAGAATGTTTTATGCATCAGGTGTCATGCAGGGTGGACCAGGTGCTTGCTGAGAAGTAGTCTATGCTGTGACTGTTCCAGAATTAGCTGTCTATGCACTGAGGGAGACTAATTTATTTCCAGTTTGGGACCACAAGTTTGATTTGATCATTGCAGTGTGGGGTTAGGCTTACTACCATTCTATTCTTAGTTTTTGTTGTAGCTGTTACTCATCGGTCTGTTTGCTTTTCCCTCCATACTCATGTGTGGCTGAAATATCTGTGCGAATCACACTTTGATTTGGATGATCTTTGGATCTGCTTCTCAGTGTAAATTTGGGTTATCAATTTTAGTTGCCTGAGGTATGTATCATGGCAGGCACGCCACTTTTCAAGGGCTCCTGATGGTGAGGTGACACCCATGTGAGTGACAGGTATAGACTGCAAGTCTTTTCAGCCTTCAAGTTGGCTGAGAAGTCTAGTTGTCTAGCATGTTTTGTACAGAGTACAATGCCATTTTCCGAAAAGTTTCCTTTCCATGCATTTTGCACACCACAGCAAAAATGCTTCTAAAGGCATTTTTTTTTCACAGACAGATGACCTGAAAATGAAGAGAGAGTTGAGAGGGATTTCAGAAGCAAGTGAGGGAGGTAGCCACCAGTGGGGTGGGAGTGAGGGCGGCTTCCGGGGGTCCCCTTGGTTGTTGTGTCTTCTGCTCTTCAGAGTTGCACAACCGTTGGCAGGTCAGGCTTCCGTTTTGGCCATGAACTACTCTAGGATGTTGACCGTAACCTGGGGAATGGAGATACACAAGAGGCTGAGGCATTTGCTCCAGGCCACCAAGGCAGCGAGGGTAGAGCTCACAGCACCAGGGCCACCCGGGTCACACCCCGCTTGTGGAAACAGTCATGGGTAGGCAAGTGCTCTTTCTATGTGAAGATAAAGAAAGCCCCTGTCTTTTCTCACTCACGTATAGGTTCTGGCAACTTCCAGAAGCCAAGGCAAGGGCTAACAGAGTGTCCACTCGAGCCTGTGCTGAGGCCAGGCAAAGCCAACGGCCACTGCTGCTCTCAACCTTGAACTACAGCTCACTAACAACGGCTTTGTAAGAGGCAGCTCTGAGCAAAGCCAGGCTGGCACAAGATGGCATCCTGCCTGCCCACCAGCTCATTAGCAGCAGAGCTAGGAGAAGGGACTGAGATCAAGAGCATGCATAGTGAGAAGTGGGCTATAAAGGCGTAGGGCAAGGGGGAGTGGGAGCGGTCTGTGACAAACGTGCCTTCCTCCTCTTCTCTTCATTGCTGGTCCCTTTGAATCCAAGAAGGGAAAACAAAATCTAAAGAAAGGGTCTCAAGCCTGGGAGACAGGAGCAGGCAGGAGCCAGATGCGCAGCAGGGCGCTCTGGCTGGACCGCAGGTGCCCATGGTCTCTGTCCCTGGGACCTGGAGACGCAATGACCACCCAGCTGCTTGTGTCCCATAGGGACATGTCCCAGGCTCCTAAGGCCTGGCCACCACGAGTCGTCGTGCACATCCCAGCACGACTGTCCGTCCTGCTGTTTGCAGCAGGGCTTCTGATCAAAGGGCAGGACACGGCAACCACTTCTCGGATACAGGGGGACATGCAGAGTGTTTCAAAAGTTCGTGGAAGATGAAACTAAAATACGCTTTCTAGGTTGTCACAAATTTTGAAACCCTATGTATCATACTTTCATCATTTTCCAAAGAACTTCAAAAAAACACTTCATTTAAATGTGTAAAGCTTTTTATAAATTATAGGAAGGTAACATTATCAAAAACTCGTTTCTAAAAAGATATACCCTTTAACACACTATTCCCCTAAATGCAGCTCTGCCAAGGAATTGATCCAAATCATGTTAGGACATTTAGTCATGCAGGCTGTGATGACAAAGCTATTTCCATTGGTGAACAATTGGAAGCAGTGTAAAGACTTACACTATAACTTTCAGTTACTCCTGTCAGAGCCAGCATCCTGAAGATGCTCTAAATTACACTTATCAGATCATGTGCCAACAGCATGCTCAAAGCAAGACAGAAATGGCATGACAGCCATTGTTGTACCCATCTCTAAACATATAAACAGACTGGCGTTGTGGCACAGCGGGTTAAGCTGCTAATTGCCATGCTCGTGTCCCATATCAGAGCACTGGTTCCAGTCCTGACCGCTGCACTGCCGCTCTAGTCCCCTGTCAATGATCCTTGTTCCCCTGCCACCCACATGGGGCTGGGTGAAACTGGGCTGCAGGCTTCAACCTAGGCCAACCCTAGACCTTGTGGCCATAGAGGGAGTGAACTAGCAGGTGGAAGAATTTCTCTCTCTCTGCTTTTCAAATCAGTCAATAAAATCTTTTTTTAAATAAACATATAAACAGAAAACCAACCAGGAAAGAACTTTGCCAATGTTAAAGTTGGCTAACACTCTAGGATGCTTGTTAGTTAAACTGTTATATATAAAACTAGACTGCAGCTTGGTTATTTTTTATAACAGAAAGCGTTTGATAAAGGGGGAGAAAAAAAACAAGGAGTGACAATTTTGAATCTAAATCTTTTGAGATTGTAGAAATACAGTACGGTTGCCAGAGCTAGGTGTGCTGAAAGAAGATAAGCAGTGAGGGGTGAACAGGTAGTGTGTCTGCTGTGGTTCACGATGTCAGAAGAACAGGCTTCGCATTGACCAAAGCAGCCAAGTTTGCCACCGACACAGAAAGTTCTAGAAAGATGCCCCTCTCCTCGAGGTCTTCATTGATGCTTTTCTTTCTGCTGGCTTGAAGGTATGCATGAGAGGGACACAGCCAGCCCGTGAGGCTCTGGGCTGTGGCGGGCACTGCATCTCCTGCTGTCCCCTCTGCCAGAGGGCCCCTGGGCATGCATCGGCTCTGTCAAAGGTGCTATTTCAGCTTTGAGCTGCACCCAGCTCTTGTTCTGGGAGAGAACTGACTTCCCCTCAGGACTTGTTCTGGGTGTGGCTGGTTTGGGATGGACCCTCACAGTTAGGTGTGGCATCATTAGGGAGTGTCACAGACAGGGGAACCAAAATGAGTCAGGGCCCGGCATGACGTCTCAATTAGTACATCTTCCCCCTTCAAGTGCCAGCATCCATATGGGTGCTAGTTCCTGTTCTGGCTGCTCCACTTCCCATCCAGCTCCCTGCTTGTGGCCTGGGAAGGCAGCAGAAGATGGCCCAAAGCCTTGGGACCCTGCACCCATGTGGGAGACCTGGAGGAAGTCCTGGCTCCTAGCTTCGGATCATCTCAGCTCTGGCCACTGCAGTAATTTGAGGAGTGAACCAGCAGATGGAAAATCTTTCTCTGTCTCTCCTTCTCTCTGTAAGAATGTTTTTCCAATAAAAATAAGCAATTCTGTGCAAAACAGAGAGAAATCCAGTCAGTGGGCCATGAGATGGCAGGTAGGATCTGCACCTGTGCAGGAACCTTCTGCTGTCCCTTAGGCCAGACCAGCCGTGCACACCCCGTGACCCTCATCTCCTAAGCTCCTCAGGTGGCAGTCAGTCACATGTCCCATCTTCTCAGCTGACCTCTCTTCCAGCTTGCATGAAGCAAGTCAAGCTCTCCCCGGTTGACCCAGGGCCTATACCTGATGTGCGCCTAGTAAAGTAGCGACTTCTTGAATGCGTCAACCCAAGCCCACTCTCCTTTATTCCTTCCTCCCACTAGGGTTTGGAAAAGCTCTGGGTGTGTTAGGCTGGGGCGTGCATCTTCATTCATTCACAGTTACTCTAGGGCCTGCAGGTTCAGTTTAGAAAGTTCCAAGAGCAAATGATGCAAGCACACAGAAAAACAGTACAATTTTGGGCCCAAGATCTTGTCTTATACTCATGGCAAGGCCTATCATTTCCTGTCGAGTGGCTTCGTCCCCTACCCAAGACCAAGTGCTTGCTGCTCTCCTGCCAGCTGCTGACCTCGGAAAACTCTGAGCTCCCAATGTCTTTGTAGAACAAGAGCCATATCTGGGGGCTGAGGCTGGGTCCTGGCATGCCAGTAGGGATGCAAGTAACAGCTCCTTGGGCCCCAAGCTACTGCAGGCAGGTGCTGGGGCAGAAATTAGACAGTCATTTCCTGATCTCTGGGCCTTCACCTGTGTGAGTGTGAGCATGCAGAGAAGAGAAATGTGCATACCAGCAAGGGACCAAAGCCATGAAATTAATCAAATCACAAGGCAAGAAGATAAGAAAAGGTGTTTTATGGGCTTGCCTGGAGAAATATTACTGTGGCAAACGTGCAGCCCACAGCCCTTTCCCCTCCCTCTCCCTCCCCTCCTGCCTCAATGGCAGGGTCCCAGGTCACCTCCAGTCTTCCTGGGACTCCTTGGCCAAAGAGTTGGGTGAAACCAAACTGGAAAAGATGGCCTTCCTCGGGGTGGACGTGGCCATGTTCTTGATTTTGTTGAGCTTGTCGCGGGCCAGTTGGCATTTTCTCAGGCAGTTGGCACACAGGTCCTTTTCCTCCACCAAGAATAAGCTGTCTAGCCTTTTGATGGTGTCCGTGAAGATGTCGGATTCCTCCGTCTTGGGGAAGGGGTTCCTCTTCGTGTTGAGCTTCTTCAGCTTGGGGAGCTTGGAGATGCTGGCAGGGATAGAGCTCAGCAGGTTATCATGCAGGCCGACCTCGTGGAGCTCCTTGAGGGCTCCCAGCGTGGTGGGCACACTGTCCAGGTGGTTGAGGCCCAAGTTCATGGTGCGGATGTTCTTGAGCTGGTTGAGCTCCACAGGCAGGCCGTTGGTGGTGAGCCTGTTGTTACTGACGTTGAGATAGAGCAGGGTGGTCATCTGGCCGATGGACTCGGGAAGCTTGTCGATGTAGTTGCTGTGCAAGTCCAGCCAGCGCAGGTTCTGGAACTTGGAGATGGAGTCTGGGATCTTGCGGATCAGGTTGCGGCTGAGGTCGAGTTCGTCCACTTCGTTGAGCCGCAAGATGCACTTGGGAAAGGTGGTGAGGCCCATCTTGCTTAGGTCCAGGCGCTTCCTCCCATCCAACGTGACTTTGATGCAGTTCTTGGCCACATTGAGGGTGATCTTTTTGCCCTTGGGGCTTTTCACGCCCTTCGCCATGTCCTTTCAGTGAGTGAGCGTGCTTGCAGGTGGATGGGGCACTGCTCTTCAGGATGTGTGCTCAGCCCTCTGAGGAAGAACTCACATGAAACTGCTGGGGAACAAAAAAAAAAAAAAAAGGAGGAAAAGCACCATGGTTAGGAAATGACTTGGGATCTGTGTACCACTCAGACCTTAATGCTTTGCTCTGCAAGAGGTTTCAAAAGTCAGAAAAGGGATAGTGAGGAATCAGGCCAGCGACAGCTGAAACATGGCCAATGATTGCCAGCCCTTGGTAAGTAGAGAGGAGGGATTTGACCTGAAAAATGATGGATGTCTCTGTAGCAGTACCATTCCCTGATGAATGAATTCCCTCTATTGCATTAAAGTGGACTTTCACACATACCCCACCCCCACCACCTCCCTCTCTGCTAGAGTCATCTGTGTGAGCCTAGCATATCTGCCTCCCCCTGGACCCACACATAAACCTAGTGTTCGAGTTCTCCCCCAAGGGAAGGACTGCTGGGTTCCCATACAACACAAGGCTGGGTATGAGGAACAAGATGGTGTTAAGAATGCCTCGTCAGATCCCACTTCACTGTGGGGAGCCCAAAGAGCTAACTAGTAGTCAGGCCTTGGCTACTACACCACGAGGGCGACAGAGACATTTGTTCAGCCCAGGAGGGCCAAGCTGGGCCTCCACTGTGCTTGGCAGCCTTCTTGTCAACTCTGCAAGTCTGGCAGGAACCAAGTGGAGCCTGGACAACCTCAGTGAAGTAACTGCATTTCTCCTTTCTCCCCATGCCTTCCACATCCTCTCTTGCATCCTTCACCTTGAACTCCAACTGCAGACCTCTCTGCATGTGCAGAAGAGTTGATAGTTGCAATTGCGCCCACATGGAGAAAGGGGCAGATGCACTCCTGGCTTAGGAATCCAACTTGGCTACGCACATTTCCCTTAAATTCTGCGTCATGCCTTTCCAAGTTGAGTATATGTGCTGCTGATAGAATTTAAGATAGAATTCAGTGGAGGCAAGCCAAGCTTACCCAGCATGAGTGACAAGACCCCGGGAGGAAATGGTGCTTTGGGGAGACGGGGGAATCCAGCCAATTGTATCCAGTTTAGCTCACTTCCAACAAGTTGAGAAGATGCCCCCATCCTGATTGTGGATGGCAAAGAAGCTGTGTGGAGCAGTTTAACATCCAGGAACCCTTCTCAATCTCCTGTGGCCTGGCGCCTGCCCATCACCCTCAAGGCAGAAGTTAGGGGGCTGCCTGGGTTGATGTACCTCACCCCTACTTGTACCCCAAGGCAACCCCCCCCACCACCTCATCTCTGTTCTTCCCCACCTTGGACCTTTGCTCTCAGCTATACAAGGAGAGTGTGTTAGGCAGCTCTGGGGTCATCCTGATCCCTTAAATCACTGAGCACCACCAGAAGGAATGTCTCTTCTGCCACTCAGCTCTTCAGAAGTAGTCTCCCCCCTCCTCATATGCCCATTGGGGAGGAGTGTGAAACAGCTGGTCAACCAGACTGGTTGCTTGACCTGCCGTTCTCCGTTCCTAGAAGTCCTGCTATGCCAGAAGGGACCAGCACCCACAGGCGAAGCTGGCAGTCACAGGAAAAAGAAACATCAACAGATCAGTAGAAGCAAGCAGACTGCAACAGGATTATGGAAAGCAGAATGAAAGCATCAGTGTATTCAGATGCAAACCTTTTCAAATTCCACATAAAAAATAAGTCTTCAAAAAGTTACGGAAAAATGTGTATTATGAAAAACAAAACCCACCATGCATGGGTTTCTAAGTATTTTGCACTAAAACAGATTTCTCACTGACAGTTCATTTGGTCCCTATTGTTTTTTTTTTTTAAGATTTATTTATTTTTATTGCAAAGTCAGATATACAGAGAGGAAGAGAGACAGAGGAAGATCTCCCCTCCGATCATTCAGTGATCACAACGGCCGGTGCTACACCAATCCAAAGCCAAGAGTCAGGAACTTCCTCCAAGTCTCCCATAAGGGTGCAGGGTCCCAAGGCTCCGGGCTGTCCTCGACTGCTTTCCCCAGGCCACAGACAGGGAGCTGGATGGGAAGTGGGGCTGCCGGGATTAGAACCGGCGCCCATATGGGATCCCGGTGCATTCAAGGCAAGAACTTTAGCTGCTAGGCCACCGTGCCGGGCCTGGCTACCCAGTGTTTTGCAGTTGCCTCCAAGAAGGTGATCTGGTTTGGGTGCGGCTGAGTGTCTCCCCACTTCATTTGTCCATATGTAGTCGGTACTTTGAAGTCTTGAGAGGGTGGGAGCTTAATCTGGCCATGATGTTGAAGATGGGGCCACAGGAAAGTGATCAGGATTGGTGCTGGGGTCACAATGGTGGAGCCCCGTTACTGAATTCCGGGAGCATTGTAGCAGTGATAGAGAGGCCGGGCACCCACATCCCTGCCTCATGCCATGTGATACCATGTGCTACCTCGGAGCTCTGCCAGCAAGACAGCCCTCGCCATATGTGTGCCACTGAGCCTCCAGAAGTATGAACTGAATAAGCCCCTTTTCTTCTTAAATAGCTTACCTCATGCCCTTCATCATAGGTGACTAATGTAGATGAGTGGATGGACAGCAAATGTCATTTCACACGAACAATCTAGAATCCTAACTCAGAATTTTCTAAATGTATTGTGCCTTTTTGTCTTCTATTGTTTGTTGTTCTACTTTGGGGGAAAAAAAAGTGGACCAATTGGTTTGACTTTAATTTCTAATTAATTTTTTATCTCATCATTATGAATCAAACAGCATGGTAGGACACCCCGTGGATATCTAAATTAAAAATGTAATGGCAGTCTATATTTTAATGCCGCCAAAATCTTTGCAAGCATATCCTGTTCTACCATCCTTGGTGTCACTGACTCCTGCAGTTGATCTGGTACATCGTTCATGGATCTTTCACCACATGTTTTTAAGACTGATTTTGTATCTGTATATCTGCTATCTCTGAAAATCTTGTTTATTTTTAGTTTATTTAAAAGGCACACAGAGAATAAGGGAGGGAGATCTTCCACCCATTGGTTCACTCTCCAAATGGCCACCATAGTTAGGGCTGGGCCAGACTAAAGCAAGCAGCCTATGATCCCATCCTGGTCTCCCACATGGATGGCAAGAATTCAGGTACTTGAGCCATGACCCACCGCTTCTCAGGTGCAGAGACTGGCTGGAAAGCAGAGTAGCCAGGATGTAGATGTCCGTCCCTAGTGGCAGTTTAACTTGCTGTGCCATAACACCCACCCTGATAGCCCAACAATTATCCTACTCTTTTTACTGAACGTTGAGACAAGATAGATACATGATAAAACTGATAATTACCCCTTTCTCATAGCTAGTGGTTGAGATTAACATCTTAGAAGTGAACATCATGCCCTGAATTTTGCTCCTCTCTCTCTCTTTCGTGTGTGTGTGTGTGTGTGTGTAAGTCATTGAGAAGCAGAAGAACTGAGGCAGAGAGAAAAGAGAGAAACTGAGTTAACATGCCCACTAAAGACCCAGGCCCAACCGAGGCTAAAGCTAGGAGCCAGAGCACTGGGACCATCTCTGTTCTCTGCTGTTTCCCAGGGTCTGTAGGAGTGGGAATCTGGAGTCAGGAGTGAGAGTCAGGAATCGAACCCAGGTCCTCTGATACAGAATGCAGACATCCTAACCAAACACATGACCCTGGGCCGCCTCTTCAAAGGACACGATCAAATGGCTGAAAGATTCATTCATTCAAAAATATAGATGTTCCTTAAGTTAAGTGGGGTTATTGTGAATCCAAAATGTAGGAAGTCCACCTCACCTACAGGGCGCTCTAGCTGAGCCACACAGCACACTACAGATGTTTCTGTTTGTGATGGTGGGACTGATGGATGGAGCTGTGCTGGCTGCTGCTGCCAGTGTCCTGAGAGGTGATCAGAGTGCAAAACCTCTATGCCCAGAACTGACCCAAATGTAAAATCCTAGGATACCACCTGTAATCATAATTGCAATGTGGACTTGTCCCTGCTGCCAGCTCTCACATATGTTAGGTGTGTCACAGCCCAGCTCACCTCATTGTAGCTTCTCCTGTGGCTTCCTGTCATTCCCCAAGCCCTCAATTCCTTCCCACCACAGGTATGAATACTCTAAAGCCACAACCAGGCTTTGTCTTCATGGGTGAAAGCATGTGGCAGGTGGAGACATGCAGGTCTCCGTGGGTCCCTTCTGGGCAGTGGGTGGTCTGCAGTCCATGGCCCAGCCACTGAAATCGGTGCTTATCATCCACTCAAGTGTGGTCTGCTCTGGGCAAAAGAATGTCCAGCACTTGTTCTGGGCTGGGAGCTGGCTGCCATGCTACATGGTGTAGGTGTCTTACTATTTTTTGTAGTATAGATGCATTGGAAAGCAATTCTTTCTCCCCTTATGTACTCCCAGCCATGCTACCCTGGGCTGTCGCTTCCCGGAAGCAGAAGGACAGACTTCTGGAAAGCAGGCCTATGAGAAGCAGAGATGACTGCACTCAGCTGTGGTTCTTCCAGGCTCTTGGCAGAGCTGATGGGCAGACAGTGGGTCAGCGGAAGATGCAGACAGCAGGGGCTGGAGTCTTACAGGTGGGGGTTTTCTAGCGTCAATTTTGGAAATGCGTCTGAGTGTCCAGAGTCCCTCACCATGATTCACTTGGGTGGTGGGTGCCAAGGTCACCTCTGATTACATGGTGCAGGACGCTTGTGTAGCTGGTGTCCACAGCAACTATGTAGAAATCACTAAGACACAGAGCAGGGCCCGGCACAGTGGCCTAGCGGTTAAAGTCCTTGCCTTGATCGTGCTGGGATCCCATATGGTGCCGGTTCTAATCCCGGCAGCCCCCATCCTTGCTTGTGGCCTGGGAATGCAGTCGAAAATGGCCCAAGGCTTTGGGACCTTGCACCTGCATGGGAGACCCAGAGGAAGCTCCTGGCTCCTGGCTTTGGATTGGCTCAGCTCCAGCCATTGCAGCCGCTTGGGGAGAGAACCATTGGATGGAAGATCTTCCTCTCTATCTCTCCTCCTCTCCGTACATCTGACTTTCTGATAAAAATGAATGAAACTTTAAAAAAAAAGACAAAGAGCAGCCAGTGGACTTCCCTCACGTCCAACAGACAACCAAGAGAAGAGCCAAGGCCAAGCCTGGACATGCGCAACCCCTACACTCTTGTGTGGTCTCTGCCCTCCCCACTGTTGCCTCTCCCTTCTGCCTCTATAGGAGATACTTCTTCCTAGGAGGGGGCAACAGCTCTGCCCACTCCCTAGGACTCCAAGGAAAAGGGACCATTCCAGAATCCCAGGACTCCCAGGCTGAAAGCCATACTCAGATCTACAACAGAAATTTAAGGCCACCCTTGCCGGGTCCCCATGAGGGGGTATTTCCGTTGTGTCCCTCGGGGGTCATGGAGCCCCTGTAGCCAGCATGACCGTTCCTGACTTATGTCTAGGGACCCCAGGAGCACTCACAGGCAAGCTGCTGAAGGTGGCATGGCCTGCCTGCCACCTGCTTCAGGACACGGAGTTGTTGGTCAATGTCCTTGTAGGGACCAGCATCCGGAGCACTTGTTTTCACAGATAAGTACACATGAGGAGTCTTCAGAGAGTGTTCACCACCTTTTAATTCTGTTTTTCCAAGGACTTTTTGAAACCCCCCCATAGATATCTAAATATATGTGAGCATATGAATTTTAATGGTATTGTAATAGAGTTAGTTAATGGAGTCATTTAACTGTAAGAGCTTGGCAAGAGACAATGAAAGAGAGAGAGGAACAGTTTAAAGGGCACACATAAGTGTCCCCAGGCTGGTTGATGTAATGGTCCCCATGTGGGCAGTGAAGGGGACAGGGCTGCGTGGCTCTTCAACCTCTGCAGTGT
Organism: Ochotona princeps; assembly: GCF_030435755.1. Lineage (NCBI taxonomy): Eukaryota > Metazoa > Chordata > Mammalia > Lagomorpha > Ochotonidae > Ochotona > Ochotona princeps. Next base: position 6,910,115 of record NC_080844.1, on the reverse strand, counting down.
CTGTGGCTCAACACAGGGATGATCTCGCCACGGTGGGGTGTGAGCCGAGAGAGCACCGACATGCCTGTGGACACCGTGTGTGTGCCTCCAGCGCGGTGCCGGGACATTGGCCACTTAGAGTCACAACCAAGCACCCAGCGACCATTCAGTTCTCAGGGACTGTGTAGTTTGCCAGGATTTTGCTTGGCCTGTGTGAGCTACTCTCACTCTCCCAAACACAGGCTGTCTCCATGGTGAGGGAGGGAGGGGGTCCACAGGAGAGGGAGGGAGGGGCCGCTCCCAGTCCTGACACTGGCCAGCCCTCACTGCTGCCTCACACACTTGTCATCCCATAGCCACACCTTTCTGGGAGGAAGCAGCTTTGGCTTCCGGTCCACGGTGCGGGGTGCTACAGGGGTGGGCAAGAGATAACTGAAGAGTCTGTCAAAGTTCTCCAACTGCATTGTTCCGGAACTTCAGGGAAATGTGGGCATCCTTGCTGCCATAGCTAGAAGACAGGGGAGAATGTATCTGTACGGAAGTGGTCAAGTTCACTTCCTTTGGCGACTATCTGGTTAATTTGATCAAAGTGGTTTCTAAGGGTCTTGTTGGGGTACTATGCATTTGTAGCACTGTCTACCCTAATATTAGTTACTTCTCCTTAGCTTCCTGTGCTGCTTTGGGAAACTGTGATCTGTCAAACCGCCCCACTTGCCCCTGGTGGATAATGAGAATTCAGCTTTTATGTGGAGCAAAAGTTCCCAGGGGGTTACACGGCCCAATAACGAAAGATGATGATTTCTTATTGGCCTACAAGCGTCTATTTGGTAATTCCGAGTGTACTCTGTTTTAATTGGATTTGTTAAAGGAACAAGAGGGAATAGATGCCTTACAGTTAAAATAAAATATGAAGATTATTAGTTGAACAGACTCGAAATGCCTGGTCGTTACCCCCATGCATTCGAAGCACACAAAAACATGGGGAGTCTGTGGCACACCTCTAAACCCCAAGAGGGGAGTGTCGATGTCAGCCAGCCAGCTAGCAGGATTTCAGCTTATCAGAGGCAAACATTCTGTCACTGGCTTCTCATAGGCCTGTCTCCATGAGGAAATGACCCAGGACAGTGGCAGAGCTCAGGAGCTCAGCGACCTTGGACCTTAGAGGGTAGACTTTTGGTTCCTCTTTCACCATGTGAGTGACCCCTCTAGTGGTCTCTGGCGCCCACTGCTATTGTGGGATCCTAAAGCCAGGTGCTTCCCAAGGGTCAGGTGGGAGCAAGTGTGGGAGGGTCTTGGAGGCCTGGACTGTGACCTGTGTGTGAGTTGGATGGAGGAAGCCCCCAGTGTGGGCAGAGCAGCATAGCTGATCGCAGTGAAGCTGAGAGTTCAGGATTGCACTTGTACGGGAGTCCATTCAGACTTTGCTGCCCAAATATTCTCCACCAAGGTGCAGGCTTTGGGTTGCTTTATCCTGGAAGACAAGGGCCTGCATAGGTCCCCAGTATCATTCATGCTGGGGAGAAGGGAGGCAGGTTCTCCCAGCGTGGCCTGCCGTGTGTGTGTGTGTGTGTGTGTGTGTGTGTGTGTGTGTGTGTGTGTGTGTCCTTTCTGTGGGTGACACTGCTGAGCACTCCTCCCTTGCTGAGAGCTTGCTGAGTGTGCATAGCCAGGATCCTGCATGGCACCTGCACCTGCTGTAGGCCAGCTTCTGCCTCTGCAGGAGGCTTTGCTGGCAGTCTAACCTGTGGGCGGGGAGGTGTGTGACTGCCTTGAACGACAGCCTGAGGACAAACTCGTGGGGGCAGAGCTGAGCTTCCCTGACTGTTCTGACTTGGTTTATGATCAGCAGTATTTGGTAGCTCTCTAAAATGAACGACCTACTTATGGGGGATAGAGGAGGATGGAGAGGATGAATAGAACATCAGAAAGTCTAACAGCAGGGGTAGAGGTTGCTAGGAAGTGAGAGAAGCGAGGTCGACAGACAGTAGGAGGGGAAAGTCTAGGGAGATGCGCCGTGGCAGCCCAGAGACGGGCCCTCGGAGAAGACGGCTGGCAAGCAGAGAATGGGTGGCTGCGTGTCCCACGATGCAGCCGTGCCCCATGCCAGAACCACTCCAATTCCTACCCAAGCCAGGAGGAAACCTAGCCAAGGGGGCTATGCTGAGTGGCTCCCAGATAGGGCCTGGGATCTCCTAAGAGCCCATGTCCAGTCCACTAGGTTGCACGGGTCAGGCACCTAAGGGAAATGCAACTGGCGTTGGACATGGGAAGGACTCAATTGGATGGAGCTGGAAAGCGCCTCGGCTGGGTACTCTGGAGGGTTGGGACTAGGCCAGAGGCTCTTGTGCTTTGTCTACACTGCCTGCGCTTGCGTCCTCGCCTGCTCTCATGCACCAGTGATCCTCTGACTTCTGTGAATGACCCTGATTCTGGATGTGTGAATCCTGCCTCCCTGGCGTTTCTACAGGGATGACAACAGGCAGCACACTCTCAGCCTGTCACAAGCCTGGCTCCAGGCCAGCTTTGTCTGCCTCCCGTGATCACTTGCAGTCTCGTACACTCCCCAATCCAGTGCTTCAGGATGACCCCACTGACTTATACACTCTAAATTGCCATGAGCCCACCCTGTCTCACCTCCTGCCCAGGCTGAGTGGTGGCCATTGGTCACCGGCCTCTGGATCCTGACTGCTTTTTGTCCCTGTATGGTCCAACCTTGCCACAGCAGCCTGCTGTTCCCACTAAGTCCTCTAGAGTCATTCCATAGAGCAAAGCCTTCCAGCACGTCCCATGCCACCCAAGTCCCCTCTGTGGTCTCTCTGAAGGGGATCCCTGCCCCTGTGCTAACCAGCCACCAGGGCCTGACCATTCCTCACTGTAGCCTAAACTCTACTGTCCCAGTCTTCGGGAAGGTTCTTCCCTTAGACATATATCACTTAATGGACTTAGCAACTTTGGAGGCACCCAATCTTTTCAATTTGGCTATATTGATCACCAGTTAAGGATGCAAACTGGACACTGGTGTGACACAATTGACTAAGCTACTGTCTACCCGCAATACCAACATCCCATAGGAGCACCAGTTTTTTGTTTTTTGAGTTTTTTCAAAAAATATTTATTTATTTCACTTGAAAAGAGAAAAAGATGGCAGTGGCTCCCTGCGCCAACCAGGAAGCCCCTACGTGCCCAGTCCTCCTGATGCTGGTGCGGGCTGTGCCAGCTCCCGCAGGAACGTTCATCCTGGTCTGAGCAAGCCTCACGCCATGGCTCTTCCCTCCCCAGGAAAAAGGCACCAGACAGTGCCATCAGCCTCCACTTCAGGGGCCAAGCCCAAGCTGCTTGACGGAGCCCAGAAGCCGGAAGTGGGCCAAATGAGCTGACAGCAGGTGGTCCTTACAGCCCTGCCCCTCTGAAAGGAGGTGTGGCTCAGACTGTGCACTTGGTTGTTGTTCTAGTAGAACCTGGAAACATTACCTAGCCCCTCCACCGTGCTGAAGGCAGGGGGAGCGAACAGATAGTCCTAAGGCAGTGGAGGACCCCAAGAAAACGCAGACATACCACACACCAGCACCGCCAGCCCTGGACCGTGGCGGGTGCTCAGATGCCTTAAGTGGGGGATAGTGGGTGTCCCCAGATCTCCCTTCCTTCCACGAAGCTGAGAATAAACCCACAAGGCACAGAAGCCACTGCAACTCAGAGACCTGTCACGGTTCCATCCCTCCTAAGTGTGTCACTGGGCACACGTTCCTTAGCCTGTCTGAGCTCAGAAGCTGTTCTGTACGTGACTATAAACGTTCCAGAGAGCCAGGATCATCTGCAAAGTGCTAAGACCACACAGCTTCCCCCACAGCACAAGTCACTTCCTGCCTTCTGACTCCACGCATGAATGTGTCACCCTTGTTCCCACCACCACATCAGCGCAGTACTGTACAGGCGTGAAAAATCACCCTTGACTTTTCATCTGTCTGGTGTGGGACTCAGCCACCTGTTAGTGGCTGCCAGCATCCAGGATAATTTGCAGAAGCCATTTAACATTGGGTTTCTCATAACACAGAAACCACACCCTCTCCTCTGCACTTGACAGAAGCTGGGTGTTCTCTGCTGAACTTACTTTAGGAGACAGCGCTCACACATGAACAAACCGTCACAGTTCAGTTCATTTAGAGGGGTTGACTAGTAATGGCAACACTGGTTTCCACATGGAAGCAGCAAACAGACCTCAGTAGACCTCAGCTTGGGAGACTCAAGCAGGACCCCAGGAGCACCCCCCGCCCCATCATCACACTTCCATTTCCAAGCTTGCCCAGGGCTCTAGGCCCTCTAGACCAGTCGGCTAGGTCCCCAGCAGGCTTCCCTTCCCCCACAGGGACTCAGAGCAAGCTTCCTCCTGTACTAAATAATGCATCGGCAGGTGTCTGGAGTTTGTAAATAGAACACACCAGAATAGGCATCACCGAAACTGCTTACTCAGAGCAGGGCTGAAAAAACAGATCTTGTGCAGGGCCAGTTGTTGGGCAAAGCTGAAGGAGAGATGCAGGGCTGCCAGCAGAGCTGCAACTTACCCTGCCTGTCCAGTTCTGCTGCTCCACAGTGCAACTTTGTCGCCAGGCAACAGGCCCTGGGCACTTGGAGTTCATTAGCATATTCTTGAGGTCAGTTTACAAAGCGGAGGGACAGAGGCTGGGAGCCCTGGTTGCCAGGATGCCTGGAGGAGCCTCCTGGAAACCCCAGGTTCTTGCAGGTGCTTTGCCTCCCAACAGGGCTGCTCTCCAAGGCAACCGCCTGCTGGCAGGGACAGCAGAAGGAAAAGCCTTGTTCCCCACTGGAGACAGCTCACTGCTGTGGCGTCCTTTGTCCCAAACTTCCTTCCTTTGGGACATATTTTGCTGCACTTTCCTTTGTATTTCAGTTCTTGGCTGTTTATTCAAATTCAATTATTTCTTGCCATTCTGTTTCTTTTTTTTTCCACAGTATTAATGCAGAATAACCATAATTTCTTAAAAACTCCTACAAGTTTCTTAAGTCTTTTTTACCCCCCTCAGTGGAGAGTATACTGTTTAACACTGGAGTTTCTAAATTTTACTTTGAACATGCAGGTTTTTGCCATGTAAATGTTCCTGTTGTTTTCAGCTTGGCAGTAACATGAACGCAATTACAAATGATGTATGTGTGCAATTCTGGTCTTTTGTGGATTTTTTTCTTTAAAATCAATTTACAGAAATTGAGGAAATCAGCCAAACATATTAAGTTTTAAGCTATCGTATAAACAATAAAACATTGTAGGAAAACAAAACATGTATATATAGAACTAAAAAATAAAAACAATCTCTCCACCCAGATTTTAGAAAAGAAAGTATATAATTAGCAAATAATATAGTTTAGAAAACAAATTAACTTAAGTAATAAAACTTAATACAAAAGAAGGACCTGGTAGCCTAGTGGCTAAAGTCGTGGCTAAAGTCGTTGCCTTGCTCGTGCAGGGATCCCATTTGGGCACCAGTTCTAATCCCAGAAGCCCCGCTTCTCATCCAGCTTTCTGCTTGCGGCCTGGGAAAGCAGGAGAGGATGGCCCAAAGTCTTGGGACCCTGCACCTGCATGGGAGACCTGGAAGAAGCTCTGGGATCCTGGCTTCGGATCGGCTCAGCTCTGTCTATTACGGCCACTTATAGAGTGAATCAACAGACAGAAGATCTTCTTCTCTGTCTCTCCTCTTCTCTGTATATCTACCTTTCCAATAAAAAATAAAATAAATCTTTAAAAAATGCAAAAGAAAAGTTTTAAATAATAAATCACTAAATAAGAGATAGCTTTAACAGTAAAATTCTGAATATGTGAAGATATTTGTATTTAATAAGGATGAATTTAATGCTAATATTTACCCATAGTGTGATATCTGAATGTAATTTATGATTTTCATCCAAAAATAAAGTGCTTCATTTAATTTAGTTGATAGACAGTTTTAAATGAATTAACAAATAAAAATAAAAAATTTACAATTACCCCAAATTCGATGGAACATATAACAACACAGACATCACAAAACATACATTAATGAAAAGATAGTTTAAGATTTTTGAAGAAGAAAATATGTAGAGATAGACACCTTTATAAATGTAGGTGTGTAGATACTTATAAATTAGGACCACTCTTAATTGCAGCACTGGGCCAACACTCGATACTGTTTAAGCTTGTGACTAGCCCTTCCATGGCATCATGCTCTGGCATAGTTAAAATGGCAACAACTTGGAAAATCTGCTCCTGTTCATTTTGCAACATGAATATCCCCAAGCACATACATACACTGATTTCTCGCTGTGACAGAACTTGAATGCAATGGGGACCAAGATCTCTGTTTGCTTTCCTTGGTCTGCAGAGGCAGGGCTGGCCCTTGGTGAAGTCTCATGCCACCAGGTGATGGGAACAGCCTAGTGTGCCAGGCACGCTGAGGCACCTGCTCTATGCTAACCTTGAGCGGCTGGGAGTACCAGCAACATGTCTCCCACTTCCCTGCTCTCCACACCACTTCCTCACCCCATGCCTCCAGCCTGCCTCAACATGGAGATACTGGCTCCCTCACTGGATCTTTGTGAGCACTGGGCAATAAGCTAAAATTCTCTGCAGGGCACAATGGGTTAGATAATGATCAAGTGTTTCTGTGTCTAGAACTGTGTGCAGGAGCCCTACCTGCGAGGGAAAGGGAGACAGCTAGGAGATTACAATTGAGTCAGCACTCCACCAACCCCTGGGGGAGAGCTGAGGTCTGAAAGAATACACCTGCTCCCCAAAGACTAGAGTCCAGCACAGCCCAAACTGGCCTCTCTGTGTTTCCAGTAGCAGTCTTTCGGCTTCTTACTGGACAACAGCCTGACCTGCACGTTCAGCAACATTCAGTCCATGCTTTCCCGAACAGTGATCCTCACCCAAGCAAAACTTGTGCCTGGAAACAGTTGCCCAGCCCCAACAGGTGCCCAGACCCATCAGCTGACAGGTGTCAGCACTGTGCCAGGATGAAGGGTCTCCAGAGCCAGCCTCTCAGCCGCCCACCACCGATCCTCAGCACCCTCCCAACCTCTTTACAAATAGGTGCTGTGGCACCAGAGCCTTTTGGAGGGGAGGAGTTTGAGGTGTGAACCTGTGAGCGTATCCTCTGTTGATGGCTTGGACTAGACCTGGTGTCCAGATCCCAGAGGTGAAAGGGATGGGGTGGACCAAGATCCTAAGAAAGGGTGCAGCTTCCCAACAGAGGAGTCCCTTGGCAGAGATCCTTTGGTCTGCAAGCTAGCCTAGCATCTGTAACAGCCCAACTGCAGGCCACTCTGCCAGCCCCTCCTGGGAGCCCGGGACCTCTAAGGGATTCACCTATGCTCCCTCCTCACTGCTGTGCATCCTGGTCTCCAGGCAGAGAAGAGCTGTTTGCTAGGTGGAGGCAGGATTTCGATCCAGGGCTCCTAGGAGGGCTCTACAAACTCACGGGCTACCTTTGGCATCTTGTTTCATCCAAGACATACACAACTGTGAATGACATGATGTATGCTCCATCGTTCAAGACACGCTCAGAACACGTGCTTAGGCATTCATGACATTCCCCTAGCCCATTTCAAGGGTTCTAAAGCCACTTTCAACACAGATGATATCAAACGGGTTGAAGAAGGAGGACTCACGCTTGGTTAGGTGGCCTGGCCCGGTCGGTGATGACGGCTTTTTCTGATGGGGCCAACGGTGATGGATCTTCCTCGGAGGTCATGCCGAGGGGATGAGAATGGCCTGGGAAGAGCCTGCCTTCCTCATTCCACCCATGACAACATCACAGATGAGCACAGGCAAAATTCTAGAACCTTACTGTTGGAGGCTAGCAAAGGCTGTCTCTCGTTTTGTGGATCCTCATGGGGACAATTTGCTTTTATGTCCCACTCCCCTTTCTCAACTTTTAGAACAAAGAGCACACTTAGGAGGCTGTTGAGTGCCAACTCCATGTGCTCCAGGCCATGGGAGACTCCACATATGTCCTCTCCACAGGGGCTGCGACCCTCATGGTCCCCGTCCTGGCCTCTGCTCTCACTGAAAGCCTGCAGAGCTGGGGCAGCTCCAATGACTCTTCTGTGAGGAAGGAAAAACTAAATTGCAGCCTTGAAATTTCTTCCTGTATGGAGGGATGGGGACCCTAGGGACATGGGGCTGTCACAGCTGCAATGATAGGGCACTTGGGCAACACGGTTCACCTTGACTCAGGTTGGGGCTTGCAGTCTTCTCAGGCTCTGTCCATAGGAAGCAGATGGCACATGGAGCCAGGGCCTCCTATGAAACTATGTAGAGGGATTGGAGAGAAACGAGATGTGGTTTGGTTGGTTGCAGTGGCTTGAGGGAGTGTTGGTCCTGGGAGTAGAAGGAGGATCTTGTGCAGACAGAATACGGGGCTAGGAGGGGAAGCACAGGGCAGCTGGTAGGCTAAGGACCCAGACGCTATGGAAGAGGGTGGCATTTCCCATGGTGGGGGCCCCTTCCCCTCGAGTGTCCTGGCCTCATCCGTCGCTGCCCCTTGAAACTCTCGCCTAGCAGGCAACAGTGTTTTCACAGGTCTGGTTGTATAAGCTTGTTGTAGAAGTATGCATCAACACAGACTTGTAAGAGAATGATTTGGCCCATATGAAGCAAAATTGAAAATGAGATTTTATCCTAGTAATCCGAGTGAGAAATCTATCTCATGAACACTCAGAGAAGCATTCAGAGCTTTATGTCCAAAGATGGTTGAGTAACAGCCTTTGGGAGAATAAAGCCCATCAGAGGCAGGTCAGTCATGAAGACCCACCTGTCAGTACACCGTGGCTGAGAGCTACAGAATCAAACATGGACAGAACAGCCAGAGCTAGCCTCCATGGGTGCTGATAAGCAAGCGGGGCAGAGAAAACTCTGCCAGTGATGTAATCCCATATGTGATCAGTTAAACAAAAGCCATACAAGCAGTCAGGCAGGTGGATGGGCTGAATGTTTCTAGAAGATTCTAGAAACTGTGACCAGTATATGTCTTGAAAACGGAAATAATTTGGAGACATGAGGATTCTCCAAAAAGCTGATAAAAAGCGAATTTAAGGTTCAGTTTAGAGGCCAGAGCATTGGTTCAACTGGCTAATTCTTTGCCTCCAAGCATGGCATCCCACATGGACACTGCGTCCCGGCTGCTTCATTTTCCCGTCCAGCTGCCTGCTTGTGGCCTGGGGAAGCAGCAGAGGACAGCCTAAAGCCTCGGGATCCTGCATCTGCATTGGAGACCCACAAGAAGCTTCCGGCTTTGGAACGGCTCCGCTCTGGCCTTTGTGGCCATTGGAGGAGTGAACCAGCAGAGAGCAAGATTTTCCTCTCTGTCTCTCTGTCTATAAGTCTAAATTTCTAATAAAAATAATTTTTTGAAGTTAAGTTTTCTACATGAAACAGTTTTTGAAAACTGTGCCTACAAGGGGTCTTCAAAAAGTTCATGAAAATGGTGTATAATAAAAACAATTACAATCGATTTTAAAATGTATTACAGTAAAATAAACTCATCTTTTAATTTTTCATGAAGTTTTTGTAAAGGTTTACTTATGTATGTATTTGAAAGGCAGTGTTACAGAGAG